>NC_143022.1:70769284-71096784 GCF_057628025.1 Oncorhynchus mykiss
TTGAAACAATGTTGATTCAGCCAGTGTGTGCCATGTAGGAAGGCTGCAGGATGTCCTATTATGTGACCATTCATTGGAGTGTTTGTTTTAGCAGTGATCGGAACAAGGATGAGAATCTCTATCTTCAACTTTGACCCCAGAATTAGCCGAGATTACTACTGATAGGGAAGAAGGAGCCATAGAATTTTTTTTTATTGTCTGTTTCTCAAAAATAGAAAATATGCATGACCTGTACTTAATAGTTATTTAAATTTGCGAATAAGAATGTAATTAAGTGCATATTGTACATATTATAGCACACGTTATTAAGATGTTGAATACCTACCATCTAAATTTAAAGATCACACCATTCCTGAAAGCCCCATTGTGTTCAATAGAGCTGTGCACAGGAAGCTGTTAGTCAGTGGACTCTCCCTCCACTTCCTGTAGCCAGCCCAGCGCTGACCTGCCCTGTGGTGTTATTAAGCATTGGCAGCTCTGCTCTGGGGGAGAACTGCTGAGCCATCAGCTGGTAAACATCATGACGGGGACATTTACCCCTTATCCATCTGCTTGGCTGCTGGCTCTGAAAGAGCAGGAGGGTTTTTTTGTCCCTTGATCCTCCTGAGCCAAACTTATAGTCCTTGAACCAGGTGGATGAGTGTTTCACCTTCAGTTTTCATTCAATGAAGTCAAGTAATCCAGCTTTGACATTAGTGTTAAACTACCTGAAGCTGATGTTGCATCTCAATATTTGAGAATCCTATTCTATCACAAAGCAGGATGTTTTTGTGCTGTTAAAGAGCACAATTGGTTATTTGGTCTGACTTTACTGCAAGTGAAATATTCAATGCCATTTATCATACTGTTATTTCTCTGCCTGCAGGACAATGAACTGGAGAAAATCACCAGAAGATTCACCATTGAGCTGGCCAAAAAGGGTTTTATTGGTGAGCCGTGTCTGTGATCAGGGGAACACTGAAGGCTGGTGGTGAAAATGTCTGGCGGTAATGTGTATGTCCGCATGAATACATGGTCCCCTGTATTGGGGGAGGGGAGGGGGGTTTCATGAGCACACGACGCAGCACAAACATAAATAACCATGATGAGAGAGGAGTTAAACAGAAGGCTTGACGAGGGGAAACTGTACACCAGAAAAAAATTGAAGACTGAAAAAATACACCAAATATTTTTGAGGGATGTCAGAATTAAATAAGCAGTTCACATTAACTTCACGTTATTTGTAACAGTGACCTATCATTCCCAAGGACTTCTGTTTGTTTCATGAGTTATTTTAGGATGATGCTTTCAAAGTATGAAGTACCCGTGACCTGACTTCAGGCTTTCGTAGGGGGTTTCTAGCCTGACAAGTCCAGCGTTTAAATAGGCAAGAATGGCACTCTTTATGTCTCTGTTATTCAAAGCTGTAAATGTTGTCCACATGATCACTAAATCAGGAAGTTCAGAGGAAGCCAGTTATTAAAAGGCATTCCAGGAACATTCTTCCATAGTGGGATGAGGGGACTGTTTATATAGCGACATGTCTTGGTTACACGTCATGTAACTAGACTACCTACAGTACACTGCAATAGCTTCATAGTGGGCCATGAGTGCCTCTATCTAAAAACAGTACTACTGTTTCACACCAACATATTTAGATGGGTCTACATGCGTTTCAGTATGAGTTTGTTGTTGGTTTATTGTTTGTTTCTTCTTTACTGAAGGCATTTTTTGTTATCCTAGAAGTTCACCTTAACCTCTCTTCTTTCCCCTGTCAGGACCTGGCATTGATGTCCCTGCCCCTGATATGAGCACTGGAGAGAGGGAAATGTCCTGGATTGCTGACACCTATGCCAACACCATGGGCCACCATGTACGTGTTCCCCGTATGAACTCACTGCCCTGTCGTGGACATTTCCTGTATTACCAAATCATGAGAGCAAACCACACACAAGTCAGAGTTATCATAAAGTCCATCTTTAATTATATGAGCTCCATAACAACCCTGTGACTCTCAGATCAATTCAGTGTCTATAAATGAATTCTCTGAGAGTGCTTACATATTTGCAACTGAGATCCTTTATAGCAAAGACACACATAGCCAGACAGCATTGGCTATAAATTGTCGTTCCGTTTGGTTTCCTAAACGAAGCTCTTATCTCGTTCTTGGTACAAAATAGTACCAAGACATTACCTCAACCAATGGTATATATCAATTGTCATTTTAGACACTCCCATCCCAAATACAACCCATCCTGGACAAGCTCACAGAGAGGAGAGTGAGCCTCTAGGTCAAGATAAGGGCAACCTCAGAGGGAACATAGAATGGTTCCAGACACTGCCATCCTCCTCTCCCTGATGGGAAAAGTAGGGAGTGACTGGCACACGGACATTGTGGAGCCAAGAGATAATTGGTTCCCCCTCAATCATCCCTTCAAACAGTTTAAAAGATACGTTTACGCATGACACATTCACAGATAAGACTAACCAGACCTGTCCCCTCTCTGGGCCCAAGTAACTTTCCCACATAAGCATGCTATAAAATGAATAAAACATCTTATTTATAAATGTTACCTAAAGAATTCTGATTCTGCCACGACAGCCCTCTCCCACAATAGACATGGTGTTTCCCCCAGCACTTCCTATCAACTAAGCTAAACAGCTTTGAACAATTATCGTAAACCACTTAAATGAAGGAAAATGTCATATAGATTACTTTCTCAGCTCTTCCTCTGCTTGGTATATTTTATCACCAAGAAATATGTTCATGTCTTATCAACCTTATAACCAAGCAACTATGTTACATGACCACAAAGCAAAACGGTGTACAGTAGCTAGTAGTCAAGTGATAAGTTGTCATTATTCTGTGTGTACACTAGCCATCCTTATTGACTTTGCTGAGTAAATATTTCCTGTATGTCACTTTTCTGTTTTTGTTCCTTTATCCCTTTTGATGATTTGAGTTTTTACACAAATTTCTGCTGGCCTTTTATATGACCCTTATTTTCCTGTTCCAAGTCTACTGAAAGACAAAGCTCTAGATTCCATTAAGTTTAACTGTCTCTTGCTGTATGACGCTTATATATTTTGTTGATTGCCAGGGAGGAGGTCAGGGAGCACTCCAAAAGTAAAGCATTTCAACTGTACACTAGAACGTCTACCCTATAGCCTAGTCATAGAGGTTGGCCTCAGTCTAAAATCAGAACTACAGAGACGTGCTCTTGTCCTGTCTAGGATGAAAACTTATCACAGTTTGAGGACAACGCTGTGTCCATGTAGGCCTCATGTTGGGACCTTTTTGGCATAGTCTTCCAAATAGACTTGTTTCTGGGATATATTGATGTCATTATTGTAAAGAGTCTTGCTAGAGCCTGATCTTTATCCCTCGGATGATTGGTCTCTGGTACATCACAAAATGTGTCGATCCCCATCCAGTGTGTCTCTTACAAGGTTGCAAAACTACTTAAAATAAAATGGCCGCCTGCTCCTTTTATTGGCTTTTGTGAACTTGCCAACTCCACCACTAACTATCCATATGTTCCTCTCCTCTGTGTCCAGGACATCAACGCTCATGCCTGTGTGACTGGTAAGCCCATCAGCCAGGGTGGCATCCACGGAAGGATCTCGGCCACCGGGCGAGGAGTATTCCACGGCATTGAGAACTTCATCAACGAGGCGGCCTACATGAGCCAGCTGGGCCTGAGCCCTGGCTTCACCGACAAGACCTTTGTCATTCAGGTACACAGACACAGCATTTATTGATTAGGAATGGCATTTGATTTACTTTCATCAGGTCTCAAAGCATTTTACAGTGTATGGGGTGGCATTATAGTAAAAGGTACAGTACCAGTCAAAAGTTTGGACACACTTACTCATTCAAGGATTTTTCTTTATTTGTACTATTTTCTACATTGTAGAATATTAGTGAAGACATAAACACTATGAAATTACACATGGAATCATGTAGTAACTAAAGTGTTAAACAAATCAAAAATACATTTTAGATTCATTAAAGTAGCCACCCTTTGCATTGACAGCTTTGCACACTCTTGGCATTCTCTCAACCAGCTTCACCTGGAATGCTTTTACAATGCTCTTGAAGGAGTTCCCATATATGCTGAGCACTTGTTGGCTGCTTTCCCTTCACTCTGCAGTCCAACTCATTCCAAACCATCTCGATTGGGTTGAAGTCGGGTGATTGTGGAGGCCAGGTCATCTGATGCAGCACTCCATCTCTCTCATTCTTGGTCAAATATCCCTTACACATCCTGGAGGTGTGTTTTGGGTCATTGTCCTGTTGAAAAACAAATGATAGTCCCACTAGGTGCAAACCAGATGGGATGGCGTATCGCTGCAGAATGCGTGCCTTGAATGTGTGACTTACCTCCTCCATGCGTCACGGTGGGAAACGTACATGCAGAGATCATCCATTCACCTACTCTGCGTCTCACAAAGACATGGCGGTTGGAAGCAAAAATCTTGTTTTGTCTAATGTCCATTGCTCGTGTTTCTTGGCTCAAGCAAGTCTCTTTTTCGTATTGTTTTCTTTAGTAGTGGTTTCTTAGCAGCAATTCGACCATGAAGGCCTGATTCACGAAGTCTCCTCTGAACAGTTGATGTTGAGATGTGTCTGTTACTTAAACTCTGTGAAGCAGTTTTTGGGCTGCAATTTCTGAGGCTGGTAACTAATGAACGTATCCTTTGCAGCTGAGGTAACTCTAGGTCTTCATTTCCTGTGGCGGTCCTCATGAGAGCCAGATTCATCATAGCGCGTGATGGTTTTTGCAACTGCATTTTAAAGTTTCTTCAAAGTTCTTGACATTTTCCAAATAGACTGACCTTCATGTCTTGAAGTAATGATGAACTGTTGTTTCTATTTGCTTATTTGAGCTGTTCTTGCCACAATATGGACTTGGTATTTTACCAAATAGGGCAATCTTCTGTATTCCACCCCTAACTTGTCACAACACAACTGATTGGCTCAAATGCATTAAGAAGGGAAAAATGATTTTATAAAAAATATTATCATTATTTTTGGTTAGAGGTAGCAACATGAGAGACTACTATAAAGGATGGCAGCCACGCTGTTGGTATAATCACTAAATAGCAGACATAGCTTGTTAAATGTTGATGTACAGAGGACTGTCCTCCCTCCTACAGTAGAACACTGTGTTACAGCTCATTACAAGCTGTACTGATTGGAGGCTGCACCATGTGTTACCAATATCAGAAGTGATCCATAAACCCACTGGACCAGAAGACACTACATTACACTCATTAACAAGAACGTAAACATAAATGTGCATTTGGTACATACAAGCGGAACAGGCTTAACAATATGTGACTTACAAGGCACTCGGGCCAAAAACGGCTCCAACCAATGTTCTTATTTTATTCTGAAACATGTCGTTCTTCCTTCTCTTCTCGCAGGGTTTTGGTAACGTTGGCATGCACTCCATGCGTTACCTACACCGTTTCGGGGCCAAATGTGTTGGTGTTGGAGAGATGGATGGAAACATCTGGAACCCCAATGGCATCGACCCCAAGGAGCTGGAGGACTACAAGCTGGTTAGTACACAACTCATAGCTACAGTCACTAACCTACAAGTTGATCTCTCTCTGGCTGTTTAATGCCAATGTGGAAAGCACGGTCTAAGGGTGCCACCTAGGGGACGTACAGTCTTCCTACACCCAACGTCCTCCACAGCCGTACAGCCAACTTGGCAAAACATTTGAGGTGCATGACCAAGGATATACTTTGGTCCTGTAACTTGTCTACTGTATGTCTCATTCTCTTTCTCTCTCTCTCTCGTTCTTCTCACCAGCAACACGGCACCATCGTGGGCTTCCCCAACTCCACGCCATACGAAGGCAGCATCCTGGAGGCCGACTGTGACATCCTGATCCCGGCCGCCAGCGAGAAGCAACTGACCAGGAATAACGCCCACAAAATCAAGGCCAAGGTCAAAGTTCAACAATCATGTCCAGACCAGCAGTCACTCTTATTACACACTGAGTAACGTGCAGTAAATCCACATTAATGCAGGCTAAAGTTATTTAAAATGTACATAATCATCACTGACCTCTATTGAACCTCACTAACAGTAGAAAGGTGTTTGTGGAAAGCTGAATTCGGTATGTAAAGTGTATTTAAATCGTCTTGTTTTTCCAGATCATTGCTGAAGGAGCCAATGGACCCACCACCCCTGACGCTGATAAGATCTTCCTGGAGAGGAATATCATGGTGATTCCGGTGAGAGGCTGTATGCAGATTTCAGATTGCATATTCATATTTTCTCAATTTTTGAACTTGTAACAGGTTCCATTAGATTGTGTTGGTCCTGGAGACCTAGATATTTTTAGGGCCGTTTTCACAGACCCAGATCTAAAAATTTTGGCCTAGAAGTAGGCCAGGGCCCGTATCCACAAAGCGTCTGAGTAGGAGTGCTGATCTAAAAACTGTCCATACAATTGCATTCTTATTCATTATGAACTTAAAAGCAAAAGTGATCCTAAATCAGCACTCCTACTCAGACCCTTTGTGGATACGGGCCCAGATTCTGACTTGTTAAGTCTACAGTGAAGACCGGGATTTCCTGAACATTGATTAGTTGGATTGTATACCTCTGGTCTCCAGAGTCTGACTCTATTTCTTTGAATGGAGATTAATCATATTTTAAACTATTGTTTAGAAGCAATTTTATGCAGATAGTTGCTTAATCTGTCTCCGTGTAACTTACTCTTTGACTTTGCAGCTCTTGATTGCCTGTATGTTACAGCATAGCTGTAATGTTAGTGTTTGCAAACTAGCCCACCATCTCTTGTTTATTCAGGACATGTACCTGAACGCTGGTGGAGTGACTGTCTCCTACTTTGAGTGGCTGAAGAACCTGAACCATGTCAGCTACGGTAGACTGACCTTCAAGTATGAGAGGGACTCCAACTACCACCTGCTCAGTAAGTCTGACACCTCCCAAACCGTAGGGATGCACTCACCCCTGCTAGTTCAGCCTACTCTCTGTTATGCCACATAAAGATGGATTTTGATTATCTTGTATTATGCTAAAGTTGTATTTATCACTGTAGTTCGTGTTGAAATCCTTAATTACATTCATTACTGGGAATGAGGACTATTTGAAATTTCAGAAACCATTGGCTGCTTAACCACCATGTTTTTTTATTTTACGGCTGTGACTTGCAGTATGTTTCACATTGAATATTTTTTTGACTGCAGAGTACACACACACTTATGTTCCCAAACGACAAACTCAATGTTGCTCACAACAAAGGGAACTAACAAATAAAATCACTGACAAACAAAACGGAAACAGGTGGGTTATAAGAGGAGTTGTCAAAGATACTCATGGGGCTGTCCACCGAAAGTTGACTAGCAACAAGTCTGGGTCCTTAAAGACAACTACTAAATTTGCACTAAAAAGGGCAAACCAAAATAAAAACCCAAACGAATTTATAATATGGAGCTAAAAGCATGTGGAGCAAACCAAAAGGGGGGAACAAGATAAAAGGCTTTGTTTTTATCTCAAGCAGAGGAAGAGCTAAACCGCTGTCAAGCAGTTCCAACAGCTCTCATGCTCTCATTCTCTCTCGAGAACCAACTGGATGACTGGGCCAGCCACTATTAAATATCACCTGGGCTAGCACAGGCAAAAACACCTTCCGGCTAATGAGATGGACAAGCCAGCACAGTTGTAACACATACTTACTTACGAGGTGACACTAATCGGTGCGCCCTACATTCCAACGTGGTACCTCAAAATATAAATGGAAAAAACCAAACCTGTGACACCTTCTTCCTTAAGACAAGTTTGCTCACCACCAACAAAAAACAACTTATGCGTCACCTTCTCCAATATCAACGTCTACTGGCTGTCAACAATTAAATATAAGACAAAGTAATTAAATATATATTCCATCTTTTATAAAGAAGCATTATTTTTATATGTAGTTGGCTATAACTCAAGTTTTTGAAAAACTCACGTACGCTTCTATAGCTCTCATCCCCTAGGACCGAGCCAAAACAAAATTCCTCTCCAAAACGTGCAGTCAAAATAAATTGTGAGCCAAGGCCACACACTGGCTAAACACAAAACTTATCGACTGACGAAGGTTGAAAGTCATGCGTCCTCCGATACACAACCCAACCAGCCGCACTGCTTCTTAACACAGCGCGCATCCAACCCGGAAGCCAGCCGCACCAATGTGTCGGAGGATACACCGTGCACCTGGCAACCTTGGTTAGCGCGCACTGCGCCCGGCCCGCCACAGGAGTCGCTGGTGCGCGATGAGACAAGGACATCCCTACCGACCAAGCCCTCCCTAACCCGGACGACGTTAGGCCAATTGTGCGTCGCCCCACGGACCTCCCGGTCGCGGCCGGTTACGACAGAGCCTTGGCGCAAACCCAGGGACTCTGATGGCACAGCTGGCGCTGCAGTACAGCGCCCTTAACCACTGCGCCCCCCGGGAGGCCGACTGCCCACTCTTGAAAAGACAATCAGCAACCAAGTTGTCCTTACCACGAACGTGTCTGATTTCAAGGGGAAACTCCAACGAAGGAGTCTGTGGTTCGTGGAGCTTGTCTTTTGCCGAAAAAACTAGAGGATTATGATCGGTATATATCCTCGTAGGTGTAGAGACATAAACCGTGAAGTGCTAGAGAGCCAGTACCAAAGCGAGTGTCTTTCTCAATAGTCAAGTATAGCTTTTGATATGAGGCCAGTTTCTTTGAAAAGTACCCCACAGGGTGCTCAACGTTGTCTTTCTGTCGGAGCACAGCCCCTGCGCCTACGTCGCTGGCATCGGTGTGCAGAGCAAA
The DNA here is from genome assembly GCF_057628025.1 of Oncorhynchus mykiss. NCBI lineage: Eukaryota > Metazoa > Chordata > Actinopteri > Salmoniformes > Salmonidae > Oncorhynchus > Oncorhynchus mykiss. The sequence goes on from NC_143022.1 coordinate 70,778,100, forward strand.
CAGACGATTATCATCATGAGGTAACCTCAGTATCACTTGTCGAAGTGCAACTGGATGACAATTTGAGATACACTGGGCCAATCGTCCTGCCTAGAAGTGGCTCAAGAACACCATTTCCACATTAGAACACCATCTCTGTCAAATAACCCCTCTGGAGTTTGATGAAACAGCGGCTAGAGGGAAATATCTTTACTCTGTTCAGCAATCAGCTGCTTCCTAGACGTCAAAGTGTCAACTGTAGGAACTCTATCTTCCTTCAGTGGTTCTACAAATTCGCTCACCTTTGTGGTTTTCAAAGGAGAGGTCAACTCCGGTTTATTGAAATCGGGATCACCAATCTCAGACAGATCGCCCATGGTGGGATCTATCGGCACACGCTGGGAACACTCTACGGTACTTTTCTGATAACCCATCAGGTTCCTCTACTGAGTTCCTTACAAACAACAGGATTTGGCACAACCTTCCCTCCATCTAAATTGTTTCCCAAAATTAATGAGACCCCCTTCACCGGGAGGTTAGGCCTCACTCAAACGACATCGGAAACAGAAATAAGATCAGACTTGAGTTCCACATTATACAAAGAACTTCCATGCAACCCATCTTCACGCTTTGTACTAACACAGTGGTTCCCTAACTTTTTATAGTCCCGCACCCCTTCAAACATTCAACCTCCAGCTGCGTAGCCCTTCTAGCACCAGGGTCAGCGCACTCTTCTGATTCTGATTTAAATGACATTTTCACAAAACCGCTTGTTGCAATTTCGACGAGGCTCTCTTGTTCAGATATCGGTAAGTGGACTGGAGGCAGGGCATGAAAGGGATAACGAATCCAGTTGTTTGTGTCGTCAGTTTCGGGAAAGTACCTGCGTAATTGCGCACCCAGCTCACTCCGGCATTTCGCTATATCACGTTTGTCCGTAAGCTTGAGTTCATTTGCACACAAAAATCATACAATGATGGAAAGACCTGTGTGTTGTCCTTGTTAATGCAGACAGAGAAGAGCTCCAACTTAATCATAGCCTCAATTTTGTCCCGCACATTGAGTATAGTTGCAGAGAGTCCCTGTAATCCTAGATTCAGATCATTCAGGTGAGAAAAAACATCACCCAGATAGGCCAGTCGTGTGAGAAATCCGTCATCATGCAAGCGGTCAGACAAGTGAAAATTAGGGTCAGTAAAGAGAACTTTAAGCTTGTCTCTCAATAAAAATAAAAATGTAAATACTTGAAAACCAGTGCACTTCTTTATGTTGTAAAATCGTTATATGGTCACTGCCCATATCATTGCATAGTGCAGAAAATACACAAGTTCAGGGCCTTGTTTTAACAAAGTTAACCATTTTCACTGTAGTGTCCAAAACGTCTTTCAAGCTGTCAGGCATTCCCTTGGCAGCAAGAGCCTCTCAGTGGATGCTGCAGTGTACCCAAGTGGCGTTGGGAGCAACTGCTATGTCTCACTGTCATGGCTTTTGCGCCATCAGTACAGATACCAACACATCTTCACCGCCTAAGTCCATTTGATGACGCAAAGCTGTCCAGTACTTTAAAAATATCCTCTCCTGTTGTCCTGGTTTGCAGAAGAGGATGTCTTCCTTAATTGACCCCCCCCCCCCCCCCCCCCCCCCCCCCTCCCCATAAACGTAACGGACATATACCAGGAGCTGTGCCAGGCCCGCCACGTCTGTTGACTCATCCAGCTGTAATGCATAGAATTCACTGGCTTGTAAGTATGCGAAGTAGTAATTGTTTCAAAACATCTCGTACCATGTCACTGATGCGTGGTGAAACAGTGCAGATGTAGTACTGCTTGTAGTAGCAGTTTACCAGTGCAGCTGGTATGTGTCTCTATGGATGGGGGGCTTACTTTTATTAACAATTTATACATTTTCGAGGAAACGGAATGAGCAGCATCTACGTTTGGCTACATACATTTTTGGGCGGCCGTTAGTGAAATTCCCGTGAGAGAGTAATGGTTAATGTGATTGGATGTTAATTGTTTGACTAGGCTACCTGTATTTGACATTATGTTATTTCGATGAAGACTAGATGGTGGTTTAATTCTATTTTTGGCAGTGAAATGAGGCTACTCAGGCGAGAAAAAAATATCACCCAAATGTATAGCCCTGTTGGAAAATCTAAATAGACTGTTAGAAAATGTGTATCACATATATATTTGCCGTACACCCGACAGCATTGCGCGTACCCCACCCCAGTTTGGGAATAGCCGTACTAACATACTGTAACCAGTTGCTGAAGTGTCAGACAAAAGCAAAACACCCTGCATAATGAAGGATTGGGCCACCCTAGTGTGTCGCAATATCTTCACCAGCTGTTTAAAAGTATCGCCACTCTGCAGAGACACGAACCCATCTGAAACGGAGTCACATGCACATCTGATCCCAAATCTTGTTTAGGAGATACACCATTCCCAACCAGAGACTTAATGGGCTGGAGGACTCCCACAAGAAGGAACTGCTTTTTCTCTGTCTCAAATTTCGGTTTCAACTTAAGCCACTGAGAGACAATGTGTCCTATCTCACGGCAATGAATGACAAACTGGTGGATATGAAAAACCTGTTTTCTGACGATCCTTATCTTTGGGCACTGTAGAAAAGGACTGAAACCTCCTCAGTAGCAGGTGACTTATCTGGATAGCTTTTTTTGTGTAGGAATTACTACTGGGTGCTTTGTTTGAAGGTAGTTTTATGTGTCAACACAAACTCATCTGGCAAATCAAAATAAAACCTAAACCAACTTAGGGAACTAAAAGCAAGTGGAGCAAACTGAAAGGGAGAACTCTCAGAAGAAGAGTTAAACTGTGGTCAATCACTTCCAACATCTCTCATGCCCACTCTCTCGAGAACTAACTGGAGCAATGGGCCAGCCACTATTTAATATCACCTGAGCTAGCACAGGTGAAACGCCTACCGACGAATGAGATGGACAAGCCAGCACAGTTGTAACATACTTACTAACGAGGTGACCCTAATCGGTGCGCCCCATGGGAAAAACCAAAACCTGTAAAACAGACACAGGACCGGATTTAATGCAGGGGTTTACCGAGGCTGAAGCCCCTGGGCCCAGATCAGTGGGGGGCCCAAATAGGCAGCAATAAAATAAATAAATTAAACACATACGGTATATATTAGATATGTAGTATATATTTGTACTTGTACTTTTTGCTGCAACCATCAACCACAGGAGGATTCAGGAGCCCGCTCTCAATGAGTGTAGACAGCCTGCTGCCTCTGCTAATTGTCAGATAGGGGAGGTAGAGGGCCCATGTAGGTAACTGGGGGCCCCTGCCTTGATTGGGTAACTGATTAATGCAAAAACAACTGCATAATCAATAAATCTTAACTGTTCAATTGTGTTAGTCAGGGGCTGGGCACAAGAGGCAAAAACATCACGTTTTTTTTTTTTTATCCCAACCACACGAGTCCGCTCTCAATCTTGAAAATACACCAGAGCATTAATTGTTTCTAAAAAGATAAGTGGATTAAATTTGATCAAACTCATACAGGGAACTGCCAAAATAAAGGAAGCGCCAACAAAGTGTCTTAAAAGGGCTTTGGGCCACCACGAGCTGCCCAGAACAGCTTCAATGCGCCTTGGCATAGGTTCTACAAGTGGACCTAAACCATGCCAGGAAAATGCACACCACACACCATAACACAGACTTTGTATCCTTAATTTACTCAAGGGTTTCCTTTTATTTTGCTAGTTACCGGTTGCCTATGTTCGGGAAGGCCGCAATTTGGGCAGCATGTGTGCCAGTTATATATGTTGTGGCCATAAACATATAATCCATTTTGGAACCTCTAACCCTAGCAATTTGACTGTTTAACTCATGGGTAAACTAACAATTGCTGACTTGAATGAGAATTGCCATCTATGGATTATATTTATACTGTGTGGTTAATTGCGGCTGTCTGTTTGCCTTTTGCAAATTTCACAATACAACCGCGGGAAAAATGTACAGTTTGGAAAGCTAATGCCTACCACTCACAAGAGAAGACTAATCTGTCTGTGGAACGGAGGCGGGCGGGCGTTGGGCACAACCTCTCTGTGCCTGGAGATATACAACATTATTGGCAGTCACATGCAGAGTTTCTAGGAAGAGGTGGTTGCTGATTGTCTGCAGGCCATGTATGACACTCTCGCTCACCCTCTCTCTCTTTCCCGTCTATCAGCAGCATCAGTCAATGAGGCAGTCTCACATTGTGCACATGCATTTTCACACAAAAGCCCTTTATAACATTGAGTCGCTCATGATGAGTGGATTAGCATTGGATCTCTATCTGGCTGGTCATCTTGCATTCAATTATGTCATCCTATGTAGGTTAGTGTTTTCAGTACATTGCAGGGGAGGTTTGAGCTGGGGTTATGCTTGTGACCGAGTGGGAGGTTTTCTGAATATTTCAGAAGCTGAATCCATTCCCCAGTCCCATGAGTGGCAAGATTGGGTAATGTTGGAGACATGGTAGAGGGCTCAGAATAGATACAGCTGTGCGTTGCCAATCCCCCAAAATGTTGGCAAAAAGTGAAAATGTATACCAGATTATTAATGCAAGTGAACAAACTAATCTAAATTTAGTTCACTTTATTGTTCAGTGAGGATTCATATAGACTAATACATATAATCTATTCATATACATATGAACTGTCTGTGTTCTCCCTCAGTGTCCGTCCAGGAGAGTCTGGAGAGGAAGTTTGGGAAGCATGGGGGAGCAATCCCAGTGGTCCCTACCTCTGAGTTCCAGGCCAGGATCGCTGTGAGTACAACCCTTTTCCCCTTATTCTTTCAATGCCCCTGGATTACTTTCCCCTCATTCAAACAATACCCCTAAGATACAGTATTATAGATATTCAACAGCAGCTGTTGATTTTGTTCCATTTTAATTGTTTGTCTCAGTATTCACAAACACACACTCTTGTTGTCCAGGAGTTTTTTGCAAAAATAAATGTGTGCTTCATAGGAAAATAACTCTTGTCTTTACACCTGTTCACCTAATGTGAACTCTATTGAACGCATTAACCTTGTATGGGACACCAGTAAACAATGCAACCTGATCCTGATGATAGACTATCCCCTGAGGGGATTTGTCCTGGGAAAAACCGCTCCCTCCCCGATGCCACAGTCAAACAGACTCCTTTAGGACAGACTTGTAAAATCAGATACGTCCTCTGCTTGCTGTTTTCCCCAGCCACCATTTTGTACATTAGTCTCAAAGATTCAAACACATTACCTTACTGTTGATAAATGAGGCTCACTGAATGACAGACTGGAGATAAATGCTTTGGTCCTGCAATTTCATTATAACCAAGTTGAGAGAGATTTCAAAGTTGAGCTGCGTTTCTCTAGAGATGAGTAATGGTTTAGTTTAGTAGGCTAGATGTTGCGCTCTGAGCCTTATTTTCATTGTATTTTCTTTTGTTTGGTTCCAGGGCGCTTCAGAGAAGGACATTGTGCACTCAGGACTGGCCTACACCATGGAGAGGTCTGCCAGGGTAAGAGGCTGATTGCTTAAACGTGGTTATCTGTGCTAAACTATTCCTCACAGGTCCAGAGGTTTTGTTGAAAGGAAATGCTGTCTTAATCCAACTTGATGTCCTGAGGCATCTTATTAGGGGTAATGAAGTTGTATACATCTCATTACTCAAACAGCACTAAGCAGTGAAAAGGCAATATGAGCCCTCTCGCCACCATTTTATTTTCCCAATGCCAGCTCATAAAAGGAATCCCTCTTGAATATGCGCACACACACACACACACACACACCCTCTCACTGGTTTGCTGTGCGTGCGAGCAGAGCCTATGGGTAACTGGAGAAGCCAGGGCTTTGTTAGTCTCATTCGTTAAGCCCCAGCTCTGACGCTAGAGAGAGCAGAGAGCATGAGGATTCAGGCCATGACCTGCTCCTAATCACACGGACCACCCTCTACCATTAACACACCATATATCCAACAAACACTGATGACTTTAATGTCACGTCTGACTGAGGATACAGCAACTGCATAATACAGGGTTTCCTGTACCGCATCCCAGGAAATGTAATACTCTGTGCAGACATACTGCCTGACAGTCTGCTGGTTTATTACTTTGTTATATTTCCCTGGGGGTTATTTCTATACAATTACACACAGATGCTTTATTATCCTGTGGAAATGGATCACTCCATTGAAAATGGAACAATAGAGGTGTATTGCTGTATGTAACAAATGGCGAAGGGAGGGGCTAGTAATGAGTACTTGGAAGGGACAGGGAGATTTTATATATTTGAGTTGATGATCTTTGTCTTCTGTTCCCCTTTTTAGCAAATCATGCGCACAGCTAACAAGTACAACCTGGGCCTCGACCTGAGGACGGCAGCGTACGTCAACGCCATCGAGAAGGTCTTCAAGGTGTACAACGAGGCTGGTCTTACCTTCACATAGGTGGCACCTCCACAGCCTCTGTCCATCCGAGCAGACCCAGGGCCCCGCCTCTCCCAGCCTCCAAGCAACCTTTATAAAATCTTTATATAACGTTCACGCGTTTACATTTTACACATGACCGTTAGCTTTACTCTTTGCATATGTATTTCAAGCAAATCAATACACATTATTTTGCATTCTCATATTATCAAGAGACCACATGTTCTAGTTTGCTTTGAATCTGCTGTTATGAAACTACTGTGCCTATGGTTATTTGTTTTGCCTGTAGTCATTCCATCGATTGAATTGCTGTTACTATATTATTATGCCAGGTAACACCAAAAACTCTGGTCTGCAGCTTTTACAGGCTAGTTCTTTTCTGAATTAGTGCTGTGCTTGTTCAGTGTCTGTTACGGACATACTGTTACTTCACTGACACTGAGTTGAAGAAGTTGGTTAACAGAATGTAGAGCAGTGACACACGTAAAGCCTTAATTTATCCTGTGTTGAAGTGGAGTAGGTTAATCATTTTTATCTGTACCAGAATGTTTTTTCTATTTAAGGTCAGTCTACTTACAGTATAAAGCAGTGTCTACACTTCAGGGTGATAAAATGTGTTAGTAAGCAGATTTATTATGTTACTCTGTTGACATGACACTAAAAGGATCAATTCCAGAAGATTGTTCTCTGTTGTTACTGGTGTTTGCTTGGGCAGCCACAGTTTGTTTGAGTGTCTTTCTCTGTGTTTTTGCCTTTGTTTAATTCTTTGTCTCGGCTCAGAACTTGATCAAGGTTGGTTTGCCTTTGTTTAATTCTTTGTCTCGGCTCAGAACTTGATCAAGGTTGGTTTGCCTTTGTTTAATTATTTGTCTCTGCTCAGAACTTGATCAAGGTTGGTTTGCCTTTGTTTAATTCTTTGTCTCGGCTCAGAACTTGATCAAGGTCGGTTTGCCTTTGTTTAATTCTTTGTCTCGGCTCAGAACTTGATCAAGGTCGGTGTGGTTTTTGTGCTGAATCCTTAGGGCTAATGGAAGGGGAGAATATGTGGGAACAACATTTTTCTTTTTCTTTATATCAGCCTTTGACTGCTTCAGGATTCTATGTAACATCATTTGTATAGCCTTTTCATTGAAGAATTCATTAAACTACAAAATGATTGATTGTGTTGATTCAAACCAAACTATGATTCCCTATGGGGTATGTACAAGATTTTTCCATGGAAGCAAATCCTGTTTATTTTGTATATCAACAGCTAGTTATTGGCTGCATAATCCCCACTGTACCTATTTCATCCAACACTACAACCTCTACGGAATGGGTGTCCCGATACCGGGACGGTTGTTGTTAACGTGCGCTAATGTGACTATAATGACGTAAGTAACAGCCAACTTTCCAGGACATAGACTTGTCTTATATGGGCAGAAAGTTGAAATTCTTGTTAATCTTACTGAAGTGTCTTAATTTACTGTAGCTATTGCAGTGAAAAATGGCATGCTATTGTTTGAGAGTGCACAATAAACTTTTTTATCTCAGCAGCTCGTTTGATACATTCACCTCTGAAGGTAAAATAATGTACTTACATTCAGTAATCTTGCTCTGATTTGTCATCCTGAGGATCCCAGAGATTAAATGTAGCATAGTATTGTTTGATAAAATCTATTTTTATATTAAAATGTAGGAACTGCGTTCTACAGTTTGAACCCCTGCTGTCTCAGTTTGAAACTTTGCACATACACTGCTGCTATCAGTTGGCCAAAATCTAAATTGCGCATAAACTCCTGTGTGATTTTTAATGGCCTTTCTCTTGCATTTCAAAGATGGAAGAAAAAAAATTGAAACGCATGTTTTGTTTGTATTATCTTTTACCAGATCAAATGTGTTCTCCGACATTAATTTCACATTTACACAAACTTCAAATGGTATCAAGAATATGCATATCCTTGCTTCAGGTCCTGAGCTACAGTCCGGTAGATTTGGTGATGTCAAAGGGGTCAGATCCCTGCTCAGACAGGCATTTGAGGCGACAGGTAGCCTAGTGGTTAGAGCATTGGGCCAGTAAACAAAAGGTTTCCAGATCGATTCCCCGAGCTGACAAGGTAAAAATCTGTCGTTCTGCCCCTGAACAAGTTAACCCACTGTTCCCCGGTAGGCCATCATTGTAAATAAGAGTTTGTTCTTAACTGACTTGCCAAGTGAAATAAAGGTAATTTAAAAAATGAAATCTAAAACAAAAAAAACTTTTGATTTACTTTTAAGATATAATACAAAACATTAACATTACACAATGCATTGTGACAGTATTGGGTGGTCAATAAAATCATATTCTTCATAGGTAATACAGAGGTATGTCAGATTGATCATCAGGTCCTGAGTTAGATTTGGGTATGTCATTTTAGTCCAACATTTTTTTAAAGGGTCTGATCCTTGCTCATCTGAGCATTCAACAGACTTTTGGGCTAAACATTTTTATTTACTTTTCAAATATAATACAAAACATTAACATTACACAATGCATTGTGACAGTATTGAGTTGTCATAATATTCTTCATAGGCTATATCCAGAGGTATGTCAGTTTGATTGATCTGTTACCAGAATAGGTTCATCCCTAGCTCCAGTTCCTCTTATGTCCAATTCAGATCTTAGACATGCATAGACCATGTGTATATCAGAGAAATGCCCCTGGGGAACAGGGACATCATTGAGACATTGCTAGTGAGGAAAATACACACAGGTGAGAGAGGGATAGGACCATTAAGATTACATTGAGAAAAAGAAACGGCTTCAGTCTGACTCAGCCAAAGAGACTTCCCAAATGATCACACTTGGTCTGCGTTGCTGTTGTCCTTCTAGTTGCCATCTTTCTCGCCAGATATATCTCCTGCAATGTCTCCCAGTAGGTCGTTCAGGTCTGAGGGATAGGCAGAGTTGATTAGGATTAATGATTAGAATTAATAGTTTGAAATTATACAGATGGTATTTCTTCTGGTCTCTAAGCAGCAGCAACCCAAAAAAACAGCAGCAAAGGTTCTATCAGACTTTTTTTTAATGGCACACCTGAATAGAATACATTAAGTTTTTACTTCATAATACTATGTAATTTGTACTTCACTGTACTATGTAGGGCATTCAACTATAACCACATAAACTTTACCTTGGTCACCACCTCCGCTACTTGACTCTTTCTCATCCTTGCCAGATAAGAAACTTCCAAAGCATCCTTCCTCTTTGCCCTTGTTGCCATCCATTAATCCTCCAATACCGCCGATACCTCCACTGATATCCTTGCTGGACTCCTTCTTCTTTGAATCATCTCCTCCAACTGTGGGCTTCACCTTCTCTTTACCACTGCTTCCCCCGCTGGGATCCTTCTTAGAGTCAAGCATAGTCTTCACCTTGACTTTGGCAGCTTTAGCTGCAAAACATCACCAAATGCGCTGTTTAGAAAACTAACCAGAAACAAATGACGCATGAAACTAAAAGGAGACTGTGTTATATTTGCCCCTGACATCACCCTATCAAGTTTTAAAGTTACAAACTGTGTGATATCATATTTGAAGATTTCAGAGAAAGCAACTGTGTACGACATAAAAAGCAACATGTGTTTTATTGATTTGGTGCCAGGTGCCAAATTCCTGATTACCGTCTATGGGTGTAGTTGTGCATAATGAACTGACAGCATCGTCCAACAACATTCCAAGCCAACATTTCTTAGGCCTACATGTTGTAAACTCCTAGGTGATTACACCGTAACGTAATTAGTTCCATGGATAGCAAAATTGAGCATAAGTGGCTTAGTTTACAACACAATCCTAAAAAACAGGTGCAATATATTGCATTTGCATGTGTCATCGAGTGCTGTGTTTTGGTTAATCAGCACACATTGATGTTAATGCCCTGAGGTACCGTACCAGTTACAGTCAAATCTTAAATGATTTCTCATCTAATTAGAGTAAATGAGAAGCTGAAAAGCGAGGCTCGGATTGTTTTAAAGCGTGCTGACCTTTACAAAATCAAATTGTATTTGTCACATGCTTCGGAAACAACAGGTGTAACTTAGACTAACTACTTATGGGTTATTTTCCAACAATGCAGAGTTAAAGATACAAATATATATATATAGAAAGTGACATGACAAATGAATAACAATAACGATTAAAATAACATGGCTACATACAGGGAGTACCAGGACCGAGTCGATGTACAGGGGTACGAGGTAATTGAGGTAGCTACAGTATGTACATACTGTACAAACCATACAAACCATTAGGAACACCTTCATAATATTGAGTTGCACACCCTTTTGTTCTCAGCAGACTCTAAAAGATGTTGAAAGTGTTCCACAGGGATGCTGGCCCATGTTGACTCCAATGCCTCCCACAGCTGTGTCAAGTTGGCTGGATGTCCTTTGGGTGGTGGACCATTCTTAATACACACGGGAAACTGTTGAGCATGAAAAACCCAGCAGCCTGGGTGTTCTTGACACACTCAAACCAGTGCGTGCGCCTGGCTACCATACCATACCATACCTGGTCAGTCTATGTCATGGAAAGAGCAGGTGTTGGTAATGTTTTGTACACTCAGTGTATATAGGTAGGGGTAACAAAGAGGCTTGAGGAGTGATGGTTTTAAAAGACAAGGCCAGATCATTATTTACAGCTGAAAGAGGAATTCCACTGAGCTGCTTCAAAGAGAGTAACTGCTTTTTATACACATATCTGAGCACAAAGGACAAGGCAGTGGGAAAACAACACACAAAAACAATTCAGGTCTATCCAAGTAGCAACCGCCCTCAAATGCGACATTTTGTATGACAGAGCCACAACAAAAAAAAGCATATTTCTGCCTTTAATCATTTGCAGCTGCTGCAAACCTCACTCCAGCTAATGCAAGGTCTGACAGTGAAACTGCACAAAAGAACCATACAGAACAGAAGTAAAACAAAGTCACCCACTTCTTCCCCTCCTCACCCAACCTCATCTGCTCCCCCCTTTACCCCCATCTCCCCCTCAGGACTCACCTGCCGTATCCACTGCCTGGTCGACATATTTGTCCGCTGAGTTGCCCAAAATGCCTTTGAGGAAAGACATGTCTCTGAACAGTAGTCAGTAGTGTCCCTAAGGCAGGTTGTGTCAGGAGAGAATATTTCAAAGTAGTGTGTGGGGGCAAAGGTGGTCATGGAGTCTTATAGAGGTTGGCACTTTCTGTCCCTGATCCTATGCCTCTCAGGGCTCTGCTGATTGGCCAGAGAGGTCAGGGTGTATCTCAGGATGATAGGGAGGTGGGCTGGCTAGACTGGTTACACTGGTTTGAGGATCTGATTCTGAATAGGTGATGTACTGTATTTACCTAGTTACCTACATACTGTATGTAAATATACAGTGGGGAGAACAAGTATTTGATACACTGCCGATTTTGCAGGTTTTCCTACTTACAAAGCATGTTAGAGCTCTGTAATTTTTTATCATAGGTACACTTCAACTGTGAGAGACGGAATCTAAAACAAAAATCCAGAAAATCACATTGTATGATTTTTAAGTAATTAATTTGCATTTTATTGCATGACATAAGTATTTGATCACCTACCAACCAGTAAGAATTCCGGCTCTCACAGACCTGTTAGTTTTTCTTTAAGAAGCCCTCCTGTTCTCCACTCATTACCTGTATTAACTGCACCTGTTTGAACTCATTACCTGTATAAAAGACACCTGTCCACACACTCAATCAAACAGACTCCAACCTCTCCACAATGTCCAAGACCAGAGAGCTGTGTAAGGACATCAAGAATAAAATTGTAGACCTGCACAAGGCTGGAATGGGCTACAGGACAATAGGCAAGCAACTTGGTGAGAAGGCAACAACTGTTGGCGCAATTATTAGAAAATGGAAGAAGTTCAAGATGACGGTCAATCACCCTCGGTCTGGGGCTCCATGCAAGATCTCACCTTGTGGGGCATCAATGATCATGAGGAAGGTGAGGGATCAGCCCAGAACTACACGGCAGGACCTGGTCAATGATCTGAAGAGAGCTGGGACCAGAATCTCAAAGAAAACCATTAGTAACACACTATGCCGTCATGGATTAAAATCCTGCAGCGCACGCAAGGTCCCCCTGCTTAAGCCCGTCTGAAGTTTGCCAATGACCATCTGGATGATCCAGAGGAGGAATGGGAGAAGGTCATGTGGTCTGATGAGACAAAAATAGAGCTTTTTGGTCTAAACTCCACTGCCGTGTTTGGAGGAAGAAGGATGAGTACAACCCCAAGAACACCATCCCAACCGTGAAGCATGGAGGTGGAAACATCATTCTTTGGGGATGCTTTTCTGCAAAGGGGACAGGACGACTACACCGTATTGAGGGGAGGATGGATGGGGTCATGTATCGCGAGATTTTGGCCAACAACCTCCTTCCCTCAGTAAGAGCATTGAAGATGGGTCGTGGCTGGGTCTTCCAGCATGACAACGACCCGAAACACACAGCCAGGGCAACTAAGGAGTGGCTCCGTAAGAAGCATCTCAAGGTCCTGGAGTGGCCTAGCCAGTCTCCAGACCTGAACCCAATAGAAAATCTTCGGAGGGAGCTGAAAGTCCGTAATGCCCAGCGACAGCCTCGAAACCTGAAGGATCTGCAGAAGGTCTGTATGGAGGAGTGGGCCAAAATCCCTGTTGCAGTGTGTGCAAACCTGGTCAAGAACTACAGGAAACGTATGATCTCTGTAATTGCAAACAAAGGTTTCTGGAACAAATATTACGTTCTGCTTTTCTGATGTATCAAATACTTATGTCATGCAATAAAATGCAAATTAATGACTTAAAAATCATACAATGTGATTTTCTGGATTTTTGTTTTAGATTCCATCTCTCACAGTTGAAGTGTACCTATGATAAAAAAAATTACAGACCTCTACATGCTTTGTAAGTAGGAAAACCTGCAAAATCGGGTAGTGTATCAAATACTTGTTCTCCCCACTGTATATATACTTTTATGACTCGTCCAATCTTTCCTTGACTACTTTTATCCAGTGCACCAGGGGGCTTTTAACTTGCTTTTGATAGTGAATTCCCTGACTGCTTGCCTTTCCCCCGAATAAAATATTATTTGTGGCTAGGTAGCTAAATCACAGTAGTGCAGTGAGTAGCCCGTGAATGTGTATGTTGGGGAGGGTGGGTCATGGAAACTGGAAATGGAAAGGTTGGAACGCCGCTCTGTCTCCTCCCTCAGTAGGAATGCTTGAAAGAGTGGATGACTCACCATAATGATACTCTTGCTCTCACACGCAGACACAGAGATGAGAGGTGCCAAAAAGCGGTGGCCTGGATACAAATCAAATTTTATTGGTCGACTACACATATTTAGCAGATGTTATTGTGAGTGTAGCGAAATGCTTGTGTTCCTAGCTCCAGCAGTGCAGTAATATCTAACAATTCACAACAATACACAGATCTAAAAGTAAAATGATGCAATTAAGAAATATATAAATACTAGGACTAGTGGCATTTACTAAAATACAGTCTATATATGAAATGAGTAAAACAGTATGTAAACATTATTCAAGTGAGCAGTGTTACATTATTAAAGTGACCAGTGATTCTATGTCTATGTACATAGGGCAGCAGCCTCTAAGGTAGCCGGCTAGTGACAGGGACTAAGTTCAGGGTAGGGTACTGGATGGAGGCCAGCTAGTGATGGCTATTTAACAGTCTGATGGCCTTGGGATAGAAGCTGTTTTTCAGTCTCTCGGCCCCACCTGTACTGGCCTGGCCTTCTGGATGATAGCGGAATGAACAGGCCGTGGTTCGGGTGGTTGATGTTCTACCTGTCCTGGAGGGCAGGTAGTGTTCCCCTGGTGATGTATTGGGCAGACCTCACTACCCTCTGGAGAGCCCTGCAGTTGTGGGCGGTGCAGTTGCCGTACCCGGCGGGGATACAGCACGACAGGATGCTCTCAATGGTGCATCTGTAAAAGTTTGTGAGGTTTTAGGGGCCAAGCCAAATTTCTTCAGCCTCCTGAGGTTGCACCTTCTTCACCACACAGTCTGTGTAGGTGGACCATTTCAGATTGTCAGTGACGTGTACGCAGAGGAACTTGAAGCTTTTCACCTTCTCCACTGCGGCCCCGTTGATGTGGATAGTGGTTGGCTCCCTCTGCTGTCTCCTGAAGTCCACGATCAGCTCCTTCATTTTGTTGACGTTGAGGGAGAGGTTATTTTCCTGGCGCCAATCTTCCAGGGCCCTCACCTCCACCCTGTAGGCTGTCTCGTTATTGTTGGTAATCAGACCTAGTACTGTTGTGCCGTCTGCAAACTTGATGATTGAGTTGGAGGCGTGCATGTCCATGGAGTACAGGAGGGGGCTGAGCACGCACCCTTGTGGGGAGTTGAGGATCAGCGTAGTGGAGGAGATGTTTCCTACATTCACCACCTGGGGGCGGCCCTTCTGGAAGTCCAGGACACAGTTGCACAGGGCAGGGTTCAGACCCAGGGCCCCAAGCTTAATGATGAGCTTGGAGGGTACTATGGTGTTGAAGGCTGAGCTGTAGTCAATGAACAGTGTTCTTACATAGGTATTCCTCTTATCCAGATGGGATAGGGCAGTGTGCAGTGCGATGGAGATTGCATCGTCTTTGGATCTATTGGGGCGGTATACAAATTGAAGTGGATATAGGGTGTCAGGTAAGGTAGAGGTGATATGATCTTTAACTAGCCAGTCAAAGCCTTTCATGATGACAGAAGTGAGTGCTACACGGCAATAGTAATTTAGTTCAGTTACCTTTGCTTTCTTGGGTACAGGAACAATAGTGGACATCTTGAAGCAAGTGGGGACAGCAGAGATTGAATATGTCTGTAAACCCTCAAGCCAGATGGTCTGAGCATGCTCTGAGGACGCAGCAAGGGATGCCGTCTGGGCCGGCAGCCTTGCGAGAGTTAACATGCTTAAATGTCTTACACACATCGGCCAAGGAGAATTAGTGCCCACAGTCCTTGGGAGCGGCACTCGTTGGTGGCACTGTGTTATCCTCAAAGCAGGTGAAGGTGTTTAACGTGTCTGGGAGCAAGACGTTGGTGTTCGCGACCTGACTGGTTTCACATTCGTAATCCGTTGTTTTCTGGAGTCCCTGCCACATACAGTGGGGCAAAAAACTATTTAGTCAGCCACCAATTGTGCAAGTTTTCCCACTTAAAAAGATGAGAGAGGCCTGTAATTTTCATCATAGGTACACTTCAACTATGACAGACAAAATGAGGAAAAAAATTCAGAAAATCACATTGTAGGATTTTTAATGAATTTGTTTGCAAATTATGGTGGAAAATAAGTGTTTGGTCAATAACAAAGGTTTATCTCAATACTTTGTCATATACCCTTTGTTGGCAATGACAGAGGTCAAACGTATTCTGTAAGTCTTCACAAGGTTTTCACACACTTTTGCTGGTATTTTGGCCCATTCCTCCATGCAGATCTCCTCTAGAGCAGTGATGTTTTGGGGCTGTTGCTGGGCAACACATACTTTCAACTCCCTCCAAAGATGTTCTATGGGGTTGAGACTTGCACAATTGGTGGCTGACTAAATACTTTTTTGCCCCACTGTATATAAATATATACAGTTGAAGTCGGAAGTTTACATACACCTTATCCAAATACATTTAATCCGAGGTAAAACTTCCCTGTCTTAGGTCAGTTAGGATCACCTCTTTATTTTAAGAATGTGAAATATCAGAATAATAGTAGAGAGAATGATTTATTTCAGCTTTTATTTCTTTCATCACATTCCCAGTGGGTCAGAAGTTTACATATACTCAATTAGTATTTGGTATCATTGCCTTTAAATTGTTTAACTTGGGTCAAACGTTTTGGGTAGCCTTCCACAAGCTTCCCACAAAAAAATTGGGTGAATTTTGGCCCATTCCTCCTGACAGAGCTGGTGTAACTGAGTTAGGTTTGTAGGCCTCCTTGCTTGGACACACTTTTTCAGTTCTGCCCACAAATCTTCTATTGGATTGAGGTCAGGGCTTTTTGATGGCCACTCCAATACCTTGACTTTGTTGTCCTTAAGCAATTTTGCCACAACTTTGGAAGTATGCTTGGGGTCATTGTCCATTTGGAAGACCCATTTGTGACCAAGCTTTGACTTCCTGACTGATGTCTTGAGATGTTGCTTCAATATATCCACGTAATTTTCCATCCTCATGATGCCATCTATTTTCTGAAGTGCACCAGTCCCTTCTGCAGCAAAGCACCCCCACAACATGATGCTGCCATCCCCGTGCTTCACGGGTGGGATGGTGTTCTTCGGCTTGCAAGCATCCCCCTTTTCCCTCCAAACATAACAATGGTCATTATGGCCAAACAGTTCCATTTTTGTTTCATCAGACCAGAGAACATTTCTCTAAAAAGTATGATCTTTGTCCCCATGTGCACTTGCAAACTGTAGTCTGGCTTTTTTATGGTGGGTTTGGCGCAGTGGCTTCTTCCTTGCTGGGCGGTCTTTTTCAGTTTATGTCGATATAGGACTCGGTTTACTATGGATATAGATACTTTTGTACCTGTTTCCTCCAGCATCTTCACTTGCTCTGGGATTGATTTGCACTTTTCTCACCAAAGTACGTTAATCTCTAGGAGACAGAATGCATCTCCTTCCTGGGCGGTATGACGGCTGCGTGGTCCCATGGTGTTTATACTTGCGTACTATTGTTTGTACAGATGAACGTGGTACCTTCAGGCGTTTGGAAATTGCTCAGTCAGGCACACTCAGGCACAGTCAATTTAGTGTATGTAAACTTCTGACCCACTGGAATTGTGATACAGTGAATTATAAGTGAAATAATCTGTCTGTAAACAATTGTTGGAAAATTACTTGTGTCATGCACAAAATAGATGTCCTAACCGACTTGCCAAAACTATAGTTTGTTAAGTCATTTTGTGTGCAGTGGTGTCATTAATTTGTGAGGACACATTTAAAAATAAGGGGGGGAAATGTAACTGGGTGGAACCGTCAACCTATTTTGACCACACCCTTGTTGGTCTGCCAGTGCCAGTTGTATGTGATTGTTAATTAAGGGCTTGGCCTTTTGTATAAAAGCCTTCCTGTGTGCCATTCTGGTTTTTGCCTTGCTATGTGCTGGTCAGTGTGCCTTGGGAGGACGGGAGTGGGAGTGGGAGTGGGAGTGGGAGTGGTGGTGGTGGTGGGAGTAGTGGTGGTGGTGGTGGTTTTAATAAAGTAAGTATAAGAAATAGGAATGAACTGAGAAATAGGATTGATCGTACATGCAGTGTTTTTAGGCGTTGACGCCCATATTCCACCTAGACCTGCTGTCCTTTTCCCTGGGCACACCCTCCGTGAGCGTTGCAACACGTTATTGTCTGTTTGATTATGTGAATGACATGTATGAACCAAGTGATATTTTGCTTGTTTCAGGTCCTGCCAAAACATCTCAATCAGGTTAACACGGAACCCAAACCTGCTGTGCGCGTGCGCAATCGTGCATAAATGTATTTTGTCTCCCCACACCAAACGCGATCACGACACGCAAGTTAAAATATCGAAATAAACTCTGAACCAATGATATTAATTTGGGGACAGGTCGAAAAGCATTAAACATGTATGGCTAGCTTGCACTTGCTAGGTAATTTGTCCTGGGATATAAACATTGAGTTGTAATTTTACCTGAAATGCACAAGATCCTCTACTCTGACAATTAATCCACACATAAAACGGTCAACCGAGTTGTTCCTAGTCATCTCTCCTCCTTCCAGGATTTTTCATCTTTGAACTTATATGGTGATTGGCATCTAAACTTTCATAGTATTACCATGACTACCGGCAACACAATTTGTCTATATATCACCCTTGTGGGTATAACCAATGAGGAGATGGCAATGGGGAACCTCCACACGCGAGCGGTGTGGTCAGCCTGTTAGGTCTGGACTTTGACTAGGCCATTCCAAAACCTTTCAGACATTCTGATGTAGACTGCTTGTGTTTTTTGGATCATTGTCTTGTTGCATGACCCAACTGTGCTTTAGCTTCAGCAGACACACTGATGGTCTGACATTCTCCTTTTAGAATTTACTGATGCAGATCAGAATTCATGGTTCCTTCAATGGTAAAGGGGATACCTAGTCAGTTGCACAACTGAAATGAGTCTCTTTTTTGGGGCCCAACACTCTTAACCACTAGGTTACCTGCTGACCAATGATGGCAGGTCGTCCAGTCCTGAGGCATCAACGCATCCCTAAACAATCGCACTACCACAAACACAAGGCCAACCGTTGGTAAGAAGTTCTTACTGTGGAAGGCAGTGGTTGGTTTTCGCCAGACATAACGGGACCCATGTCATCCAAAAAGTCCCACTTTTGACTCATCGGTTCATAGAACATTCTTCCAGGAGTCTTGACGGTCATCCAGGTGCTTCCAGGTGCTTAATGGCAAACTTGAGTTGACTTTTTAGATTACATTGGTCACGTTATGACAGGGGAGCAAGTTGGAGAGAAACTGGATATCAAACTTTAAATTATACTTAAAAAATGGAATGAAACTGAGATCTCTAATCACCAAAACCAAGAGCTCTCTTTCCCTCTCACCTACTCCTTCCTCTTTTTTATTTTTGTATTTCAACTTTATTTAACCAGGTAGGCTAGTTGAGAACAAGTTCTCATTTGCAACTGCGACCTGGCCAAGATAAAGCAAAGCAGTGTGACACAGACAACAACACAGAGTTACACATGGAGTAAACAATAAACAAGCCAATAACACAATAAACAAGTCAATGACACAGTAGAAAAAAGAAAGTCTATATACATTGTGTGCAAAAGGCATGAGGATGTAGGCAATAAATAGGCCATAGTGAATAATTAAAACTTAGCAGATTAACACTGGAGTGATAAATGAGCAGATGATGATGTGCAAGTAGAGATACTGGTGTGCAAAAGAGCAGAAAAGTAAATCAAATAAAAACAGTATGGGGATGAGGTAGGTAGATTGGGTGGGCTATTTACAGATGGACTATGTACAGCTGCAGCGATCGGTTAGCTGCTCAGATAGTTGATGTTTAAAGTTGGTGAAGGAAATAAAAGTCTCCAACTTCAGCGATTTTTGCAATTCGTTCCAGTCACTGGCAGCAGAGAACTGGAAGGAAAGTCGGCCAAATGAGGTGTTGGCTTTGGGGATGATCAGTGAGATATACCTGATCGTGACCAGTGAACTGAGGTGGAGCTAACGACTAGCATAGACTTATAGATGACCTGGAGCCAGTGGGTCTGGCGACGAATATGTAGCGCGGACCAGCCGACTAGAGCATACAGGTCGCAGTGGTGGGCGGTACAAGGTGATTTGGTAACAAAACGGATGGCACTGTAGTAGTCGGCAGGATCAGGGATCGGAGCATGGGAATTGGTTTTACTGGTATGGGATCTTTAATTAGTATATATGTATCGGTGCATTTAGTTTTGGTATGCGGCCCTGGTTGGCCTTGGGTTTTAGTGGAGCCTTAATGCTTTTTGGGGGGAGTGGGATGGCGGTGTGCTGACGGGCACTCGGCCGGCACTTTGTGCATTGAACGTTTTGCTCATCTTTATTTATTTTGCCAAGACCTTCATTTTTTCATGAAGAAAAAAACATTTACAGTTAATAGCAAAAAAACAAGAATGGCTTCAGATCAAAGTCTACGTTGAAAACATAGGGAGCAAGGGTCTTTAAATGTAAGACCCAGGCAGCCTCTCATTTTAACAATAAATTGTCGGTCCCCCCTCTCCTGTGTTCAATGCCGAAATAACGTAGGGATGAAATCGAGTGGTAAGCTTCCAAAAAGTGGTCCGCAACTGGGTAGGTCGATTTTGCACCTAATGGTGCTACGATGCTCCGAGATTTGTACTCTTAATTGTCGTTTTGTTTTACCCCCCCAAAAAATGTACACAAGGACAAGTTATAAGATAAATAACTGCCTTAGTGGAGCATGTGATAACACCTTTGATTAGGATCTGTTTCCCTGTTTGGGGGATGTTTTTGAAGGATGTACATTTGTAAGTGCCATTGTATTGAGCGCAGCCATTTCACTTGTAGTTTCCATCCGGTAGAGGTCCAAATAGACATTGTGCAGGGGTATTTTGGGGTGGTAAATCAGTTTACCAATTGATCTCTGAGATTTATGCCCCGTGAGAATAGGACCAAGGGAGAGTTTAACACATTACCGATACTGTGATCGGAGCTTAGAATGTGCCAATGTTTGTGAACAATTCCCTTAATTCAGAGCACTTAGAACAGCGGGTATTAAGACTGCAAGAACGATTATTTTTGTGAGACAGTCCTTGAAAGGGATGTCTAGATTTGTTTGGGATTTTCTCAAAGCGGGTGTCAGCTATCAGCCCTTAACATACTGTTATGATCAGTATGTTTCCTGTAAAGATCAGTGTATAGAATATTCTCCTCACACAAAATCAGAAGATCAAGGAAACTGATTTGACGTGTGTCAGATTACATAGTAAATCTCAGGTACTGAGAACAAGAGTTAAGAAAAGCATGGAATGCCTGGAGCTGTTTTGCATCACCCCTCCATAGGGAAAAAAAAATCAATGTACTGTTTCCAAATAATGTTAGGCAAGAAAGCATTTGAGAGGACTGAGAATGGACTGTTTTCTAACTATTAGCATAGTTTGGAGCCACGGGGATTCCAAAGCAGTACCCTTTGTCTGAATAAAGAGAGTGACGTTCATAAGGGTAACGTTGCAGAAGAAAATGCTCCATGGCTTCAATATCGCCCTTGTGTGGAATATTCATGTATAACGACTCAACATCAAAAGTTACCAACGAAGTATTCTCAGGGAGAGGATCAAGAGATTCACTTCTGAGTTTTTTGTAAAAGGTGTTGTCAAGCTGTTGTCTATGACTCAATCACATAAACTGTCCTATCCATGAGTACAACCAACCCACCCTTGTCAGCAGGGTGGGTAAGGACTGACGTATCAGATCGTAAATCAAGCAAAACTTGTTTTTCATCCATAGGTAAATGATGGAAAGATATGTACTCATGTTTGTTCTTTAGCATGAGCTGGCGCACACCCAGAGATGAGTTTTTAATTTAGAGGTGCCAACATCTTTTGTGTAGAGATTACCAACATATTTTTCAACGAGTGTGCATTATGTCTCAATAGTGATTGCGATTGGCTGGAAGTTTACCTTTAAGTAATTTAGTGTCCAGTGGTTTAATTTATTTTGTGTCAAATGTGAGGACACAATGAGGGGGGAAAGTGCCATTCAGGGGTTCCCCTTACTATGTGCTGGTCATCGAGCCTTGGAATGACTGGCGCGATTGTGGTTAAGAAAGTATGTATGAGAAACAGAAACTATTGTACAGTGTTTTTAGGCATTGGCGCCCATATTCCACCTAGACGTGAGGTCCTCGGGACTAAGCTAAACATAACAGGCTTGTTGCATCAAGGAGTAGAGCATTGGAATCGGACAATATCAGGATGCAACAACCAATTTATTTTCAGCGTAACAAGGCCCAATCTCCATAGGCTTACATCATTTCCATACATCATTTCCATACATCTTCAGCTCCAGGAGCTTTGTACAAAGGTACTAATAGACAGACTTCAACAGATAGTAATATTAGATTTCACAAACAAATATCACTAGGTTTATATGTTTCATTCACATGAACACAATGTGTTACAATGCTCACGGAGGGTGTGCCCAGGGAGAAGAGCAGGTCTTGGTGGAATATGGGTGCCAACGCCTAAACACATGTACAATCATTCCTATTTCTCATACATATAATGTCAGACATTTCAAACAGAAAGAACAAGAGCCCCAAGGTTGCCTTGTTTAATCATTTGAAAGGCTGCAAACGGGAGATTGAGGGATTTTTACAGCCATAACCCAGTACGACCCAAGTGACCGCAGTGAAATATTGATCTGTGATGAGGTATTGAAAATTGTTCTTTGACTTGCAAAGTTTTATATTACCTTTTTTAAGGGCCATCCAGACCAAGGGAGATAACGGTAACTATATAATGATAAACTATACACAACTATAAAATGTTGGCGAGCATCCACACTACAGGACAAGATGTTTTTATAGTTTACCGTAACCTACACCTGTCAATCAACTGATCAACGCATTCTACTGCATGAATGCACGCTGTACAGTGCCTTCAGAAATTCATACCCCTTGACTTTATCCACATTTTGTTACAGCCTGAATTTAAAACTGGATAAACTTGAGATTTGTCACTGGGCTACACACAATAACTGCCTTGTTCAGGGGCAGAGCGACAGATGTTTACCTTGTTATCTCTGAGATTTGATCTTGGATCAACAACATTGTTACTCCACAACACTAACCTAATTGACAAAGTGAAAAGAAGGAAGCCTTCCTGTCCGGCAACTGTGTTAGGATGGACGCCTGTATCTTTGTAGTGACTGGGTGTATTGACACACCATCCAAAGTGTAATAACTTCACCATTCTCAAAGGTATATTCAATGTCTGCTTTTTTTGTGTACCCATCTACCAATAGTTGCCCCTTGCGAGGTACTGGAAAACCTCCCTCGTCTTTGTGGTTGAATCCGTTTGAAATTCACTGCACAAATAAGGGACCTTACAATTTTCTGTGTGTGTGGGGTACAGAGATGAGCTAGTCATTCAAAAATCATGTCAAGCACTATTGCACACAGTGAGTCCATCCAACATATGTGACTTGTTAAGCAAATTTTTACTCCTGAACTTATTTAGGCTTGCCATAAAAGCGGTTGAATAGTTATTGACTGACTTATCGACTCAGCTTTTAATTTAACTCCACTTTGACATTGTGGGGTATTGTGTGTAGGCCAGTGTCGCCAATAGGATGGAAAGCTAGCTACTGTAGCCAGCCTGGCTCCTGGTAGCCCACTTTTCACAGTTTCCAGCAAGTTCGAATCCCAAGTGAGATATTGTTGTTTCCTTTGAAATTTAGATTCACATTTATTGTGATAGATTCGCGAAAGGAAGCACAACCAAAATCGTGTAAATGAAGATTACAAATATATTTAATGAGGAGCTTCTTGTTGTCCCTCTTGCGCGCATGGGAAACTTACTCAAACGTGTTCTCAGAGCAGAAATTGATTATGATTGGTTGCATCAGGCAACCAATGAAAATGGAGAGGAGGCGGGAATACCAAACAGCAGGCGAGGCAGTGGACATGTCATTAGACGGGTTTTGAAAACATTTGAGGGATTTAAGTAAGGAAGAAGAGGAACAAGCAGCAATAAATAGTGAAACATTGAGCATTTCCAGCCAATTGTGTCAAATAGGGTCATTAATAGAGGCTTTGATCAACACATTGTACACTAGTGGCACATGCTGATCAAAATAATTAAAAATAGCCAAATTAGTATTGATGACGTCACACGCCGCAACGCGTGTCCAGGGTATCCTTTTTGTCTTCAACCGAAACCAATACCAAACCAAGCAGGTGGTAGTTCAACAAAACGAAGCTTCGGACGTCATTGATCACGTGCTTCTAATGAAGTGATTCAAGCATAGCCACACTGCTTCGAAGTAAACTGCTTAGTGATTTCGACACATGCCTCTGAGCTCCGGTATCAAACGTAACATTACTAGCAAGAAAGAAAAACAAGGTACATTGGCCACGACTTGTACTTTTTTCAAATAATGCACCATTTCTTGCTGAAACTGTTGAAATGAAAAAAATATTTTGGTATCCACATATGTATGACTTTGGTTTACAGTTGGAAAAAAAATCATAAAATGGCCCAGACAATATTATTGGCACCTTCTATAAATAATTTTATTTCAAGCAGGTGGTTCTCCTTTACTTTGGAATTATACTCACCTGTGGTGAGTTGCAGGTGCCTGCAATATAAAAATCATTAAACCAGTCTGAACGATGCTGGGCCAATCACAGCCGGATGTGATTCAGCCTGGATTCAAACTAGGGACTGTAGTGACACGTAGACCACTGAGCCACTCAGGAGCCCATATAGCTCTTCTTAGAGCAGTTTGAGTTAACTGGGTCCCCTGCTGTTTGGATGTTAAATTACGAGACAGAGGCATTGATGCAAGTAACCAGTCTTGTTCAGTACATTGCAATACATCCAGGTATCTCAAACACCGGTAAAAACACTGGAGATGCAGTAATTAACATTTACCAACAGATAGCATCACTGTGCCATCTTACACCCATAACATCTTCCCTTTTATAAAATAGGACAGGAGCTGTCAATTCACTAACAAAACAAACCTAGTAATCATTTCCAACATGAACAGTTTAGTTTTTTTTTCAGGTATCAATTTAACACATTTTGATAGTCTCTTAATTTTTCTCTATTTTTTATATCTCTGTCTGTCAATAATCCCTAATGGGAAACCTACAGATTATGTCGAGCAAAACTGTACTGTGTTATCTTGATGCTGCTGCTCTATGAGCATTTTAGGTTAACTAGCAGCGCTGCTGCTGAACTAACCCTGTTTTAGTCAATTTTCTTCCGTTTGGTGCCTAATGAATATGACCCAGGGCTCAGATCCAAACTAACGACATTCAGATCTTACATAAGGATATTTTTGACCAAAATCCATGCCACCACGCTCATGATAATAGGTGGGCTGGCAGCACACACCCTTCTCATTGTTGGCCGCCACCAGCAGGGGTGGAGCAGGGACACAGATTAGTACACTGCACAGCACTGAGAATTAACCAACATCTTTTTAACCTCTATAGCAGTAACTTGTTTTTATATACACTGAGTGTACAAAAAATGAAGGCCCTCCTCGAGCCTTATTGCTTAAGTATAACGTTCCTGTACTTCATTTCTTATGTGGGCTAAACTTACGTTTTATTTGCATTATTATGATCATCCACTTCATCAGATATGCGTTATTTGTATTCCTTAACAAAAAAGCTTGATGCAAGTAGGCCTCGAATCTGTGATTAAAGTGCATTGATGTTTACAAGTCAAGTGCTTTAGTGGTATGTGGCAACGGGAAAGCAGTGATAGACGTAGTAGGCTACATGACAGCTACTTGACAAGTCCATAAGGCTCTTTTGACTTTTTAAAATGAATGATGTAGGATGAACTTATATGTTGTATAGACCTCTATCTTTTCTCCTTAAAATGTATGTGAAACGAATAAGCAAAGACGTGGGATTTTGTCACGTATGTGAAAACGATCTTTGTCAAAATGTAAATTTGCTCTGGCTATCTACTCCGATTTCAGAGCACTTTCGTCTGTGCCTGCAGAATAACTGCACCCGTTGTATATGGCCGGTGTCAGTAAACGCCCGCAAAAAAATAATTAAATTGTTGCCAGCAGCACAGTTGGTACACCAACGCTCTGGATAACATGAGAACAGCCTAACCAGCTCTGCTACGGCGAGGAAAAAAGGTCAGAGTGAGGTGTTCTCTCATTTATGTCTGGAAGTCTGGAAGCTAGCTAACTTTAGCCACTTAGCTTGGGTGCTTGACTGCAGCTGAGGTCAGAACGCTCAGAACGCTCGTACCAACCCTATCAACCCTAGTGGGGTGGCAGGTAGCCAGCAGGGGTGGAGCAGAAGGTATAAATCTGTCGTTCTGCCCCAGAACAAGGCAGTTAACACACTGTTCCTAGGCCATCAATGTAAATAAGATTTTTTCTTAACTGACTTGCCTAGTTATAAAAGTTCAATAAAATTATCCTTGCCAGAGCGTCGTGTGCGCTCTGAATGCTATGAGAATGAAATGCTCTGAATTTAGGAATGGACAATCTGACAAAGCTCTGGTACTCCAGAGTGAATTTACAAACGCACCCAATAGTAAGCAGCCTTTCAACGATGCGTTGAGCATGCAATATTGACACTCTATACTTGAGATAGACCAAGTGAGAGGGAACAAAAGTAAACCTTGAATTTGGAGGTTTAAATAAATCCGGTGGCGGTGTTGATCTATTTAAAGAAATATCATTGGTTTGTGAATAAAAAGTTTAAGATCTTTCATAGGCTGATGCGGAATTTGTTACAGGAAATAATCACTGCCACCTTGCTAGGTTAGCATAGGGCTAAATGTGCCAAGGAATGTAATGGGATCTGCTACTGTAACATGTAGTCTTTGAATACGTGCAACTACGTCAACAATTTTAATTGGCTGATGCTTAAACGAAAACAACGTTTTTCTTTTGTTTGCAAGTATGGCTGGCATGTGTTGTGCTAATTTTACCATTGATATGTTCTAGGCTATTTTGAGAGCATCAGATACTTGGAATGTCTACAAATGTCATGTCCATCTTTTTCTTAGAAATTACACTGATCACTCAAAACATTTATAAAGTATAAAAAGCCCTCAATTTAGATTAGATTATGCAAAAATGGTTTACTTATGATTAGTAAATGGTTTATAAGGACCTATCTTATGAATCATTATTACCTAATTTAAAAGTTATTTATAAATGTGTGAATAACTTGCTTACTAACATGTACAAATATGGGAGTAATGATGAATAAATTAGTAAACTAGTTTCTAATCCATTAGAAATGCTTTAGTACAATGTGTTATTATGAAGTACTAACAAAAAAGTTACCAGAATATGAAATGATAGGTGGATCATTCCACGAAATGAGTCCCTTTTGTGTAGTGTAACTTGGTGAATTATTTTTATTTCACAATTTTAACATTCTATCATAACCCTTACAACAATGGACCATGGTACTACCATGGTACTTTCATTCATACATGGTACTACTATGGTACTTTCACTCATAGCCTTGAAGTATGATGGTACTGCCATTGTACCTAAATATCACCACGGTATGACATCATTTATACCATGGTATAGATCTGAATCATGGAAACGTACAATGACTTTAGCTTTGTAGTGTGATGGTACTGCCATGCATCTAAATAATATCAATGGTATTGCCTAGTTTATCTAGAAGAAAAAGAAACGCACACCTATTAAGACGAGGTGCTGGCTAGCGGAGTAGAAACTTGAAAATAAAAGAGAGCTGCACACTCTAGGAGCTCAGATGCAAACATTTAATACCAACGTTTCGACAGCCAAGCTGTCTTCATCAGGGTATAATCACAAACACTGCGGGATGACTCGTTTATATAGTGTCAAAAGACACAGGTGTCTGTAATCATGGCCAGGAGTGGCCTAATATCATTGGTTAATAATCAAATATTAAAATGTCATACAAAGAACAGCATACAAACAAATGGATAGCATACGATCATAGATTAATTTGACTATACAAGTTTACAAACAATTAATGTAACAGTACTCTTCTTGCGTTGTGTACAATCAGTCATCGACACGGAACTCCAACATGTAGCTTTATTCTGATAAGAACGACACAAAATTGCACGTCATGCAATGCACGTCTCACCATCCAACTCTGCACTCACGCACGCTGGTTTGGTGCTTGTTCACTGGGCTAGTTACCAAAATAATACAATTACAATATACAATATAATATCTTTAACAATGTACCTGATAAGAACGACACAAAATTGCACGTCATGCAATGCACGTCTCACCATCCAACTCTGCACTCACGCACTGTACAAAATATATGAACCCCCCCCCACCAGACACAGTAAGTTGCTAGCTAGTACTGGCGGGAATTCTCTACAACAAAATGCACAACAAATATTATGCAACAACCGCTGCATCTTATGTGTGATGTTCGAATAGCATTTACAAACAATTTGATATAAATTGTACATTTAAATCATCACTTGAGAGTATAAAAATCACTTTTGATGTACAGTGCTTTGCAACCAAAAACTCACCGCTGGTTTGGTGCTTGTTCACTGGGACGATTCTAACTGGAACATCCCCCCTCGTAAGCAAGCTACGCAAACCAGCCAATAAGATGCCATGTTGAGTAGGTGAAGGCAAGACAAACTCAAACCAAAACCCCATTGGCTTAACAATAAAGTGGCAAGAGGAATCACCAATATAACCCTGTTACACAAAGTCACAATAATCACAAGAATGGCTTCAGATCAAAGTCTACGTTGAGACCGAAGCGCGCAAGGGTCTTTAAAATTAAAGATCCAGGCAGCCTCTCGTTTTAACAATAAATTATCAAGTACAAGGGTGACATGTTCGATGCCAATATAACGCAGAGACGAAATCGAGTGGCCTGCCTCCAAGAAGTGGGCCGCAACTGGATAAGTAAAGTTTTTACACCTAATGGTGCTACGATGCTCTGAGATACGTAATTTTAATTCGCGCTTTGTTTTACCCACATCATTTTTACCACAAGGACAAGTTATAAGATAAATAACTGCCTTAGTGGAGCACGTAATAACACTTTTTATTGGGATCGATTTCCCTGTTTGTGGGTGTTTGAAGGATCTACATTTATAAGTGCCATTGCATTGAGCACAGCCATTACATTTGTAATTTCCATCCAGTAGGGGCGCAAATAGACGTTGTTCAGGAATATATTGGGGTGGTAAATCAGAGTTTTACCATTGGTCTCTGAGATTTCTGCCCCGCGAGAATACGACCAAGGGAAGGTCCGAAAACACATTACCGAGACTATCATCGGATTTTAGGATGTGCCAATGTTTGTGAACAATTCCCTTAATTTGTTCAGAGCACTTTGAATAGCGGGTAGTTAGAACGCAAGAATGCGTCTTTTTGCGAGACTGACCTTGAAAAACGTCATGTCTCGTTTTGTTTTGAATTTTCTCAATGGCAATATTAATCTGACCATTCTTGTAGCCCCTCTCCTTGAACTTTCTTTGCGTCTCAGCCATATTTCTGTCGAAATCGGATTGTTTTTTGCAAATTCTTTTGATTCGACAGAATTGGCTGTAGGGCAAACTATTTTTCAAGGGAGGTGGGTGACAACTATCAGCCCTCAACAAACTGTTACGATCAGTAGGCTTCCTGTAAAGATCAGTGTATAGAACATTATCTTCACACAAGATCAGAAGATCAAGAAAACTGATTTGACGTGTATCAGATTGCATAGTAAATCTCAGATGCTCAGAACAGGAGTTAAGAAAAGCATGGAACGCCTGGAGCTGTTTTGCATCACCCCTCCATAGAACAAAAATATCATCAATATACCGTTTCCAAATAATGATGTGAGGCAAGAAAACATTTTTGAGAGGATTGAAAATAGACTGTTCCTCCATGTAACCCACATACAAATTAGCATAGTTAGGAGCCATGGGGGATCCCATAGCAGTACCTTTCGTCTGAATAAAGAAATCAATGAGAAACATGAAATAGTTATGCGTGAGTACTATTTCAGCCAATGTTACAATTCATGCACTGGAAGGTAGTTCATTAGGGTCACGTTGCAGCATAAAATGTTCCATAGCCTCAATATCGCCCTCGTGTGGAATGTTAGTGTATAATGACTCAACATCAAAAGTAACTAACAAGGTATTCTCAGGGAGAGGATCAAGAGATTCAATGATAGAGATCATACTGCTGGTGTCCTTTGCAAAGGAGGGGAGCTGTTCTGCGAGTGGTCTAATAAAACAGTCAACAAAAGTAGATAGAGGGGCCGTTACTGCATCAATGCCCGCTACAATAGGGCGCCCTGGAGGTTGTGTAACATTCTTGTGTAATTTCGGCAAAGTATAGAAAGTGGCAATGTTAGGGTGTTGAATAGCCAAAAAAGCATGTTCTTTTTTGGTTATCTGACCAGAACTTAAATACCCATCTAGGACAGACAAGATAGTATTCTGAAATTGGGAAGTGGGGTCACTTCTGAGTTTCTTGTAAAAGGTGTTGTCAAGCAGCTGTCTATGACATTCATGTACATAAACTGTCCTATCCATGAGTACAACCGACCCACCCTTATCAGCGGGACGAATAAGGACGGACGTATCAGATTGTAAATCAAGCAAAGCTTGTTTTTCATTCTTGGGTAAATTATGGAAAGATTTGGATCCCTGTTTATTCTTAAGGAGAAGTCCAACATCACTTTCCACACGTCTGCAACATGTCTCGATAGAGTGTTTGCGATTGGCTGGAGGTATAAAATAACTCTTGCTTCTAAAAGGAGTCGGAGTATGTGCCTAGTTTATACCATGGTATAGATGTGGATCATGGAAATACCATGGTTTTAAACTGCATTATGCATTCTACCATGGTAATGGTAGAATTATGCTAAATGGTACCAAACATTATTATACTGTCCCATTTTATTAATTGTGTTACCATAGTCCAATGTCAGTATAATGCATTAAATAAATGAACACCCCAAGGTTGGTATTATATTGATTAATTTATACACCAGTATGGGCAAGTTTCTATTGTTGGTCCTAGTTTGTTACATGGAAGAAAAAGGGAAATTGTTGGTATGATAAAGGTGTAATTAATAGTACCGTTTTTTTTCTCATGTTTGGGTTCCCTGTGTTGCCTACTTGAAATGTGGGAGAATGTGCGATATATTGTAGCCTAATCTTTATCATTTTGTAATAATTTACAACATTTAAAGTCAAGGGGTGTTGTGCTTGTTTCGGACAGCAGAGAGAGCCGCTCACTCTAGTGGTTGCTTCATCCGCTTACTCTACAGTGTCGCTAGCCTGCCTAGTCGGTGTCAGTTGAATGAGAGAGTCATGCCAATTGAACTGAAGAGAGAAGCACCAGATAAACTAAATATTTTCAACGTTATCATAACGGTTGTCATAGAAGCGAACGTCAGCTAAAGTTAGCTCAAGTCAAGCTAGCCTGTCATAGTCATGGCGACAGAACCAATGAACGTTCACACAGTGTAACTTGCTGTTTTTAGGGATATTTTGATAATTACATGATACATGTATCTATGAGAAGATAATTTTTTTTATTATGGCTATTTTTATAATTGTATAAGAGAAGCCAAGTCAGAGCCAACTGATAACTGTATTGAAGGGATGCACCAGATAAACATCACTATTTAAAATATTCAGTGTTTCAGATCATTCATTATTTTCACCAGTGGCTGTTCTCCCCCCCGCCCCCCCCAAAAAAGCACCATTCTGCACTAACTGTAATTTTTATTCAGACATTTGGAACAACACAAATAAATGACCATAACATTTAAAACTATATAAATATACAAATATATACAAAAATAAGACTCATAAATATAAAAAAGAAGTAACAACGACAAATAGAAACAAATGTGTTGAATTGGCACTTGAGCATCAATACATTACCCATCCCCAACACTGTCAACCAAGAGTCAAGACTAAACCAATTCACCTGGGTGGTGTGTAGACTGGTTTTATATTATTCTTAACAATTTTACACAAACCAGAAAAAAATGCAACTATGTCTTGAAACTATATATTCACAGTTATGAATGAATTGTGGTTTATTTGGTAGCATTTCGTAGCCTGACTGATTTTAATAATTGCATCAGTACAAAGTTAAAGGTGTGCTATTTTATAGATTCCCCCTACCTTGGGCTTTCAGTGGGGAGACCTAGGTCAACCTACCCCTGCCCCATCTCGTACTTCTGAGTGGGAGACCTTTCCAGGCAGTAGCCTGCCTATCTCACAAACTAGAATCAGGGCGCCCACTCCAACAAGGTTAATTGACTCACAGTCCAACACGGTGACATGATATCATTGACGTAGCGTGCAAATGAGCGATAGAAAACCGATCGTGCAAATGTCAGCATTCCCCCCCAAAATTGTCCGGGTGTCCCATGCCGCCCACAGCAAGATGCCGCCCTGGGCGGCTGCCCATGTCGCCTATACCTAAATCAGCCACTGTTTCTCACCATACATTAGTAAGGTCTCAAGCAAGGTTTATGAGGGTACACTACTAGACCATGTGTGTTGTGGTTTTTCACGGAGTTAAAGGGATTTAAGAGGGTACTAGGCCTATGCTTTGCCATTGCAGAGCAAGTATATTACCTGAAAAAGGGTGGGACACGGACATCATAATACATTGTAAACAACTACCATGATTTCATGTTTCACTACATGCTGCTAGTACAAAAGCATGATATTTGTTTTATTGTACTGCCACGGTTGATTTGTGTACCATGGTAGTACAATGGGTGAAAAATATGTTTTTTTGGTCACTACCATGGCAAGAAAATACCATGGTATTTGCACCAGTACCATGGTATTTTCCTGCGATTGTAGTGACAAAAAAAACATGGTATTCGTTTCAATGTACTACCAAGGTACATGTTTGTAAGGGAAAGAACATGTTAAATTTAAAGAGCAACTGCCCCTAAAAACCAACGCCTCATTTATAAAACAGCCTGTGGCATCGATATGAGTTAAACATTTATTCTGTCAAAATTGACTACAAAGTGTAAATAGGATAAGTTTGGTCATAAAGTCAGTCTTGTCCAAAATGAGTATGTCAAAACGAGAAAGGAAGGTTGGGTTTATTTCAATCCTGCCCACAGCTGGCCGCACACAAGTAATCATCAAGTCAGAGTGCAGCTGCACGAGACCCGATGTTAATGCCTGTGGTAAATGTGGAATCAATTTGGATATCCCTAAGGGGCTAATTAGGGACCATTGGTAAATTACACTGTTAAAATTTCAATGACTTAAAGAGGGACTGTTTTTCCTGATTTGGCCTTGTTATAGATTTGGTATATAAGAAATGTTAGCGGCCATGGCTGAATTCAAACATCAGCCGGGTTCCATTCATTTTTTGAACTGGTTCCAGGGGACCTTCAGACGAGTCTGGTGAGACCTGTGGGCGTCCTAGAGAAGTGTGTACGTAGTCAACTGTTTGGATGCTCCAGACAGAAGTTGGCAGATCCGCTGCACCGAGTCCCAAAACACTTGTGGGCATCGTAGAGCAATACAGAGAACACCATCGTGTTCGTGAGACTCATCTGTCCATAGAGGGGTCATAAGTTTGTAGGCCAAACCATTCGGACGCTACAGACGATTTGGTGTGAAGACTGATTTTTGGGATGTCTCATGGTCTGACAAACACAGCTCT
This sequence comes from Oncorhynchus mykiss, assembly GCF_057628025.1. Classification (NCBI taxonomy): domain Eukaryota; kingdom Metazoa; phylum Chordata; class Actinopteri; order Salmoniformes; family Salmonidae; genus Oncorhynchus; species Oncorhynchus mykiss. The sequence continues at coordinate 70,811,413 of NC_143022.1, forward strand.
AGCTCTGTCACCTTTCTCCACAGATCCAGAATCGCGACATAGGTGGATGCAGTTGTTTGAGACGCATCCAATGCCAAATAACATATCTAGCTTAAACTGACATTTTTATGGGGATTTTTTCAATTTCTGCTGGGGCGTGGACATTGACCTCAGGGTTTTAAAAATAAAAAACGCAGTCGCCCACTCAAGAGGTTAAATAAAACTATTACAATATTAAGTGCCAAATAAAGTAACAGGGTTGACGATTTCATCTTAAATCAGCCATAAATCCCCTTGTGACAGGGGGAATGGCAGCTTGTTGCGTGCAACAGGGAGTGGCAATTGAATGCCAGCTTCACCATTAAAAACAAACCAAAATTCTAGCCTGTCTATCTCTGGGTAACAGGGTTAACATGTTATGCTTGAACTGTTCAGCTTTCCACCACAAAACACAAGAAAATGGCCAAAAGATATAACCAGCTCACCTGCTATTACAATATGATTTGACTATTAGAATTTCTTTAGATTGTTATTTATTTTTTATAAAAGTTTCATCATAGTTGCCCTTTCCTGCAGTCAATGACCAAAAGTTCCCTCTTTGGCCTCATGGGTGGAATGTTACTATACTGAACAAAAATATCAAGCAACATTCATTGATTTTGATTTTGAGTTACAGTTCATATAAGGAAATCGGTCAATTGAAATAAATTTGTTAGGCCCTAATCTATGGATTTCATGACTAGGCAGGGATGCAGCCATGGGTGGCCCTGGGAAGGCATAGGCCCACCCACTGGGGAGCCTGGACCAGCCAATCAGAAATAGTTTCCCCCCACAAACGGGCTTCATTACAGGCACAAATACACCTCTGCACCCCCTTTCCCCGCTGACAATCCCACAGGAGAAGAAGCTGGATGTGGAGGTCCTGGGCTGGTGTGGTTACAGATGGTCTGCATTTGTGAGGCCAGTTGGACGTATTGCAAAATTCTCTAAAATGACGTTGGAGGCGACTTATGGTAGAGAAATTAGCATTGAATTATCTGGCAACAGCTCTGGTGGACATTCCTGTAATCAGAATGCCAATTGCATGCTCCCTCAACTGGCGTTGTGACAACTGCACATTTTAGTGGCCTTTTATTGTCCCCAGCACAAGGTGCACCTGTGTAATGATCATGCTGTTTAATCAACTTATTGATATGCCACCTGTCGGGTGAATGGATTATCTTGACAAAGGATAAAATGCTCACTATCAGGGATGTAAACAAATGTGTGCACAAAATTGTAGAGAAAAATATATTTGTCTTTATGGAAAATTTGGGGGATCTTTTATTTCAGTTCATGGAACATGGGACCAGCACTTTACATGTTGCGTTTATATTTTTGTTCAGTGTAATTTTTGAAAATGTCATAATTAATAAAAAATATATATAATTAACAACAAATCTGGTGTTTCTATGTCAAACAGTTTTGTTATATTTCAGTCTTCTGTGATGTACATAAAGTGTAATATTGGGACGGTAACTCAAAATTGAATACATTTCAACTCTATCTGACATGGTACAGGTCTTATTTTTTTAAGCCCATAAGCATGTGAGATGTATACTTTTTTCCCCAAGACTACCAAGAATCACTCTGTGACCCTGATTTTAGCCCAGTGCAGTAAAAGGTTAAAACGAGAGTTAAGTTCACATAAACTTAAAATGGGGGACATTTAAAAAAAAAAATGTTTTGCCTTCAAATGAATCACTAATCACTTTAAATAAATAATCATCAATAACTAGGCCTTTACAATGGTGGTGAAAACATGGAGAAATGTTGGGGTTAAGTGGGTTCAAATCTTCCTAGAATTCACATAGGGTGCACATGTTGGCACTTTAGCAAGTATTTATTCATATTTAAAATGAAATGTATAACATTTTCCATGTGGTCAATATTACTGGGAACTTCATTTGCAGTTTTTTTTCGATTGCTAAACGACAGTGGACACAACTGGAGACACATGTGCAAAACTCCAACTACAGTCTGCACAGCAGCAGTTCATGTGGACCAAACTCTAGTTCGTTTTTCATTGCTTGAACACAGTTTTCAAAACTCTACACACTTATCCCATGACTTTAACCACAACCTGCACAACACTGTGGATTTACAGCACTTTGTTCAAATGCTAACACACTGCTGTCAAAACTGTGAACCACACATTCAAAACGGAATAGATTTCAGCCTTGTGCCTTTCAAACACTGCTGATTGCAATTTCAGCTGAAAGGCTAAGCAGGTGTCTTGTTTTAGACTTGTTAGTGAACACACACACATATTACAGTATATATAGGTAGAGCTCAGAAAGACTCATTTTGGAAATGGAACAGGGAAGATGGGTTCGTGGAGGGAGAAGGGTGACAGGGAGAGGGCGGATGCGTGGAGGAAGACAAAGAAGACAAAGAGCTGTTATTTCAGATGAAATAAGGGCTACACTTATAGACCATGTCGTGAACCATGGTCTCTCATTGAGAGAGGCAGGGTTAGGGGGTGCAAGGTTACGTACACAGCTATACAGCTATACAAAATATTTACAGTAAAAAAAAACACTAGCATTTCTACAGTAAAACTGTGCACTTACTGTTTTTCAGAGAGTAATGGAGGTGGAAGCACTGGAAAGACCACATTCATTTGTATTTATCGATGAAGCTGGATTTAACCTTGCCAAAACACGGCGCAGAGGAAGGAATGTTATAGGTCAAAGGGCCACTGTGGAGGTTCCAGGCCAAAGGGGGGGAAATATCACCATGTGTGCTGCAATGGCCAATGATGGTTTGCTTCTCAACACACCACTCATTGGCCCATACAACACAGAAAGGCTTATAGCTTTCCTAGAACAGCTCTATGCTCAGCTAGTGCCAGCAGAACAGGGGGAGCCAGTAAGAAACCCCCAAGTTTTTGTCATAGTTTGCGATAACGTTGCTTTTCACCACTCTGCAGCTGTCACAGATTGGTTTGCAGCACATCACAGATTTATGGTTTTGTACCTGCCTGCATATTCACCCTTCCTCAGCCCAATAGAGGAGTTTTTCTCTGCCTGGAGGTGGAAAGTGTTTGGTCAACACCCACATGACCAAATGTCTCTTTTGGAAGCCATGCGTGCCGGATGTGAGGACACGAGTCCAGAGGACTGCCAGGGATGGATAAGGCACTCCAGAAGGTTCTTCCCCAGGTGCATGGCAAGAGAAAACATTAGATGTGATGTTGAAGAAAACCTGTGGCCTGATACTAGAGAGAGGCAGGATTAGCCCCTCAATTATTTGTTCGAATTACGGTATGTACTTTTAGTTTCTAACTTTTTTTTCTCATTACTGTAATTCCGTAAATTACTACAGACTATTGAAGCAAACTGCTAATTTTCATTTACCTTAAAGAATTGTTATGATCTAAACATTTTAATAAATCATGTGAAAGAATGTCACTCTTTTCTTTGAAGAAAATATTACTTTGTATGAAGTCACTGAAATTGTTCAAACTGTAAAGATGAAAAGTTTGTATTTTCTGTATTGGTGTTTGATGCTAGTGTTTTTACTCTCAGTGTGTTCTGAGTGACAGTGTGTGTTATCTCAGTGAGGGTTGTGCATAGTGTTTGGCTGCACTGAGCGTGTTTTGAGCCATGTGTTAAGAGTTGTGTTGCTTGGAATGAGTTTTGCAGGTGATGTGAACTGTTTAGCTCAGGTGACTGTTGGTAGTGCAGACTGTAGTTAGAGTTTTGCACATGTGACTCCAGTTGTGCCCACTATTGTTTAGCAATCGAAAAAAACTGTAATATATTTGTAATATAGTCAACAACTAATTCTAAAACACTGAGAAATATAGACATTTCATTGATTTAGACATGACCCTCCCCTGGACTAAATAAAAAAAATACTAAACCTTGCCCCAGACTGAAATGACTCTCCCCAAAATTCCTCCATGTACCACATTCCGTGAATTATGAAAGGTCCCTAAGAAATGAACACTTTCTAATATGAAGCCAGTATGATGAAAGCGCATTAAAATGCCTCTCCAGTTTAATTTCCTTGGAGCCCAGTAAACCCTGATTTCCTGCCAGTGTCATGTTGGAACATGTAAATTATGTGCAAATGTTATCGACCAAGTGAACACACTCTACAATCTCTGGCTGTGAGAGCTGTACATACTCTGTGGCCTGTTTATTAGGTACACCCGCCTAGTACTGGGTTAAACCCCCCCCAACCCTTTGCCTACAGAACAGGCTGAATTCTTTGAGGCATGGATTCTACAAGGTGTCGGAAACGTTCGTTGCTCAATTGGTATCAAGGGACCTAACGCTTGCCAGGAAAACCTTCCCCACACTAGTACACCACCACCACTAGCCTGTACCATTGACAACGGGCAGGATGGGTCCATGGACTCATGCTGCTTACACCAAATCTTAACTCTACAGTCAGCATGACGCAACAGGAACTGGGATTCGTCAAACCAGGCAATGTTTTTCCACTCAATTGTCCGGTGTTGGTGAGCGGGTGCCCACTGGAGCCGCTTCTTGCAATGTTCTTGGTAAACTATTGTGCAAGAGGTTGGCCGTTTCTGAGATGCTGGATCCGGCGTGCCTGGCACCGACGATCACACCACGCTCAAAGTCGCTTAGGTCACTCGTTTTGCCCATTCTAACGTTCTCTCGAAAAATTAACTGAATTCCTCAATGCCTGTCTGCCTGCTTTATGCAGCAAGTCATGGCCACATAATTCACTGTATGACATTTTTTGTGAACGGGGTGGTGTACCTAATAAACTGTATAGTGTATGTTTAAACGTGAGTGCATCGTGTGTGTCCATGCCTCCTTGCGTGTGCACGAGTGTGTCCATTCCTCCATCCGTATGTGCCGGTCTATGTACTGTATGACACATGTTTGAGGTATATGTTCATGCTTTGAGTGGTGAAGGTGTGTTTGCTTCTTCTCCTATCCCTGGCGAATCACTCTGATGCAAATGGAAGTGCAGGCAGGACATGTGGTTTAAATAAGTTATAGCTCTGTGGCTGTTACTAACAAAAGCCAAGTGCTCTGCTTTCACCACTCAACACCAGGTGGCAGTTGGGAGAGCGTGTGACGTCTATTGATGCCACTGCTCCTTTGCTGTTGGTCTCTCTGCAGATCAGCACAGCAGCCAGCAAGTCAATAGAATAGCAGAATGATCATCCAGTTTACACTGTATGGTATTATTTATAGAGGCAGTAATTATGCTCCACTGCACAGATGTGTGTGGGGTGGGTGGGCTGAGAATAATAAAGGAGTAGCCAAGAATATCATGCAATAGAAAGTGTAAATAATTCAAATGAGCAGTCTAGGTATGTTTGCCTCAATTTGGTATTGTCTCAGGAAATGATTATGCCACAGTGAAAGATAATAAAAACAGAAAAAAAGTATTTTGGATTTAAACATTTTTATTTCAGTTCAGTTGTACTGTTTATAAAAGAGTCTGCTTTGATACCAACATATATTTGCATGTCTGTGTGAATGTGGGTCACCTCTAATTCTTGGATAAATGTGTGATATGTGCATTTTAATTTGTGAGGTTGTTTTTTAGTACCAATGAATGTGTGTCTGAGTATGTGTCTGAGTATGTGTCTGGTTGTTAGTAAGGCAACATGCAGTCTCGTTTCAGATGGCTTCAAAGGGCAAACACTGTAATGGTTTAAAAGACCTGTTTTAGCCAGGAGAGCAGACACAGGGGAGGGGCCAGGGCACATTGTTGAGTGACAGGAGGTGTGTCTTGTATGACTGAGCAGTAAAAGCATGACGAATGGGTGGAGAGATTCGTTTCCTCTAAGACCAGATGTATGGGATGTCAAGCAGTGGAGGCTGGTGGGAGGCGCTATAGAAGGATGGGCTCATTGTAATGGCTGGAATGGAATAAATGGAATGACATGAAACCACATTGGACTCCGTTCCATATATTCCATTCCAGTCATTACAATGAGCCCATCCTCCTATAACGCCTCCCACCAGCCACCACTGATGTCAAGGTATTTCACCTGGCGACTACTTGCATCCACTTCTGAGGTAGGCCTACATACTGAATCTGTTGGGCACTTTATCTTTAATCTGATCACATGCAAAAACACCTCAACAGATCTTATTTATTGCCTTTCATTGCACCTAGTGAAATTATAAAGGCCATTGCAAACCCCCCATGTAACCGTTCTCTCTTTGATAACGCTATAATTGCAGACCCAGGTTTGAGTGGAAAGACAGCTGGAAACACCAGACAGTATCTGTTTATGAGATACATAGTTCCCTGTATGTACTGCAGCCCCATTGAAGGTGTGAGACTGGGTAACGTGATCGGTCATGTGAATATGGGGAGTAAAACAGACAATATGATACTGTTAACCCATAACTCCACTTTCACTCCGACCCTGAACCCCGATCTGTCATAATAAGGGGATTTCAGGCATTAAGACACAAGGGGTTAAATATACACAGGCTTCAAACACATATTAATCAACAAACCTGGCTAAAGCATACACTGATATAAGTACATCTACAGTATAAGTACAGGTGTTACGTTAGCTGACAGCGTGAACACTACCAGTAAGTCTCACATTTCCGAAACTCTTGGGGAGAAAAAATATATATGGTTCTGAGAAGTCTTTCTCAACGTTGTGGTGTATATGCGTGTGTGTGTATATGCGTGTGTGTACTGTATGTGTGATAAGGTGATCTTGAGTGGGCACAGGGGATGGTGGGTGAGGATGGTCACAGTGGTAAGGTGGGTAAATGTCGGGGATGAGGTATATGGACGGTAAAGGCATTAGGGTAGGAATGTGTAGAGTGTTTATGGTTGAGGGTTGTTTTGGCTGGGGAGGATCTTTTTGATTTTTTGTTGTTGTTTCCATCGATTCACACAAAGAAAGCATCAGAGAGGAGACGCTGGGGGCAGTAAGGTTCCCCAGGACCCATTGGGTGACGATGGGATACGCAGGACAAGCAGCAGCTCTTCTAAATCAGAAGACGAGGGAGACCGCTGCTAATCACTGAGGTCAGGACCAACACTCCTGAGAGAGAGAAAGAACATTTTAAATATTGTGAGTGAGAGAAGCAGAAGTAACAGATTTCTGCTGCAGATGTATTCATCAAAATGGACTTGCCAACATGTGCGTTTTGGCAGAGTAGTGGATTATCTGGCATCTTTGGTGCCACCCTAATTTTCAGTCCCCATGTATTAAGAGGTGTGCTTTCAATATATGAGAACATGTAGTTCCTGCATTAGGATATGGTTGACTGATACCCAGGTGTAAAAAAATCCCCTAGCTCACATCTAACCCCATACCCCACACCTAACCCCATACCCCACACCTAACCCCATACCCCACACCTAACCCCATACCTCTTACCTAACCCCATACCTCACACCTAACCCCATACCTCACACCTAACCCCATACCCCACACCTAACCCCATACCCCACACCTAACCCCATACCCCACACCTAACCCCATACCTCACACCTAACCCTATACCTCACACCTAACCCCATACCTCACATCTAACCCCATATCTGTCACTGTATGTCCATTTTGACTCTGTGCGCTGAGGCTTTTTGCCATGGCCCTTAAGTTAAAGGCTTTACCTTTACATATTAGTAGATTGCCTGCTGTTATTTGGATACTGCATCAAATGTCACAGCAATTTTAGGACTGCCTCAAGCACATCAAATTGACATATCGCTATTTCAAGAGGATATACCACCTTGCTCCCTGACTATACGTAAACACTTGCACATGAATATGACGACACACACACACACACACACACACACACACACACACAACCCCCTCCATACAAGTACAAACACACACTCACCTACTGTCCGGCCTGCTCAGCTCCCTGTGAGAAGTCACCCTGTGTGGCACAAACAAAGAAAGCGGATTAGCAAGAGAACTAATATATACATAATCTCTACTACTACTACTTCTGCAGCCGCCCATGCTGCTACAGAGGAGAATGGTGATGACAACTTCCTCTGATGTAATCTCCAGCTGAGCATGTGAGTAATGATTGGGAGGAGGGTTAAGCTGGAGAGAAAGAGAGATGTTAGTGTTTTCAAACCACGGTTCTGGTTAATCGACATGCACAGGCATCTCTTTAGTAGGGTAGTTATGGCTTCAATGGCAGACAATGAATTGAGATATCAGGTGCTCAGGCACTCAGGAAAAAGATCCTTGATAGTTTCCTCAGTTGATTAATGCCCAACAATTACCATGGCAATCATCTGTATTAGGGTAGAAATTATCATTCTGACTCCTGGCATGGAATTAGGATATTAGTTTGGTGAATGGTGTGGAGTTTGATTGTGATTATTCATGGCAGATGCAATATTCCCTGATTTGGTTATAGAAATGTTAATATGATGTTATTGCTGTGGGAATAATTATGAGCTCAATCACTAATATAATTATTCCTCTGATTAGAACCGGTGGGTAATAATTCTAGCAAGAAGATGCCGCAATCATGTCCTTACCACATTCTATAACAGTGACGGAAAATTTGATAATGAGGATGATTTGTGCCATATCATAGTAGGTCTGCGGTTGTTTACTCTGACCTCGCCTCTACTGTACTCTCCTACAAAAGGCTTTTTAGTGCCTTTGAAAATGAACATATAATAGAGCCGGGACAGAGATGGAGCTATGGGAGATTGAAAAAGGAAGCGGGTTGATTGCCTGCTGCGGTGAGGAGAGATGGAGAGATTGTTAGGGCTGTGGATTTAATTACAGATGGATCTTGCTTTATATTACAAAGAGCCTGAAAGAAGAAAGGACACACAGATGTGCACACACGCACACCGGCATACGTACACTCACGCATGCCTGCATGTTCACCCACACCCACAAACAAGAACAAAGAACATATTTCAATTGAGTGGAATTAAGAAATGCTATCAATATGCTGCGAACAAACAAAGATGTTGTCCCAGAGTACACTCCATCTGTCCTGCAGCCATAGAGCCCAGCCTGCTGGGTCAGAGGCAGGAGACGCATGTTAATGTAGCGGGGACACCGCCATCTTTACTGCACTACAAATGACCACAACATACTGGCGAGCAGCTTTTAAATTAACCTTCATCAATGTCATATTTGAAAGGGATCTATACTCTACCTTTTAAATTCATTACATATTGTCAATGGTCTGTATTCCTTTGAATTCATTGTATGATTTGGGATTGGGGGCTTGTGTTCTTGCAATTTTTTTCTCAATGGGGCCGATTCAGATTTAGGACATTTATTATTTTCCTACACACTTCTCTTGTATTTGATATTCAGACTCTGCAGGTGTGGCAAACCTTGCGCGCTCTGAATACATTTCATTCAATCGCTAAAAATCAATTTGCTGGCCAACAGATCTTCTCATTGAGTTTTCATTCAGTAGGGTTTTCAGTACATTTATCTTAAACCATCCTTTAAATATGATGTACCTTTTTAAGTTAGATTTTTTCGACACTCACTGGAATATATAGAGAGAAAGGGTTCCGAATATTAGAGATCATTGCTGGAAAGCCATCTAAATATATGCATATTCGTCTTAGTTTCAGCACCAATTGGTAGATTAAAAAAAAGACTCATTTTGTAAATTATTTTAGGTTTAGGAAATTATTTTTGAATCAAACAGGTTTTACGCACGAAAAAAAAAGTGGTTTGATTCATTCTGAAAATGTCCACATTCAGTTCTTCAACCCATGGTAATGTAGGAAGAATAGTGTACAAATGAAGGTAAACGAAACAATGTAATTAAATGGACTGATAATGCTGGCTATACCAACTGAAGGGAACTAACAGTAAATTGGCAGTTGAATATGCGGTTATTAGGCCTGCAGACGGTCGATACTGACAGTGGTTCATATTTAACATGATAATTAAGACATAGTAATGCCAAAAATAAACATAAAGGACATTTGAGAGTGCCCATCTCTGCAATGTAGAAGGCCATACAAATTCTGCATAATGGCACAGCGTTTCTTAAACTTTACTGTGGGAAAGTTGATATCCTTCAGTTTTCTGCCACATAACAAGTGTCATTTGTATGTATAATTCCCTTATCCAAACGCATTACTCATTGACCTCTTATCAAGTTGTAAATTATAGTGCATGTAGAATGGTGTTCTCTCTATCGGGAAAAAGAAAAGAAAGGAGATACTTTTTCCACATGGACCCGGCAGGTTCGCTAGACCTTATTCATGGTTTCCTTGCGCGTAAAGATGGTGGAATTAAGTCAAGGTCAGAATAGGGTGTAGCTGTAGACACACTGCATTTATTCCATCTCCACCCCAAACTAATAGCGTTTGAATAGCATGCTATTCTCATGCTTAAATTCAAGGTCAGAAAACGCAGAGAGAGAAAAGTGCATGAAAAGGAATTTACGTTCCATATCCCCACGTTTCACGTAGGTTGGAATTCTACCCAGTGTGAACATACACTAGCAGCTTGAGGAAATGTTGACTCATTTGGAGCTGAGCAGTCGCACATCCATCTGTCCTCCTTCAAGCCAACCAGCACCCAAACACCACTGTAGCCTACCAGCCAGCATCCACCTTGACTGCTAATTACTGCATAAAGTCATGGTGCTTCAATCACAAGGCAATAAAGGCAGCAAGCATCATGCAGTGCATTCATTCATTCGTTTGTTCTACTAAACTCTCCACCCCCCCCCCCCCCCTTCCAAACCAGAACCAGCCACCTCAGTTACAGCTTCTTCCTGTCCCTGTTCCTGCCAGACACCCCAGTTATGGATGGAAAGAGAAGAAACAATACAAGTTACCAACAACACTCACAGACACAAAAGGTCCAAGTAGGCTTTGATCCTTTAACTCAGCATTCCTTATATCTGACAAGACATTTGCACACAAGTCAACTTCGAACAATCAGTGTTTTTGACCAGGATTAGATTGTTGATAGAAGGACATGTTGAAGACTCCTCTCCTGGAATCCCAAGGCTGATCTCAACTCTGTTATAACTAGGGTTGCAAAGGGGAGGGTATAATACTGTAAACTTCTGAAGTTTACCAGTAAACTACCAGAATTTTGGGAACGTTCAAGGAATATGACATTTTATCAGATGACATCTAGTGGCCTTTTTGGGTACTTCAGAGCGTTTTGGGTCTTATAAAACCATACCAAACGTAACATATCGTACTAATTTGAATGTCCCCGGATTTATATTTACTGTTATGTCTAGTCAGGCTCTGGGGTCAAACCAGGCTGTGGGGTCGAACTGGTGAGAGTTGTGAAAAAAGACAATAGTTAGAAGAGTACCATTGTTGATTATATGCTTTTCTCATTCATTAGGCTATTTTCTCTGGAACCCTACAGTCTATCCACTAGAAACACATGGACAATATGGACTCATATGTATAGAACATAAAAAAGAATACTATAAACTAATGCCTTCGGTATACGTTATTCAAGTATAATTTACCAAAGTTACCATACATGACCTGTTAATTACCGATAGCTTTGCAACCCTTGTTATAACTGTATATGGCTTTAATTCAACCACCTCTAACCGACCAGCCCACAGTTCCCTGTAGAGGAAAGGAGTTTGTCATCTTCACAATATGAAAAGGCAGGATGTGACGCACCTGGTTCACCAATCCGGAGTTCACTGCCACATTCTCCAACCCCTCCACTGTTTGCTGAGACAGCTCATTGGCCCCGGCGACCGTTGCGTCCCCGACAATATTGGCCTGGTCAGTCGTTCTCTGGGCCACTGGGAAAAGGGGACAGGGAGTTGTCATACTCTGTCCTTGGACCAATGTTTCTCCTCAGAATTTGGTATGTGAAAAAACCTGTGTGAGTCTGATCCCTGTATAGTTAGAAATGTAATGCAGTGTATTTTCTGTGGGTAGTGTTGCACTGACCTGTGTTCACACCTGCTACCATCCCGTCCTTTGTCTTGTTCCCTGTAAAAGAGAGAAACAACCTTCTTAAAAAGAGGTAGATGATTTATGTTTAAATAGCGTTTCTCAAACTCAAAGAGCTTAACATTGGATGGGGGGTAACTCACCCCTTCCACCATCAATGCAGCTTCAAAATCATTTGATAACATGGAATAGCTCAGTAAGGACACCAAGTTTTGTACAATATACTATACCATCCACTACCAATTTATTTGGACAGTGAAGCTAAAACGTTTAATTTGGCTCTATACTCCAGCATTTTGGATTTGAGATGTTTCATATGAGGCAAGAGTACAGAATGTCACCTTTTATTTTAGGGTATGTTCATACAATACACAAAGTTTAGTATTTGGTCCCATATTCCTAGCACCCAATGACTGCATCAAGCTTGTGACTCTGCAAACTTGTTGGATGCATTTGCAGTTTGTTTTGGTTGTGTTTCAGATTATTTTGTGCCCAATAGAAATTAATGGTAAGTAATGTATTCTGTCACTTTTATTGTAAATAAGAATAGAATATGTTTCTGATCACTTCTACATGAATGCTACCATGATTACAGATAATCATGAAGGAATCATGAATAATGATGAGTGAGAAAGTCAGAGGCACAAAGATCATACCTCCAAGACAAGCTAACCGCTCACCATTACCAATAACAGGGGAGGTTAGCATTTTATATTATACCTCCAAGACATGCTAACCTCTCACTATTACCAATAACAGGAGAGGCTAGCATTTTATATCATACCTCCAAGACAAGCTAACCTAACCTCTCACCATTACCAATAACAGGGGAGGTTAGCATTTTATACCATACCTCCAAGACATGCTAACCTCTCACATTACCAATAACAGGGGAGGTTAGCATTTTATATCATACCTCCAAGACATGCTAACCTCTCACCATTACCAATAACAGGGGAGGTTAGCATTTTACATCATACCTCCAAGACAAGCTAACCTCTCACCATTACCAATAACAGGGGAGGTTAGCATTTTCTGGCGTATGATATTTATGCCTCTAATTTTCTTACTCATCATTCTTCATATAAACAAACTGTAAAGGAATCCAACAAGTTTGTAGAGTCACAAGCTTGATGTAATCATTGCGTGCTAGGAATTAATACACATGCGTTCATTTGTACAAATACTTAAAACACTTTCAAATGGAGGGGAAAGGGGGATACCAAGTCAGTTGTACCGATGAATGCCTTCAACTGTAATGTGTCTTCCATATTTAATCCAGCCCCTTTGAATCAGAGAGGTGCGGGGGGGGGGGGGCAGCCATAATCGACATCCACATCTTCGGCGCCCGGGGAACAGTGGGTTAACTGCCTTGCTCGGACTATGTACATAAAAATGCTTTCATATCTAAATAACAAATATGTATGAAAATACCCTCAAAGAAAAGGTGACATTCTGTACTGCCGACTCATGAAACATTTGATCGCAAATCCAAAATGAGTACAGAGCTAAATTAAAAGCTTTACCTTAACTGTCCAAATCAATATGTAGAGAAGTGTACAAGCCCGATCAACATCTACAGGCTTCCCTAACACTTCAATACTTAATGATTTGGGCACAGAAACAGTCTCCCTCTCTCATGGTTATTTTATAGGGCCAGATCCTTGGTGTCTGTTTAAAGACCAATGGGTTCTGCTCAGCTGGTCCAGTACTGTCTGTTCTCTCCCATTCTCTCTGGGCCCTTTGGAGCTCAGCCCATCTCTGCCTCACAAAGAGTCCTTGAGGGAAGATAAAGGTCAGTCATTCCACCAGACACAGAACTGTATGGGTCGAGTCCTGCTGGCCAGCCAAACCCACTCAACGTCCTCAAAACAACTGGCATGGAGCATTGGAGTGGGTTTCCCCCTCCCTCCCACTCAAATCACCAACACAACAAGCCTTGCTCTGTTCTCCCTTCTGACCCTTTTGAGCCGGGAGACGTGTTTGAAAGTCCCTCCCAGTCCCTGCACAAAAACACATTTCTCTTGTCAAGCGTGTCATTGTTATTGTATTCCTTACACGACAATGGGCTAATTTAGTACTGGGGATGTAGAAATTGCCATGGGCTAAAGTCCTCCTGTCCTATGTAGAACACAGACAGACACAAGAGCCAGGCTATTGTATTGTCAATGCTCTAATCAATACAGAGGAGGTAATATCGCCAAGCAACTATCGACGTTGTAACATGGTCAGTTTTTGTGAGGAATCGAACAATCTGTGGTTACAAATACTTCCCCTGCAGCTAAGATGGTAGATACTGATACTATAATACATGACTACACACCCACAAAACACAATGTTAGAGTGATAACGAGCGAAGATAACTGAAATACAGCACCTCATTGTCTCATAAGAACGTGATAGCATCTTTGATTTTGTATGTAGTAATGTCTGCACCCAGAACCAGATTTCACATGGACGCTGGCAAGTTAATTGTTTAGTCTGTCACGAGAGAGATATTTAGCATCACATGAACGCCACTCTGCACAACAATTATGTGTTTAGGGTGTTCATTTGAGGTGGGTTCCATTGCATCTCTCTCTGATTAATTTACACCGTCGTAGTCTAGAGTTTCCTCACATCCTGCTATGATAAGATGACACTTCTGTCAGAGACAGAAGAGGAAGCGAGACCAGAGGGAGGGAGAACAAAATGGCTAAGTGAACGTGGTGCTGAATGGAGAGCGGCACAATCCAAACAGAATGGGATGATTACGTGTGCATACATATAAAGGTAACTCTGACCTCTCATCTGTGATTTTACCTCTCTCCCTCCCCTCCACACACTCACCATCCTGTAGCACTAGGCCTCGTGACTGTCTACCACCCACCCAGGAGCAGCTGAGCATCGGACACACACACACACACACACACACACACACACACACACACACACACACACACAGGATTAGCACTCAGTGTAGATAGAGAGGCAGCAGATCAGGGACAGGGGGGGATTTGAGACGGTTCTCCTCTTTAAAAAAAAATCCTAATCCATTCTCTCTCATACCGTAGATGACTCAGACAGTAAAGTGCTTGATGCCTGGTGGGCTTTGCTGTGTGTCAGTACGCTCAGCACGCTCCACTGCTCCGACCGCACTCTCAGGGCACTCCCTCTTTTCTTAGTCCCGCAGCTAGCTCCCCTGGTAGGGCACTGGGCTCTCTCTATGGCTGTCTGTCTGTGTGTGCATATCTGCTTGCCTTTCCGGAGTAGAATGCTGCCACTCTTTTAGCAGTCACTCCAATCTCTGCCACCCCCACCTCCTTCACCCCACCACCACCCCACAGTCCACTTATCAGTGCTACCTGTCTGTCAGGATCGCTCACTGAGAAGAGATGCAGGCAGTGAAGGAGAGCCACTGTCTCAAGACTGACAGTTGTTTGATCATAGAAAGGCAGATCTGACTGTCCCAGCCACAGTAAGTCCAGTGATGAATTTGGATGGATATATAGGGATTCACACTGACAGGGATGGGGGGGGATTGGTACGCTGCATTGGCATTCAGACGAAGAGGAGAGAACCACAAAGATTTTAAAAAGGAGACAAAAATGAAGCTGATGATAAGATATGACTGAGCAGTAATGTTAGAGGTCAGATGATCTCTTTACAGCTCTGTGAAGATCAATAAACCAGTGAAATGTGATGGGCCCTGCCCTCTGTGGCTGAATGGCTCCACGAGGTCCTTCAGCAGAACAGGGTGGATCCCCTGTGGTGGGGATGATTTTGGATTAATGGATAAGGATTATCCCACAGCCTCCTCCTCTGTCTCTGCTTATTGACAGCCAATGAATGAGAAACTGTAATTATTGGAATCTGAGAGTACGCCACCCATTCATTCATTGTCTCGTTACCTCATTCTCATGATCTCTTTTTCTTCTCTCTCTCTCTCTCTCTCTCTCTCTCTCTCTCTCCCCCTTTCTCTTCTCCCCTCCTTCTACCGGAAATTAAACCAGGAATCAGATGACACTCAAATGTTTCATTCATTTGTTTATCGTTGCCCTCTTTCTCTCCTTCCCTCTCTTCCCTTTCCTCTTCTCCAGGTTGTCATCGCTGTAACAGAGACAGTGACAGAGTCATGTTTCAGCATTCTGTATGAATCTGTGTATGATTCAGTGTTGTAATGTGTCAGTGTTCTCTCGATGTCTCAGTGTTCTGTATGTGTTAGTGGTGCTCAGGGCTGTTGAACTGGCCTGTGCTGAGTTGGGTGGGGTTGGGCTGACGGGGGTGGGGGGGGGGGTTCTGACCATGGGGCGAGCTGCATTAGTCACGCTCCGAGACGCCCATGATAAATCTCACTGCTGCAGCGGACAGACAGGCAGGTGGGTGGGTGGCATAGCAGATACAGAGACCCCTCCCTCTCACCCCGGTAGCACCATATTGTACTATCACACATACAACCTAACAAGCACATACACACCCATCTAAATATGTGAAAAAACACACATCTATTCAGTTTGATAACACTGAGCAATATTATAGTACAATCACCTCCCCCTGCTCTAAAATGTGTGTGTGTCACATGTAGAGAGATAGATTGCATTTAATTTAATTGACCATAAATATTATTGACAATATTTTGTTGGCCAATATCCACTACATAATGAATAGAATACCTCAGTACTGCTCAACCAGACTTTTCCCTCTTAAATTAGAACATCTTGTGCCTGAGGCATGTGCAAATAAATAAATATCTTCCTCTACCTTTCTGACCCTTTTATCTGCTCTTCTCCATTCTCTTGCCCCTCTCCTTTGGTCCTTTGTCATCTTTCTCTTTTTCCTTGTTCTAAATTCCCTCCAGCTCTCTACAGTATCTATGTTTCCATCACAAGTAAGATTTAGCACATGCACTGCCTGGATGTGGATCCCATTTTATTCAAACATCGCAGACAGACCAGTGCACTCACCCATCAAAAACAAGCACAGCAGGCAAGCGTCACAGGATCAAAACGGAAACCAGATTATCCCACATAAAAACTGTGATGTACTATTTTCAGCTAACCACCTCGGTCTATCCTCCACACCCTTCACCATCATCACCACTCCTGTACTCACCCACATACATGACTCCCTCCTTAGTTTTGGCAGCTGCCTCCTCCACCCCTGCCTTGGTCTTCTCTGCTGCTGCCACGACGCCCTCCTTGGCAATTGAGAATCCTTTCTTCAGTGCATCCATGCTGGTCTGCTGTTATGGGGCTGTGTCTTTTAGCTGGCTCTGGCTGCGTCTTGGAGCTGGTAGATTAGGCTGCTCGGTGTGCCTGTCTGCGTGTGCGTCTGTGTGTGTGAGTGTGCCTGCGAGTGTGTATCTCTGCGTGTTGGGTGTGTGAGTGTGCGAGCATACGTTTATGCGCTGCTCTTATGAGAGAGCGGGGCTGGACTGATCTGTACTGCTGAGGCAGATTGGAACACCCTCAACAAGGAGAGCAGCTGAGTGAATGAGAGGGAGGCGGGGGGGGGGGAGAGATGGAGAGGCTGGGAGAGAGGGATGGAAAGAGATGGGAGAGAAGAGGTAGAAAAAGAGAGAGCAAGTGGGTGAGGAGCAGAAATGCAGAGATGGATTCCACAAGACACTGCTGCATTTCTCAGTTATGATACCTACCCCATTTCTTCTGCTATCGTGCACACAGAGGCAAATACAAATAGGATTAGTGGATTATTCAAGACTGGATTTATCTGTGTGTCAACCCTGGAATCACACCTTTTCCATTTTATTCAACACCAAAACTGCAGTTCTCTGCTCTCCCTCACGACATTTAAGATTCACCAACCTGCCATCCTCAACAATATACTATACAGGCACTGATATATTGATATGATACAATGCAGTATATGATGATTCAATGAGATACAGTACTTTACACTTTATTGCCCATTTCCATGAAAATTCATTTTATGAAGTCAGCAGCATCTCGAACATACAGATTTAGGATCTCAATTTGAGCCAGTTTGCTACAGCAGGAAAATAATCCTCCAGCAACAGGAAATGTGAATTATTATGTGGATTATAATTAATGGTACTTTTTGTAGGGGTTGAACATTTTTTTTGTGAGGGAAAATCAAGTCTGACATTTCAAAGTGGAAATTGCAAACTTAAGCCTTTTTAAACCTCTAGTAAACTACAAGTAAAACATGTTCTGCATTGTAGGAATGTTCTCCTGCAACAGGGTGATCAAATTAAGATCCTACATCTGTATTGTACATACCATACATCCCACTATGCATAATTCATAGACAGTACATATGTAGGATCTTAATTTGATCACTGATTTGTTGCTTAGAATTTACCTGGAGATGAGCTTCTTGATTGACATAAATTCACTGAAAACCCACACTAACACATGGTTATATTAACAGTATTGCACTTTTCATGTAGCCTATTTTTGGCCAGCTAAAAGCCTAACCACTGATCAAGCAACATTATGGACCAAATATTCAAATACTGTTGCTGCAGGATTATTCTCGCTGTGACAATATGTCAAATTAAGATCCTACATCTGTATATACACCACACTCACTCGTACGCAGGTTTCGTACGCAGGTTTCTCCCTGGAAATTGAGATTCGATTCCACTTCGATCTCTCGTAGCAAGAGGACTGGGAGGGGGAATGGATCATAAAAAAATATATATTTTACCTTTATTTAACAAGTCAGTTAAGAACAAATTCTTATTTTCAATGACGGCCTAGGAACAGTGGGTTAACTGCCTGTTCAGGGGCAGAACGATAGATTTGTACCTCGTCAGCTCGGGGGTTTGAACTTGCAACCTTCCGGTTACTAGTCCAACGCTCTAACCACTAGGCTACCCTGCCGCCCCATCATGAAGCCCAGAGCTATAATTAGCGCTTGTGAAGCTAGTTACACATGGCTGCTAAAGCACATCCATTCAATACACACAGCATCCCCCCACTCTACATCAAAGTGAATGGCAGAGAGCCCTTTTAGATTGCCTGACCTGTAAAAGCTATCCAAACTAATGGTAATACTAAATGGTGGTGCAGATAAAGTATTTTTAGAGATATAGCTAAATAAATATACAGTAGTATCATTGTATATGTACGTATGCTTCAGTTTAATAAAGCTCAGGACTTTCTATAAGGAGAGTGCTGTAGTGCCATTGAGGGAAACATTCAAACAACAGGGTCAACATTCAAACAGGTCATCATGACTTGATGTTCTATCAGAGAAACACAACTTGTTATTGATGTCGGCTGCACTCGTTTCCACTCAACATTATCCAGCAAGAAATAGAGAACCAGACACCGTGTCACTCCCTTATGTATCAGTAAGGAAATAGAGATCCAGACACCGTGTCACTGCCCTCTGTATCAGTAAGGAAATAGAGATCCAGACACTGTGTCACTCCCCTCTGTATCAGTAAGGAAATAGAGATCCAGACACCGTGTCACTCCCCTCTGTATCAGTAAGGAAATAGAGATCCAGACACCGTGTCACTACCCTCTGTATCAGTAAGGAAATAGAGATCCAGACACCGTGTCACTACCCTCTGTATCAGTAAGGAAATAGAGATCCAGACACCGTGTCACTACCCTCTGTATCAGTTAGGAAAGTAGGATGGGGATATATCCTGAGGTAGCATGGTATTACTAATGAAGCGGATTAATGTCCGATTCTCTGTACGATGCATGTGACGTGAATGTATGAACGAAACAGACATCGAATGAGAATCACATGGAAAGGAGGGGCTAAGAGAATGCTAAAATATGTTGAGGTCAGGTGTATGGGAGATTGGGGACTTAAAGTCTGCTGTGTTAGGGCTTATTGGGATGAGAGGGAATCGGAGACGTAGAGTTTTAGTCCCAGGGGTGTGGATGTCCATTGGAGTGTAAAGAGGAACCAACATCAGGAGTAATGAAATGGTTCTATGGACCCATTCAGACAACCAATGACCTCATCTATTAATGAGAAATGGAGGATTGCCTACACTGTGATAATGGGTTTTACAATACAGCCACTGCTACTTTGGCCTTAGATTCACAGTGGTGGTACAGAAGGGGGGGGGGGGGGGGGTCATCCCCTAGCTCCATATGCGACCTCATATTATTAAAAGGTAAATATTATACAATTGAAAATAATTATCCCTTAATATGTAACAAGATAAAGCACTTAGAATGTGAGAAAATATCTTCCCAGATGATATTTATATTCAGGCTAAGTGGCCAATTGGAAAATTAATGAAGAGCTGCAAATGGAGAGTGATAATTGGATAATTTTTTGCACCATTATCTCTGCTGAAAATCAGTTTGTTGTCTGTTCGGTTCCCCTGGAGTTATCCATTTCAACCCTGAACAGGCTGAAAAAGGCAGACGTTTCACCCCTGTGATCGGGTTTGTTGGCCAGACACCTTGCACAGTCCCAGATTTGCAGCTGCCTCAATCCCCTTGTGTCCTGAATCCTGGGCAGAAAACAGAGTGACTCAGAGAATAACCTCTAGCAGGCAGACAACATGGCAGCCTGCCTGCAGCCCCAATACCCGACCAGCCTCCTCCAGCCACCTTTCTCCCTCCTCCCTGCAGCCTCAGTCTCTCCTCGGATTGGCTAAGGGCCAGCGCAGGGCTATTTTTAGAGGAGCTCACTTCTCGTATAACAAGGAGAGAATGCATAGTGGATCAGCTCCTATGGGTAGCTGTGATAGCAGATCGCCCGCCCTACAGGAAGGGGTGGAGTGATACGATGGTCAGAAGAGCAGTGGTCAATACAGATCACGAGAATGTCTGTGAAATATCTCCCTCTTTACACCCTCCCTTCCCTATCATGTGCCATGGCACATGACCATGTTGGGAGTGGCAGCAGGAGGCAAGGCCTATAGACCAGGAAAAGGAGAGTGATGGATGTCTACAATCTCCACATTCACCGCAGGCTGAAATCAAATCAAATTTATTTATATAGCCCTTCGTACATCAGCTGATATCTCAAAGTGCTGTACAGAAACCCAGCCTAAAACCCCAAACAACAAGCACTGCAGGTGTAGAAGCACGGTGGCTAGGAAAAACTCCCTAGAAAGGCCAAAACCTAGGAAGAAACCTAGAGCGGAACCAGGCTATGAGGGGTGACCAGTCCTCTTCTGGCTATGCCGGGTGGAGATTATAACAGAACATGGCCAAGATATTCAAATGTTCATAAATGACCAGCATGGTCAAATAATAATAATCACAGTAGGTGTCGGGGGGGGGGGGGGGGGGGGGGGGGGGGGCAGAAAGTCAGCACCTCAGGAGTAAATGTCAGTTGGCTTTTCATAGCTGATAATTAAGAGTATCTCTACCACTCCTGCTGTCTCTAGAGAGTTGAAAACAGCAGGTCTGGGATAGGTAGCACGTCCGGTGAACAGCTCAGGATTCCATAGCCGGAGGCAGAACAGTTGAAACTGGAGCAGCAGCACGGCCAGGTGGACTGGGGACAGCAAGGAGTCATCATGCCAGGTAGTCCTGAGGCATGGTCCTAGGGCTCAGGTCCTCAGAGAGAATTAGAGAGAGCATACTTAAATTCACACAGGACACCGGATAAGACAGGAGAAGTACTCCAGATATAACAAACTGACCATAGCCCCCCGACACATAAACTACTGCAGCATAAATACTGGAGGCTGAGACAGGAGGGGTCAGGTGACACTGTGGCCCCATCCGATGATACCCCCGGACAGGGCCAAACAGGAAGGATATAACCCCACCCACTTTGCCAAAGCACAGCCCCCACACCACTAGAGGGATATCTTCAACCACCAACTTACCATCCTGAGACAAGGCCGAGTATAGCCCACAAAGATCTCCGCCACGGCACAACCCAAGGGAGGGCACCAACCCAGACAGGAAGATCACGTCAGTGACTCAACCCACTCAAGTGACGCACCCCTCCTAGGGACAGCATGAAAGAGCACCAGTAAGCCAGTGACTCAGCCCCTGTAATAGGGTTAGAGGCAGAGAATCCCAGTGAAGAGAGTGGAACCGGCCAGGCAGAGACAGCAAGGGCGGTTCGTTGCTCCAGAGCCTTTCCGTTCACCTTCACACTCCTGGGCCAGACTACACTCAATCATATGACCCACTGAAGAGATGAGTCTTCAGTAAAGACTTAAAAGGTTGAGACCGAGTCTGCGTCTCTCACATGGGTAGGCAGACCATTCCATAAAAATGGAGCTCTATAGGAGAAAGCCCTGCCTCCAGCTGTTTGCTTAGAAATTCTAGGGACAATTAGGAGGCCCGCGTCTTGTGACTGTAGCGTACGTGTAGGTATGTACGGCAGAAAGATAGGTAGGAGCAAGCCCATGTAATGCTTTGTAGGTTAGCAGTAAAACCTTGAAATCAGCCCTTGCCTTAACAGGAAGCCAGTGTAGGGAGGCTAGCACTGGAGTAATATGATCAAATTTTGGGGTTCTAGTCAGGATTCTAGCAGCCGTATTTAGCACTAACTGAAGTTTATTTAGTGCTTTATCCGGGAGCTGAAAGGAGCTGAAGTCCTTCATTAGGATTCAGTTTTGGCATAAAGGATGTGTCAGATGACCTACAGACAAAGTCTGCTAAATCTTAAAAAGCTCCTATTCTCCCCACCATGTATTTTGTTTTCAATGGAGCATTTCAGATACAGTACAACATCTGTGTTGAGAACCACAGCACCCCTACCACGGCCAACAGCTCTTCACCCCCCGCAGCAATCTGCCCAAGCGCCCCCGCTTCTCCTTCACCCAAATCCAGATAGCTGATGTTCTGAAAGAGCTGCAAAATCTGGACCCCTACAAATCAACTGGGCTAGACAATCTGGACCCTCTCTTTCTAAAATTATCCGTCGCAATTGTTACCACCCCTATTACGAGCCTGTTCAACCTCTCTATCATATCGTCTGAGATTGGAAAGCTTGGAAAGCTGCCGTGGTCGTCCCCCTCTTTTAAGGGGGTGACACTCTAGACCCAAACTGTTACAGACCTATATCAATCCTGCCCTGCCTTTCTAAAGTCTTCGAAAGCCAAGTTAACAAACAGATCCCCGACCATTTTGAAACCAACCGTACCGTCTCTGCTTTGCAATCTGGTTTCCGAGCTGGTCATGGGTGCACCTCAGCTATGCTCAAGGTCCTAAACGATATCATAACCACCATCGATAAAAGACAGTACTGTGCAGCCGTCTTCATCGACCTGGCCAAGGCTTTCGACTCTGTCAATCACCTCATTCTTATCGGCAGACTCAATAGCCTTGGTTTCTCAAATGACTGCCTTGCCTGGTTCACCAACTACTTCTCAGATTGAGCTCAGTGTGTCAAATCGGAGGGCCTGTTGTCCGGACCTCTGGCAGTCTCTATGGGGGTACCACAGGGTTCAATTCTCGGGACGAGTCTTTTCTCTGTATGTATCAATGATGTCGCTCTTGCTGCTGGTGATTCTCTGATCCACCACTATACATCTGAGCCTTCTTTGGATACTGTGTTAACAAATCTCCAAATGAGCTTCAATGCCATACAACACTCCTTCCGTGGCCTCCAACTGTTCTTAAATGCTAGTAAAACTAAATGCATGCTCTTCAACCGATCGCTGCCCACACCCTCCTGCCCGACTAGTGTCACTACTCTGGACGGTTCTGAGTTAGAACATGTGGACAACTACAAATACCTAGATGTCTGGTTAGACTGTAAACTCTCCTTCCAGAGTCACATTAAGCATCTCCAATCCAAAATTAAATCTAGAATCGGCTTCCTATTTCGCAACAAAGCCTCCTTCAATCATGCTGCCAAACATAACCTCATAAAACCGACTATCCTACCGATCCTTGACTTCGGCGATGTCATTTACAAAATAGCCTCCAACACTCTACTCAGCAAATTGGATGTAGTCTATCACAGTGCCATCCGCTTTGTCACCAAAGCCCCATATAATACCCACCACTGCAACCTGTATGCTCTCATTGGCTGGCCCTCGCTACATATCCGTCACCAAACCCACTAGCTCCAGGTCATCGATAAGTCTTTGCTAGGTAAAGCCCTGCCTTATCTCAGCTCACTGGTCACTATAGCAACACCCACCAGTAGGTCCAGTAGGTATATTTTACTGGTCATCCCCAAAGCCAACACCTCTTTGACCGCCTTTCCTTCCAGTTCTCTTCTGCCAATGAATGGAACGAATTGCAAAAGTCACTGAAGCTGGAGACTTGTATCTCCCTCACTAACTATAAGCATCAGCTGTCAGAGCAGTTTACCGATCACTGTACCTGTACACAGCCCACCCAACTACCTCATCCCCACATTATATTTTTGCACTCCAGTATTCTCTACTTGCACATCATCATCTGCACATCTATCACTCCAGTGTTAATGTTAAATTGTAATTATTCTATGGCCTATTTATTGCCTTTCTACGTTTGCATATACTGTATATAGATTTTTCTATTGTGTTATTGACTGTAGGTTTGTTCATCCCATGTATAACTAACTCTGTGTTGTTGTTTTTGTCACACTGCTTTGCTTCATCTTGGCCAGGTCGCAGTTGTAAATGAGAACTTGTTCTTACTGGCCTACCTGGTTAAATGAAGGTGAAATTAAAAAATAAATGAACAATGTTTTTCCCAGTCCAGTCAGGGCAGTAGATACATGTGCTTTATTAAGATCAGGCAGCTTTTGTTTTGAGCTCTCTCTTGACCCAATTTAAACATGTATTTTTACCATATATAGACACACCCTATGTGTTTAAATCAAATCAACTATATGCACTGAGCTTGACTGATCGTTTAAGCACACTGCTCCATTAAATAATTAAGACACACAAATGACTATAGAGGGAGTATGACCACAATTGATTTGATTGTATTCAGACTTTTTCTGCGCTGTGTTAAAAAAGAATGACAGCGAGTGACTTTGACTAGCACCGTTGTCGCTCTCGCACCTCCACGTGCTGCAGCTACCATTACAGAACGTGGTTATCGCGCTGAAGCTGCAACATAATTAGAGCCATTTCTGACGGAACATTTCTGTTACCGAAATCCCTCATTTGTTTAGGATAAACATGACCCATTCCCTCAACCCTTGTTCTCCATATGACACATGTATGCATCTCATGCACGTGACCCATAGGGCCTGACCTACAGAACCAGTCAAAAGTTTGGACACCTACTGTACTCATTCAAGGGTTTTTCTTCGTTTTAATATTTTCTACATTGTAGAATAATAGTAAAAGACATCAAAACTATGAAATAACACCTATGGAATCATGTAATAACCAAAAAAGTGCTAAACAAATCAAAATAAAAGTATTTGAGTAGCCACCGTTTGCCTTGATGACAGCTTTGCACACTCTTGGCATTCTCTCAACCTGCTTCATGAGTTAGTCGCCTGGAATACATTTCAATTAATAGAGCCAATCAGTTGTGTTGTGACAAGGTAGAGGTGAATTACAGAAGATAGCCCTATTTGTTTAATGACCAAGTCCATATTATGTCAAGAACATCTCAAATAAGCAAAGAGAAATGACAGCCCATTATTACTTTAAGACATGAAGGTCAGTCAATGAGGAACATTTTTACTTCAATCTTCTTCAAGTGCAGTCGCAAAAACCGTCATGCGCTATCATGAAACTGGCTCTCATGACGACTGCCACAGGAAAGAAAGACCCAGAGTTACTTCTGCTGCAGAGGATAAGTTCATTAGGATTTCCAGCCTCAGAAATTGCAGCCCAAATAAATGCTTCACAGAGTTCAAGTAACAGACATCTCAACATCAACTGTTCAGAGGAACTGCGTGAATTTTTATATTTTTAATTTATCCGTTATTTTACCAGGTAAGTTGACTGAGAACACATTCTCATTTACAGCAAATTACCCGGGGATTAGTTACAGGGGAGAGGAGGGGGATGAATGAGCCAATTGTAAACTGGGGATTATTAGGTGACCATGATGGTTTGAGGGCCAGATTAGGAATTTAGCCAGGACACCGGGGTTAACACCCCTACTGTTATGATAAGTGCCATGGGATCTTTAATGACCTCAAAGAGTCAGAACACCCGTTTAACGTCCCATCCGAAAGACGGCACCCAAGTCAGGGCAGTGTCATCACCAGAGGAAAGAGTGCCTCCTACTGGCCCTCCAACACCACTTCCAGCAGCATCTGGTCTCTCATCCAGGGACTGACCAGGACCAACCCTGCTTAGCTTCAGAAGCAAGCCAGCAGTGGTATGCAGGGTGGTATGCTGAGGTAGTCGCCTGAATCAGGCCTTCGTGGTCAAATTGCTGCAAAGAAAACACTACTAAAAGGTCACCAATAAGAAGAAAATACTTGCTTGGGCCAAGAAACACAAGCAATGGACATTAGACTGGTGGAAATCTGTCCTTTGGTCTGATGAGTCCAAATTTGAGATTTTTGGTTCCAACCACCGTGTATTTGTGAGACCATTACAGGTAGGTGAACGAATGAGCTGCCATAGTTTGAAATTAGGGGATTACAGACAACATCCGCACTGAGCTAAAGGCTAGAGCTGCAACTTTCAAGGAGCAGGACACTAATCCGGACTCATAAGAAATCACGCTACACCCTCCGACGAACAATCAAACAGGGAAAGCGTCAATACATTATAAAGGAAAAGCCAGCCGCAAGCTGCCCAGTGACACAAGCCCACTAGATGAGCTAAATGCCTTCTATGCTCGTTTCGAGGCAAGCAACGAACCATTCATGAGAGCACCAGCTGTTCTGGACGACTGTATGATCATGCTCTCCATAGCCGATGTGAGTAAGAACTTTAAACAAGTCAACATTCACAAGGATTACCATGAAACATACTCAGAGCATGCGCTGACTAGCTGGCAAGTGTCTTCACTGATATTTTCAACCTGTCCCTGACGCAGTCTGTAATACCTATATGTTTCAAGCAGACCATCATAGTCCCTGTGCCCAGGAATGCCAAGGTAACCTGACTAAATGATTATCACCCCGTAGCACTCACATTTGTAGCCATGAAATGCTTTGAAAGGCTGGTCATGGCTCACATGAACACAATCATCCCAGGCACCCTGAACCCACTCCAATGCACATACCGCCCAAACAGATCCACATATGACACAATCTCTACTGCACTCCACACTGCCCTTTCCCACCTGGACAAGAGGAACACCTATCTGAGAATGTTGTTCATTGACTACAGCTCAGAGTTCAACACCATAGTGCCCTCCATGCTCATCACTAAGCTAAGGATCCTGGGACTGAACACCTCCCTCTGCAACTGGACCCTGGACTTCTTGACAGGCCGCCCCCCAGGTGGTAAGGGTAGGCAACAACACATCGCCATGCTGACCCTCAACACGGGGGCCCCTCAGAGGTGCTTGCTTAGTCTCCTCCTGTACTTCCTGTTCACCCACGACTGCATGGCCACACACGACTCCAACACCATCATTAAGTCTTCTGATGACAACGGTTGAGCTGAACCAAGTTATCGTTACTCATTGCGTATGTATTATTACTTATATTTTACGTGTTTTACTTTTCTATTATTTCTAAATTTTCTTTCTCTCTGCATTGTTGGGAAGGGTCCACAAGTCAGCATTTCAATGTTAGTCGACAACTGTTGTTTACAAAGCATGTGACAAACACAATTTGATTTGATTCAGTTAAAAAGGTTGCCCTTCAGAGAGGAGAGGGAGGATAGAGCTGTGATACAGTACATCTTAGTGTGACGACCACTGCTTTATCCAAAAACCTGAAGGTGAATGACTGCTGGAGTGCTGCCTGAAAACCTATTGTTAACGTGTCCAAGATACATAACAAAACATTTGCTACGAACACATCTGCTGTGTAGATTTGTTACTGCCAAGAAGAAGAAGGGGGGGTCAATCATGTAGCTAAAAAGTCCTGTAAAAGTTTGCTGTCCGGGTTAGGGTTGGGTTGATGTATTTTGGGTCACTGTTGTCATGAAAACAAAACAGGCGCATGGAGGGTCATCAATACAGGACCCATGCACGTGACCTCCCCCTCATTAAATGTCAAGAGAGGACCTATTAGCAAGGGGGTGCTAAATTACACATGGTGGTTGGTTGAAGCATGCCACTGTCTGATGTCCTCACCTAGGGTTTACTACAGTACATAGGCCTACACACTGTTACGGGCCAAGTGTATTGCACATGGAGACTGATACATCCATCCAATGGACTGTATCAGTCCCCTAAGTCTAACAAAACAAAGGCTATCAATGAAAGAGTTATGAAAATATGGTGTAAATCTAGTTAAATTATGATCTTGCAGCAGACATTAACAGATTGGCCAGCAGGATATCAATACTGATTCCATTTGGATTAATCATACCCCTTTACACTGGAGCTCCCCAGGGGTGTGTGTTCAGTCCCCTCCTGTACTCCCTGTTCACCCATGACTCCATGGTCAGGCACGACTCCAACACCATCATTAAGTTTGCAGATGACACAATAGTGGTAGGCCTGATCACGAACAACGACGAGACAGCCTATAGGGAGGAGGTCAGAGACCTGGCCGGGTGGTGCCAGAATAACAACCTATCCCTCAACTTAACCAAGACTAAAGAGATGATTGTGGACTACAGGAAAAGGAGGACCGAGCACGCCCCCATTCTCATCGACGGGGCTATAGTGGAGCAGGCTGAGAGTGTCAAATTCCTTGGTGTCCACATCAACAACAAACTAGAATGGTCCAAACACACCAAGACAGTCGTGAAGAGGGCACAACAAAGCCTATTTCCCTTCAAGAAACTAAAAAGATTAGGCACGGGTCCTGAGATCCTCAAAAGGTTCTACAGCTGCAACATCGAGAGCACTGGTTGCATCACTGCCTGGTACGGCAATTGCTCAGCCTCCAACCGCACGGCACTACAGAGGGTAGTGCGTACGGCCCAGTACATCACTGGGGCTAAGCTGCCTGCCATCCAGGACCTCTACACCAGGCGGTGTCAGAGAAAGGCCCTAAAAATTGTCAAAGACCCAAGCCTCCCCAGTCAGACTGTTCTCTCTACTACCACATGGCAAGTGGTACCGGAGTGCCAAGTCTAGGGCAAAAAGGCTTCAACAGTTTTTACCCCCAAGCCATAAGACTCCTGAACAGGTAATCAAATGGCTACCCAGACTATTTGCATTGTGTGCCCCCCCCCAACCCCTCTTTTTATGCTGCTGCTACTCTCCGTTTATCATATATGCATAGTCACTTTAACTATACATTAATGTACGTACTACCTCAATTGGGCTGACCAACCAGTGCTCCCGCACATTGGCTAACCGGGCTATCTGCATTGAGGCTCACCACCCGCCCACCACCCGCCAAGCCCTCTTTTACGCTACTGCATGTTCATCGTATATGCAGTCAGTTTAACCATATCTACATGTACATACTACCTCAATCAGCCTGACTAACAGGTGTCTGTAGCCTCGCTACTTTTATACCCACGCTACTGTATACAGCCTGTCTTTTTACTGTTGTTTTATTTCTTTACTAAACCTATTATTCACCTATTACCTTTTTTGCACTATTGGTTAGAGCCTGTAAGTAAGCATTTCACTGAAAGGTCTACCTACACCTGTTGTATTCGGCGCGCGTGACAAATACATTTTGATTTGATTTATGACTGCACAGGCTGCTAAACAGACCCTCTCACCATTCTCCAATGTTATATCAACACTAATGGATCAACACTAATGGAGTCAACTATAGTCTGTTAACCCCAGCTCCAAGTGCCAGAATCCATAGAGCAATATTATTGTGGTAGTAATCGGCTAACCACTTCATAGCTGTTACTCAAGGCTTTCCATATCATTCTCCACTCTCTGCTCCTCTTCAGGCTGTGGGAGAGGACAATCCAAGTGTCCTAATGTCCGTTAACCCCCGAGTCTAAGCCCTGTACAAACCGGGGGGCTTACTGTTATTAGCCAATAGAAACACAATGAATAAAAGATTCACTACATGGAACAACAGTCCCCAAAGAAATCTAAAGGAAGTTTGTTCTGAAGTGTCTGTCCTATATCTGAGCGAAATAAGAAATATCAGGAAACTATATTTATATTTTACATGTATTTATCCCCATTATTTGTCTTCTCCCACTGCCTTATTTTAGGCACTGGTACTGGGTGAGTCTTCAGACGACAGAACGGAGAAAACCATAGTGTCTGTGAGAGTCTCAGCTTCATAGTTTCTAGGCCAACCTTTCAGACGCTACAGACGTATTTGTGAGAAGACTGATTTTCGAGACGTCTCCTGGTCTGACAAACACCGCTCTAGCTCTGCCATCATTAACTGCAGATGTGGATGCGCGATATCGGCAGAAATAATCCTCTCCCTATTTCTCCACCAAATGCCTCCATTCAGGGCAAATTATAAATAAAGTGCCAAATAGTGGGCCTGCTGCCAGTTAGTTCCAGACAGACCCACCATGCAAAGGCTGCTGCCACCACACCTTGCAGATCAGTGCATCGCTGCAGTCCGTCCCATCATGCACCTGTGTATAGTCATACAGTTGGGGCCAGGCAGGAGGAGTAACGAGGCCATAAAAATAAGAAATCTATGACGCGAGACACAATAGATATTACCTCAGAGCAGCCAGCCGTGGCACCAATACAGTCTGCTGCCGGCGTCCCACTGTGCCACACAGCAACATGGAAAGGGTCATGTCGCCACTATAATATTGATATGGCTATTGGCCGAAGGACTATTATACAGCACTCCCTGTGAAACAGAAGTCTAATATACCCTCAGAGATATTACGGTTTTCACCAATTCTCTGATTAGATTTCCTCCCCCTCAACCCTTTTTGTTGCGTCTTAACTAACACAACAGTTCTATTTGAAAACTGCTCATGTGCATAATTTGACTGTTGTTTCCTTGTATTTTGACAATAATGGTCCAGTACCTCACATGGCCTCCTCATCCAAACAGCAAGAGGATGCTTTTATCCAATGAATGTGGGGCCCAGAATTTACAGTATCAGTATGGGTGGTGTGTGTGTGAAACAAAAGTATGCCTGTTACAAAATATCTTGGAAGTTGGCCATGGGCCCGTGACATTTAACTTGTCGTCAGCTTTGTTAGAAAACTGTTGGGTGAGTCACAGCCTTGGGTTATTTCAAGAATCACCTGTACCAGGTTACTGATGTTTTCCTTTAGGTACTCAGAGTCCCCACCGGGGTCCCACAGTAAAAAAAAGCTGCCTATTTCTCTCTCATTGTCTTTCTCAAGGAAAATCAAATCACACTGCTTCTCTTTTGGAAAAACAAAAACACAGCACTAAATTGACAGTGTTGGAGTCCAGCTTTGCCAACTTTGATGTTGAGCTTGGTCTAACGCCACAGAACCCTCCAACCCCCCTCCCTCCCTCCCTGTCCCTTCAACTATGGCCCTGTGCTCTCCTTGACCTTTTGACATTTAAGACATTCATCATCGGGCGGAAAGGCTCTATTCCTATGTCAACTTTAAACTTCAGTCACAGTTTTTTCTCCAAACGACATCAATTTCTGTGATTTAAGAGGAAACTCATGCATTGGGCCTGCTGGGTAAATAAATTAGCTATATACCCTCCCCGCTAAAGCCAATACATCATTTGCACAGTATGGGGAACTACTGTTGGATGCATTCCACTTGAGTTTTGAAACCAGCTGGGTCCCGTATATGTATGTGTATATATACAGTGGGGAGAACAAGTATTTGATACACTGCCGATTTTGCAGGTTTTCCTACTTACAAAGCATGTAGAAGTCTGTAATTTTTTATCATAGGTACACTTCAACTGTGAGAGACGGAATCTAAAACAAAAATCCAGAAAATCACATTGTATGATTTTTAAGTAATTCATTTGCATTTTGACATAAGTATTTGATCACCTCCAACCAGTAAGAATTCCAGCTCTCACAGACCTGTTCGATTTTCTTTAAGAAGCCCTCCTGTTCTCCACTCATTACCTGTATTAACTGCACCTGTTTGAACTCGTTACCTGTATAAAAGACACCTGTCCACACACTCAATCAAACAGACTCCAACCTCTCCACAATGGCCAAGACCAGTGAGCTGTGTAAGGACATCAGGGATAACATTGTAGACCTGCACAAGGCTGCGATGGGCTACAAGACAATAGGCAAGCAGCTTGGTGAGAAGGCAACAACTGTTGGCGCAATTATTAGAAAATGGAAGAAGTTCAAGATGACGGTCAATCACCCTCGGTCTGGGGCTCCATGCAAGATCTCACCTCATGGGGCATCAATGATCATGAGGAAGGTGAGGGATCAGCCCAGAACTACACGGCAGGACCTGGTCAATGACCTGAAGAGAGCTGGGACCACAGTCCCACAGAAAACCATTAGTAACACACTACGCCGTCATGGATTAAAATCCTGCAGCGCACACAAGGTCCCCCTGCTTAAGCCAGGCCCGTCTGAAGTTTGCCAATGACCATCTGGATGATCCAGAGGAGGAATGGGAGAAGGTCATGTGGTTTGATGAGACAAAAATAGAGCTTTTTGGTCTAAACTCAACTCGCCGTGTTTGGAGGAAGAAGAAGGATGAGTACAACCCCAAGAACACCATCCCAACCATGAAGCATGGAGGTGGAAACATCATTCTTTGGGGATGCTTTTCTGCAAAGGGGACAGGACGACTGCACCGTATTGAGGGGAGGATGGATGGGGTCATGTATCACGAGATCTTGGTCAACAACCTCCTTCCCTCAGTAAGAGCATTGAAGATGGATTGTGGCTGGGTCTTCCAGCATGACAACGACCCGAAACACACAGCCAGGGCAACTAATGAGTGGCTCCGTAAGAAGCATCTCAAGGTCCTGGAGTGTCCTAGCCAGTCTCCAGACCTGAACCCAATAGAAAATCTTTGGAGGGAGCTGAAAGTCTGTATTGCCCAGCGAAAGCCCCGAAACCTGAAGGATCTGGAGAAGGTCTGTATGGAGGAGTGCGCCAAAATCCCTGCTGCAGTGTATGCAAACCTGGTCAAGAACTACAGCAAACGTATGATCTCTGTAATTGCAAACAAAACTTCCTGTACCAAATATTAAGTTCTGCTTTTCTGATGTATCAAATACTTATGTCACGCAATAAAATGCAAATGAATTACTTAAAAATCATACAATGTGATTTTCTGGATTTTTGTTTTAGATTCCGTATCTCACAGTTGAAGTGTACCTATGATGAAAATGACAGACCTCTACATGCTTTGTAAGTAGGAAAACCTGCAAAATCGGCAGTGTATCAAATACTTGTTCTCCCCACTGTATATATACTGTACATATACACTACCGTTCAAATGTTTGGGATCACTTAGAAATGTCCTTGTTTTCCATGAAAATATACATGAAATGAGTTGCAAAATGAATAGGAACTATAGTCAAGACATTGACAAGGTTACAAATAATGATTTTAATAGTAATGGTGTCCTTAATAATAATAATAATAATAATAATAGTGTCCTTAAAACTTTGCTTTTGTCAAAGAATCCTCCATTTGTAGCAATTACAGCCCTGCAGACCTTTGACATTCTAGCTGTCAATTTGTTGAGGTAATCTCACAACAGCTCAATAGGGTTGAGATCCGGTGACTGTGCTGGCCACTCCATTATAGACAGAATACCAGCTGACTGCTTCTTCCCCAAATCGTTATTGCATAGTTTGGAGCTGTGCTTTGGGTCATTTTTCCTGTTGAAGGAGGAAATAGGCTCCAATTAAGTGCCGTCCACAGGGTATGGCATGGCGTTGCAAAATGGAGTGATAGCCTTCCTTCTTCAAGATCCATTTTACCCTGTACAAATCTCCCACTTTACCACCACCAAAGACCATCATATTGCCTCCACCATGCTTGACAGATGGCGTCAAGCACTCCGGCAGCATTTTTTCTGCATCTCACGAATGTTCTTCTTTGTGATCCGAACACCTCAAACTTAGATTAGTCTGTCCGTAACACTTTTTTCCAATCTTCCTCTGTCCAGTGTCGGTGTTCTTTTGCCCATGTTAATATTTCATTTTTATTGGCCAGTCTGAGATATGGCTTTTTCTTTGCAACTCTGCCTAGAAGGCCAACATCCCGGAGTCGTCTCTTCACTGTTGATGTTGAGACTGGTGTTTTGAGGGTACTGTTTAATGAAGCTGCCAGTTGAGGACGTGAGGCATCTGTTTCTTAAACTAGACACTAATGTACTTGTCCTCTTGCTCAGTTGTGCACTGGGGCCTCCCACTCCTCTTTCTATTCTGGTTAGACAGTTTGCGCTGTTCTGTGAAGGGAGTAGTACACAGCGTTGTACGAGATCTTCAGTTTCTTGGCAATTTCTCGCATGGAATAGGCTTAATTTCTCAGAACAAGAATAGACTGACGAGTTTCAGAAGAAAGTTATTTGTTTCTGGCCATTTTGAGCCTGTAATCAAACTCACAAATGCTGATGCTCCAGATACTGAACTAGTTTGAAGAAGGCCAGTTTTATTGCTTCTTTAAATCAGAACAGTTTTCAGCTGTGCTAACATAATTGCAAAAGGGTTTTCTAATGATCAATTAGCATTTTAAAATGATAAACTTGGATTAGCTAACACAATGTGCCATTGGAAGGACATCAGGGTGGTTGTTGATAATGGGCCTCTGTACGCTTATGTAGATATTCCATTTAAAAAAAAAATAGAAAAAAAAAGCTGTTTTTAGTCATTTACAACATTAACAATGTTTACACTGTATTTCTGATAAATTTGATGTCATTTTAAAATGGACAAAAAAAGTACTTTTCTTTCAAAAACAAGGACATTTCTAAGTGACCCAAAACTTTTGAACGGTAGTGTACGGTCGTGGCCAAAAGTTTTGAGAACGACAAATATTAATTTTCACAAAGTCTGCTGCCTCAGTGTCTTTAGATATGTTTGTCAAATGTTACTATGGAATACTGAAGTATAATTACACGCATTTCATAAGTGTCAAAGGCTTGTACTGACAATTACATGAAGTTGATGCAAAGAGTCAATATTTGCAGTGTTGACCCTTCTTTTTCAAGACCTCTGCAATCTGCCCTGGCATGCTGTCAATTAACTTCTGGGCCACATCCTGACTGATGGCAGCCCATTCTTGCATAATCAATGCTTGGAGTTTGTCAGAATTTGTGGGTTTTTGTTTGTCCACCCACCTCTTGAGGATTGACCACAAGTTCTCAATGGGATTAAGGTCTGGGGGATTTCCTGGCCATGGACCCAAAATATCAATGTTTTGTTCCCCGAGCCACTTAGCTATCACTTTTGCCTTATGGCAAGGTGCTCCATCATGCTGGAAAAGGCATTGTTCGTCACCAAACTGTTCCTGGATGGTTGGGAGATGTTGCTCTTGGAGGATGTGTTGGTACCATTCATTATTCATGCTGTGTTCTTAGGCAAAATTGTGAGTGAGCCCACTCCCTTGGCTGAGAAGCAACCCCACACATGAATGGTCTCAGGATGCTTTACCTTGGGCATGACACAGGACTGATGGTAGCGCTCACCTGGTCTTCCCCGGACAAGCTTTTTTCCGGATGCCCCAAACAATCGGAAAGGGGATTCATAAGAGAAAGTGACTTTACCCCTGTCCTCAGCAGTCCAATCCTTGTACCTTTTGCAGAATATGAATATGTCCCTGATGTTTTTCCTGGAGAGAAGTAGCTTCTTTGCTCCCCTTCTTGACATCAGGCCATCCTCCAAAAGTCTTCGCCTCACTGTCCGTGCAGATGCACTCACACCTGCCTGCTGCCATTCCTGAGCAAGCTACCGCAGCTGAATCAACTTTATGGACTTTCTTGGGCGCCCTGAAGCCTTCTTCACAACAATTGAACCGCTCTCCTTGAAGTTCTTGATGATCCGATAAATGGTTCATTTAGGTGCAATCTTACTGGCAGCAATATTCTTGCCTGTGAAGCCCTTTTTGTGCAAAGCAATGATGACGGCACGTGTTTCCTTGCAGGTAACCATGATTGACAGAGAAAGAACAATGATTCCAAGCACCACACTCCTTTTGAAGCTTCCAGTCTGTTATTCGAACTCAATCAGCATGACAGAGGGATCTCCAGCCTTGTCCTCATCAACACTCACACCTGTGTTAACGATACAATCACTGACATGATGTCAGCTGGTCCTTTTGTGGCAGCGCTGAAATGCAGTGGAAATGTTTTTGGGGATTCAGTTCATTTGCATGGCAAAGAGGGACTTTGCGAATAATTACAATTCATCTGATCACTCTTCATAACATTCTGGAGTATATGCAAATGGCCATCATACAAACTGAGGCAGCAGACTTTGTGGAAATTAATATGTGTGTCATTCTCAAACCTTTTGGCCACGACTGTATATATAAACAGTGGTGTAAAGCACTTAGGTGAAAATACATTAAAGTGCTACTTAAGTAGTTTTTTTAGGGTATCTGTACTTTACTATTTATATTTTTGCCAACTTTTACTTCACTATATTCCTAAAGAAAATAATGTACTTTTTACTCCTTACATTTTCCCTGACACCCAAAAAGAACTCGTTACATTTTGACAGGAAAATGGTCCAATTCACACACTTATCAAGAGAACATCCCTGGTCATCCCTACTGCCTTTGATCTGGCGGGGTCACTAAACACAAATGCTTTGTTTGTAAATGATGTCTGAGTGTTGGAGTGTCCCCCTGGCTATCCGTCATTTAAAAAAAAATTGTGCCGTCTGGTTTGCTTAATTTAAGGAATTTGAAATGGTTTATACTTTTGATACTTAAGTACATATTAGTAATTCCATTTACTTTTGATACTTAAATATATTCCAAATCAAATACTTTGACTTTTACTCAAATAGTATTTTACTGGGTGACTTACCTTTTAATAGAAAATTACTCAAGTAAAAGTATCTTTATTTTTACTCAAGTATGACAATTGGGTACTTTTTCCTACCACTGTATATAAACTACTATGCTGCATATACAGTTACACAGTTCTAATAAAATAACACAGAGATCAGTAACGACCAGAGCTCTCCTCCTTGCCCGTCCCATCTGTGTGAGGCAACCTCTCTCCTGGTGGGATGTTGATCCCCAGCCCCAGCTAGCCATAACATCTGAGGTTACCTCTCCGCCCATAAAAGCTGGCAAAACAAGGCCCATCAGCTTTCTACGTGTAAAACTAGCGCCACCTGCTGATGATCCAGTGAACACTAATTTATCTCTATGCTCATAATTTACCCTGGGGTCCCCCCGCTGCTCCGGCTGCAGCCAAGAACACAAAATCAAGTCCACGATCACACAGACCACCCGCAGGGAGTGACCCCACTGCTAGAGCTACATCTGGAAGAAAACAAGTAAAGCACAACGCAGAGGATTAAGTTCTTATGGAGAAGAAGAAAAACATTTCCTTTCTTTTTGTTTTCCTTTCCACAGTCAGAATCTAGGGCAGCAGACCCTACAGTGTCCCAGCCTGTTACTGTACTGTATATGATCATGGTAGTCTGTCTATTTTAATGGGCTTCCACAGTCTGTCTCTCCTTGTATATAAGGGAGGCACTTCAGATGTCCCCAGGTCCTGCTGCTACTAAAGAGTTACAAGGCCATCCATGTTTAGGAGCACAGTAAATTATACCATAGTGAACAAGTCTGTCCTAAGCACTGGGGAAGATAAGCACAGCAACAGCACACATTCCAAGTCAACTCTTAAAGTTAATGTGACAATAACACTGTCACTGAGACTTATACAGAAGTGTTACCATGGTAGGTGACTTTCACTATAACCACTCCACTATTGGAACATCTGTCGCCATGGCGATACAATTTCAACTCAAACACTGACTCATCCTGAAGCTAAACAACGTATCGTCATAACGTCATTCATCTCCTCTTTCTCACACTGCTGCCAGTGACATGGGGAATCCCACTAAATATTTAATAGGAGATTACTCATATGGGCCAGTTTGTGATCCTGATGCATAGAGACAGAGATAACCAGAGGGGAAGTCTTGAAGTCTCTCCCATGCAGATACATTTGACTGATTCACTATATCCACTGGCTAACACCCCTTTACACTCCTTTAAAAAACACGTCCAATCCCTCGCTCTCTCCCCTAACATCCTTTTCCTGCACTATGCCAATCGGAGGAAGAGAGACAGAGGCGAGGTGATAAGAACATTAGAATTCCAGTGACCTGCCAACTTGCCAAGAGAAATGGGCTGCTTCCTCACCGGCCCGGCTGGTGTGTGTGTGCTGCGTTTGTGCTTGTGTGTGTGGTGGTGGGGGGGGGGGATCCTAATAACACCTCCAGCCTGTGGGCCTGAGAGAGGGGAGAGAGACACAGCCAGGCTCATTGTTCCAGGGCCTGCGACCTTTCCATAGGGAACTGACTGGTGGGTGGGAGGCTCATTTCCGAGGATTGTTGGAGAGCTTTGAAAACTTCAGAAGGAGGGGAGATGTGGTGTGAGTGCATGTGTTCTGCGAGTATATGTGAGTGAGGGGAACAGGGGGAGGGGAATCTGAGACTGGGGAGGATTTTTGGAGATGGGGCGGGGTATTTCCAAAACCAACTCTTAAAACAAATAGCAGTCCCGGAGAGGCCTCAGATGCTTTTGGCAGCTAGCTAGCGTGGATAGATCAGGACCAGGCAGGGAAGCAGACATGACAGCCGTGGGGGAACTGATGCTGCTGGTGCTGGGGCTGATGGTGACGGCCCACTGTGAGGTCAGGGCTAGAGACCCTGAGGTGGAGGAAGAGGACCAAGGTTTGCCTGTGGAGAGAGGAGGCTGGGATACCCAGGGGGTGGGTGTCCACCCTGGACCTGGGAAGTTTGACATCCCCCACATGAGGAATGGACCCCATGGCCGCAGACCTGACATCCCTGGCTCTGCCCACCACCCCGTAAGGCACGGACCACATGGGCAACCCCATCAGACTGGTCCTGGACAACACCCCCTGGGTCTGCTGCCCAAGGAGACTGCACCAGCACCAGGAGAGGGAGGGAGCTACCCAGCCCGCACCGGGTAAGTTTGTTCACAGTAGTCACTTCTCAGCTGATAGGCAGCCAGTGCAGACAAGTATCTATAGGAGTCGAAAAACACACCACCTGTGGATCTACAAACATGCACTTTCTCAGTATGCACATCTAACAGAACATTCAATGTTTGGTCTACCAGCATGTATGTAATAGCAGCAACTACCCAGGTTGAGAACCTGGGGTAGCACACAAATGCCTAGAAATACGTATTTTATGAGGGCTGGGTTTCAAAAGGGGGTGTCAGCCTGCAGGCTTTTCCCCTCTCAGCACATTCAACTCTTTCCGACCTCTCCTATGTGGAAACATTTGGTATCTCTTCAATCTTCCTCTGCAATCAGCACAAAGCTTGTGCTCATGGGGGAAACTAAACAAAAGGCAAAGTGGTTGAGCAAATATTTACATGTGCCCTCAGCAGAAGGAGTCCGTAAACAAACTGCTACGGTTTCACTGGCCGGGTGTGTCATAACTAGGCTCATGGTTTTCCTTCGCCAAGCCTAATCAATAGCAATTCATCTTAATGGCAGAGAAAGCCATAAGACAGCCATAGGTTTCCTGTACTTTGTGCTCAAAGCCCAAGCTGCTGGCAGAGCCTGATCTTTGCTCCAGACAGTTACTGGACACCGTCATTCTTCTAACCCAGATACACACATTACACCCCAAATTGTCTGATCTCCCGATAATGTGCTCCCTGAGGAGCTAGCCCAAACAGCAAGCGATTAGCCCTCCTTAAGAGCAGCCACTTAAACTTTTACTTTCCGATGTTGTTCAAAGAATACCTTTTTCTTGTGTGTCACCCCCATTACTGTAATGGAGTGCAGGTTTGGGCCGGGGAGTGTGAGGTTGTGACCCGTGATATCTCTGATGGACAATTTTCATTGGAGGCTCTTCTGGCGGAGGAGGCTGGGGGGGTCAATGAGAGGTTCAACTTGTGAATAGAGGTATATTCAGTCAGTGTGTGAAGAGCTCTTACTCTGCAATGGAAAAAGTATACTGTCTTTTGCTACCTCGGAATTCAACCCAGGTTCATGGTTAGACTGGATATGTGAAAAGGTATTCAGGCGAGTCCTTCCTCTTCATTGTTAAAAAAATCTATGCACTTCGGCCATGTAATCTGTAAAGGGAAAACACATTGGTTGTTAAGAATACAAATAAATAAAACATTCTGTAAACTGAAATGTCAGAGTGAGCACCGACTATGCAAAAGAAAAAGCATTTCTTCTTAAAATGTCCATTTTTTGTTGTTACAAACTTATATTTGTCCTCCAACAGTGTCGGAGTACCTTTTAGCACATGAATAACACTGACTAACAGATCAGATCTCAGTGTATTTTAGTGCTGAATGGTTTTCAGTACAGTGTTATTGGCATCCCCAGGGTGTAACAGATCCGGTTGTTTTGGTGTGTATACCGCCTGAGAGAGTGCTCAGGGTCTAGATGATACGTATGTGTGTGTGCTACGATGCTAGGATAATTCCCTCCGGTAGTACAAACATTGTGCTTCACTGCTGGGTCTGAGGAGGTTTCATTCTGCACGCAATGCATGTGTAAGAACCCAGGGGGTGGGGCGATGAATGTGGATATGCGAGGGGCGTCGGGATGGACGGCTCACGGCTGACCTGAGGCTTTGGGCCATTGGGAGCTCTGAAAGGCCACAGACAGGGAGGGAATGTACTGTAGACCTGTGGGCTACTACATTGTAGCTAGCAAACAGAACTGTGTGGACGCAAAGTGGAGCAGGCCCAGACAACAGGCTAAGCAACTCAATACAAGAACCCATGAACAAGGCAAGTATGAGGGAGGAGTAGTTTAACTGCTTCAGCTGTTTTAATTCATTCTGCTCAGATATTTAAATGCAACGTAGAGCACTCTAGTGTGTGATGGAGGTACCATCTGTAGCATCATCGCTAATGGCATTGCATGATTAACTGTCCTTTTCCACAAATGTATTTCATTACGCACTATCATTACAATCAACATAATAGGAAGAAAAGCTAAAATAATGAAATCAAGACATGTTCAAGTCTAAAACCTGACGCTCCGGCTGGGGTCCATAGAAGGGTTCTGAGGCTGTACTTACCCCCCTCGCGGGAGGCTCTGCCGTGGGCTCCGCTGATTACATCTCCCAGCTCCAGGTTCCAGAGCGGAAACTCCGTCCCATCCGCTCCCTTCCTCTCTCTCAGCCGGCCGTTCCGGACCACTCGGAAAAGGGCCTTCCAACCCACCACCGACGCAGCACGAATGGCTTCGTGTCTGGAATGGATGTGTGGCAAATTCTGCGTTGTTGCTGCTATGCGCTTACTTTACACTCACCCTCTGACTCACAGTCATAAAATATGGCCTAAGGGAATCAGCTTTGATTCTCAGTGTGCTTGGCCTTGCTGCTCTGCCAGTGGCATTGGCACAAAGGCCTTTTGTGTACAGTCGGGTTTCAGAGTCCATGTCGACTCAATGGCTAACAGGGCCTCCATAATCATCTGGTTATTTTCTCTTTTGTTTCTGAATCAACATCTGCAGCAGTCAGGGTCCACACTTTGAACACTCTCCGACACAATGTGGCTTTTCTTGAACTAAATAAAACATGTAAAAAAGGCCACGGCGCAGTATAAAGGGGACAGTGTTATCCAGGCCAGCTGTACTGTATAAGCAACAAGCAAAGAGGAGTCTGGGCTTTGAAACCAAAAACAAAGTTCTTCTGTTAATATTAGTTCTTCACTTATCTTGCAAAAGGAGTATCTGGGTCTGGTGTTGTTAGTACTATAAAAAATAAAAAAACGGATTTAGCGTCATGACATGACTCTTCAACCTTGAACAAGACTACAGAGCCTCTTAGCTAACTTGATTAACCGGGGCGGCAGGGTAGCCTAGTGGTTAGAGCGTTGGACTAAGGTTGCAAGTTCGAATCCCCGAGCTGACAAGGTACAAATCTGTCGTTCTGCCCCTGAACAGGCAGTTAACCCACTGTCCCTAGGGCGTCATTGAAAATAAGAATTTGTTCTTAACTGACTTGCCTAGTTAAATAAAAAGGTAAAAAAAATAAAAAATAAAAAAAACTGTTTGGCAACCTCGGCTCTCCTCCCAGCCAGAGGCCTAATCAACCCCACTGACCTCAATGATTAGACTGTGGGAGAGGCCGGTGTCGAAGTGTGAACACAGCTCTAGTATCATATCACCATGATAGAGAAACTCCCCACCAAAGCTGTGTGAGGGTTTGCCAAATGCATTTGCAGTGGAAAGTGACTGGGGGAAAGGATTTGAGATTCTCACATCTTCCCCAGAGTGTGTATGTTGTCTGTGTTTGTTGATATGCTGCGTGGGGGAGTGTCCCAGGATAGAGTAGGTTACGATGTATGAGAGCGTCAGAGACTTCCTTCCTGGTTGAAGCCAGAGATGGGAGCCGTAGGCCTACAGGAGGTAATTACACAGCTATTGTGCTCTCCCAGGAATGGCCCTCCCATGATGTCACAGCAGACCAGGAGGAAGTGACATGGGGCAGATCTGACGCAGGCCTGCCAAGCGAGTAGCATGCCGGTGGGGTTGAAGGGGAAGGGGCAAGTAATCGTAGAGGTCAAGAGGACATTGACAAATTGGAATTCATATTGAGAAATGTGAATTTCCAATGAAAATGTTCAACTGTTCAAGCAAGCAGTATGTGAGAAACCTAATTCCTAGAATTTTATGAACCACATTGCCACTGCTGGGGTCTGGTAAGAATCCAGTCTCCACTTTTTTTCTCTGCCAGCAAGTTAGTGCACATTTCACTTGGGATAGCAGAAAGAGCAGGGGCCACCAGACCAACGTTCCCATATTGTAAAAAATGGCATAATATTGTTCTATTGTGTAATATCAAAAGACGAGCTCAAGCGCAGAACACCGTTTGTGACACACTAGAGGCCAAAACAAACTGTACGGGGACAAATAGTCAAAGTATCAGTGACCCTCCAGTCATTCCACCAAACATTCCACACTGAGTTTACATTCAGTCCTGCTGAACAAGGATATTGCTCAAGATTTGATCTGTTTGGCATCGGAAGGGAAACAATCTCCTTGTATTTGCTGTCTTATGGCGATCCTCACGTACTGAACATTTATTAGAGGAGCTTGTTTGTTGTGGCACTGTTTAGTCTGTGTGGAGGTGAACACTGTGGTAGAGCTGGAGACTGTTCGAGGGGAATCTCTCAGTTTATGAAATATGAGATTAGTGCTGGGTTGTTGTGACACCCCTCCCACTAACTCTTTATTCAGCATGAGTTCCCCTCCTACAGAGCCCACGCATGTATAGCTATCCTGGCCAAGAGAAAGACAGGCTTGGATCGGAGTGAGGGAAAAGGTGAACCCTCTTGTTCTCCTCATCAGTAGAGGTCCAAATGTCTCCGGTCTCTACACATTCTCGGGCTCTGCAGTCTAGAATAATTCTCAAACGAGCCGTGGCGGTACGTGTGTCTGTGCAATACATGAAGGACTTTGGCCACACTCCAATATCAGGGCCACAACGATGCGGTCACTTGCTTGTTAACCACCTGTTGTCTTGGAAACAGAGGAAGTATTTTGGTTGAATCCTCTCCACTCCTCTGCAGCTGCACCTCTGAATACTTCAAGGGTCTTTGTTTGGTGTGGCCCGGACACAGAGGTGGTAGATTAGAGAGCCAATGACACACTCATGTTGAGGATCTTCCAATACAAGGTCCTGGTACCATGACTGAGGAACAGAGAGGGGGGATAAGGCTGAGAATGGCACATGCATTCATATCTATGTCTAAAAGGGATTCTTAACCTTGAACGGTTGAGCTAGGTCAGATCGAGGTTTTCCTGAGTAGGAAAACCTCGCAGTCAAACGCACATAAACACACACACGCAGAGTTAATTAACCCTTGACCGGCGTCCCCTCCGTACAATGCTACAGACCACAGTGGGAGGGAGTGGTTTGGCAAAACATGACAGCCACTTCACTTCGCCTTTCCATCCACGTCTCTGAGTCACAGGTTCAGCAAGGTGAGCCAGAAAAAAAACACTAAAAACCAGATCTGACGTGTCACACTAACTGCTCCCCCATCACACGCATCAGTTCGAGGGGCCCCAGGGCGCCTGCTCGCCTGGTGTTTACAGTCAACTCTTTCCCTCGTTGATGACCTCACGTCTGATCGTGTCTTGATTGCGAGGGACAAGGGGGCGTGGGGTTCGTCTCAGACAGGGCCACCCAGGAGTGGTGAAATCCATCCCCCCTCCACACCTGTTTCACCTGGGTCAGGGGCCGGTGGAGAGATGACCCCTGCTGTGATGTAGACTGACCCCTGGCTATCTTTCATCTTCTCTAATGGGATGTTTGGACAGTCGGTCTGGAACAGGTTAGCACAGATCAGTGACGTGCTGGTTAGGCAGGGTCAGAAGGGGAGAGCCGCTGTAGCAAATTAAGGTCATGGGGGTCAAATGGAATACGACGGCATAAGTCTCCAGAAACCATCTGAGATAGATAAATACTTGTGGAATTCATTGAAATCAAACAATTCTGCTGGAAAATGAAAGGGAATACCATTTCCCTGATTAGATATGCAGACAGCGGTGTGAAGGTCCTGAAAAGAAATCCAGCCCATAGATGTCTTTGGCCGGTCATTAGGCGCTATGTACGTGCTGAGAAGGCAGA
Source organism: Oncorhynchus mykiss (assembly GCF_057628025.1). Taxonomy (NCBI): domain Eukaryota; kingdom Metazoa; phylum Chordata; class Actinopteri; order Salmoniformes; family Salmonidae; genus Oncorhynchus; species Oncorhynchus mykiss. The sequence continues at coordinate 70,855,912 of NC_143022.1, forward strand.
GTTGTAAGCAGGGAATCCTTGTTTCAGCGCTACCCTTGGGAGGAACCAGGTGGGTGAGTCACCATGCCAAGGCTCTGAAGCGGACTGTAAAAGTGGGGGGTAGATAGGGCCAGGAGGGAGACCGCACTAGGAGCGATAAGACAACTCAACAACAAAGCCCCGGTAAAACTGAAAAATATTTGTGAAACGCCTTTTGAAATGCAGGCCACCCAAACAATACATGCTTCAAGAGTCTAACAGCACCCAAATAAGGATGAATGAAAAGGCAGATGCTGCCGCATGGATTTACATTTTTAGCCCTGTTCACAATGAATCAAGATAAATGAAAAGGAACACTATGAATTATAACTGTTAAGTTATGGGAAAGTCCAGTGGTCGGTGCCTCTCTGGAGCGGATGTTATGTTTGTAGCCCTGACCTGTAGAAACAGGAAGGATAACCACAGAATTGCAAACAAGCAAACTGTGAGACAGCAGCAGCAGCAAAGACGGAGAGAGCTGTAAGTCCAGGAGGAAGATGGACCTTCACCCCTGGCAACCTGATTATCTCAACCGTCTCCCGTCTTCCTGTTTCATTACACATAGATATTGCACAGTATCAATGGAATGACGCTGTGTGCTTGTGTGCTCTTCCAGAAACTGGTGTGCATTCGTGCACCGCCGCATTGAATCCATTGTTGAATCCTGTGGCACAGAAAAATACACCATCAAGTCCCAGAGCCCCTGTCCCAATGGCACGCCTGACTGCCAGCTCGTCATGTGAGTTCAGCCCACTGTGCATTCAAACGTCAACTTCAACCACATGTTAACAGCACACTGCCTTACATTACAGATTGACAATGCACACTCAAATTCCCCACACACTGCTCGATCCAGCATTCTCATATAATAACAATGATAACACAAATATCTCCAACACACATCTTATTTACGATCCATCAGTTCAATTTGCAGGCAAAATCCAATGTGTGTGTGTGGTTGTAACCTTGTTTTCTGTGTTTAGGTACAAGCTCTCTACCCGGCCAGTGTACAGAGAGAAGCAAAAGATCTTCACAGCCCTGTTGTGGAGGTGCTGCCCAGGACACGGAGGGGAGAACTGTGAGGAAACAGGTACTGAAACAGAGATGCACACATGCTGTATACTTTAGGACCCCTAGTAGTGGCGATTTTAGCATGTACATCTTGGTGGGGCAAACAAACAAAATATGTTCAGATGCATGCCAGAAAAGACACTACACTAAACAATACATTAATTGCACTATAATGGTGACAAGCGGTGCCCACATACTGTTAGGGCCAACATAAAGCTGTCCCAACAACAGAGCTTTCTTTCCAGTGCAATGGAGTGAACCCTTACCACTGCTACACCTGGCTATCAGCGCAGCCTTGTCTGGCAACGAAACAGTTCATTCAGTCTCCTTTACTGCCTTTTTAAAAACATAGTTGATATGGCTGACTTGCTTAAAGAAATGTGGGTTCTACTGACAATTGAGATGTAGAAACTATGGCATAAGGGAAAGATGAGCGGATAAGAGGCATTCTGTAATTTCGATTAAAACATTAACGAGCGAGCTACGATGGACGTAGTCAACATGACTATGTGTTCAGCACTTGAAAAGTACAGCGACAGAAGGCAGAACATGGTCTGCTCTTACAGTATTTTCCCTGTACACCAAGTCAGAACCGTTGGTATAAATAAAGGGGGCATAAAAGCAGACAATGAAAGCTCTTACAATATTAGATGACATTTCTCAAACAGGTTATAGGCTACATGTGCAGCACCACCGAGTCAGAACAGTAACGTTAGGCGAAATTAAGAGGTGAAAATACACCAAATTATTAGGGTGAGGCACATGGGCTACTAACAGCTTACTACACAAGAAACACTTCTTTGGACTCACCTTGGCTTGTGATGTGCTCACTTAAACATGAAGGTGGTTTTGTTATCAAACTTTGCCATCAAAGTCTGTCATTCTCTGGATTTATGGTGGGAACTCTGGGGAGAAAAAAAAACACAGGCTTGAATAGCAGGCTACTGTTTGCTTTGCAGTGCTTGCAGTTGGCCACTGATTCCTTCCAAACGACTCATTGTTGAATTTGCAATTTCCAACCTGTTGTGTAATCTTCATGGCCGATGAGCACCGATACGTTATCTATAATTTCTCATCATATGACAATGATTAAAAAGGATTTGCCAGTAGATTGTTGACTTGATTCATGATGACTGCTAGCTAAGACTTGGAAAGTAAGATGTTGACATGATCAGTCCAATCAAAGCTACTGTACATGTAACGTGATTTGATGTAATATTATCCGTGGCCAATGACCTGGAGTCTTCTTGGAAGGCCACTTGTAATATAACTCTATGGCAGGACCCAAAGGGCTGACATTTTGGATGTATACTCTTACTAAGGACATAAACTTGGCAATGACGTAGTGTCCCCATGAGTGACAGAACCCTGAACCAATCACGGAAATATGATCCTATTTTTTGCTGGCTTGCCCCACCACCACCACCACAGAAAGCTGAAACACCTGCATTTTGGAGCTTTATATGCAGCTTTATTAACTGAATCATTTTTTTTATTTCTACATTGCTTTCAAACTGATATGTGACACATATTAATGCCAAAATAACATGCAAAACAGGCAAGACCCCCCCCCCCCAATTTTCTGCCCTGAATGATGGGCTGCCACGGCCCCTAAGTCGACGAGCATCAACACGGTTGAGTGTTAGAAATTGCATTTTGGCATAAGAAGTAACCTCATGGTGCAATATGTTTCCACAGGCCTACTCTAGACTTTCTCCTGGATTAGTTAATGAGTTTGGCTCTGACTCTTTGTACTAAGAGCAAGATTTAGGTTAAATCTCAAACAGATTTCCCATGCGTGAAATGGCCCTTAACTCGCCGATAGACACCGACTGAGAAAGTCATGTGTTCACGAAAGCTGGTGGAACCAATAAAAGTAACATCCACTCCCTGCTATCCTGCTATCCTCTCACTTCCTCTTTCCCCCTCTTTTCCTCAGTGTCTGACCCTGCGGACCCTACGGTGGCAGGACGACCACATTCCGGAGACACTGAGCCTCACCACACAGGTAGGTCTGCTCATCTGACCCGCCTGTTTACATGTCGGGTGGGGGGGGTTGACTGGGTAAGCTGGCCTTCAATCAAACGCCCCGTGCCGCCCTCTCTGCCTCAAACAAACTGAGGAAACGCTAGTGCGCCAGAAGAACGTGCATTTGTATAAAAGCTATAGCAGGCCGTGGGAAGTTCATCTCCCAGGGGAGGGAGGAAAGGGTGTGTGAACCGTTCTCAGGGCATCAAGCAAGGCTGTAAAGGGGGTGTGACCTAGAAATAACTAGGGACCTAAAAATAACCATCTGCCCTTTTGGGCCAATTCTAGGCCAAAATAAAGACGTAAAGTCCCCCGTTATTGGCTGGTCCGCTTTCAGTACCTCCACGCCCCTCATAGAGAGGGCTTCCTAAACCGCAAAGGTCTCATAACTAATTATTGACCACTACTGGAGTCGAATAGCCATTGTGTTACACACACCAATCAAGCACACACACACAGGGTTGGCTGAAGTGGGGTCAGAAGTGGGGGGACAGAGAGCTAACCCAATGCTATGGCTCTCATGGTCAGGGAAGAGAGACACAGCTACTACTCTGTGCCACTGTGTTGAATGAAAGCCTCTCCTAACATCCCATCAATCTGTCTGTTGTCTGTCGGTCTAGGTGCACAGTCTAGACTCACCCACCAGGCTGAGAGGGAGCAGAATGACTTCCAGGTGTCTGAGAATCCTCTGCACGAACTCCATGCCTCAGAGGCTGACAACAACAACAAACACACAGAGTCCCGAGAGTCCCCCTCATACCCTCGACAGGCCCAGGAGCACATCCCTCACCATGGCTACGACCACCCCCACAACCCTAACCACCACCAGCGGGATTTCAACCATGGAGGTAAGTTGGGACCTTAGAATCACCAGTGCTGTACTAACATCATGTTAATCACAGTGGGAAAACATTAGGATGCCTGGTTAAATAAGCTATAAGTTAGGACCACCAAGGCCAGGATTGTGACTGTGCTTTAGGAGGTAAATCAGGGCCATGAAAAGGAGGCAGGGTAAACATCAACACCCCTAAAATCAGGGCCATGAAAAGGAGGCAGGGTAAACATCAACACCCCTAAAATCAGGGCCATGAAAAGGAGGCAGGGTAATCAACACCCCTAAAATCAGGGCCATGAAAAGGAGACAGGGTAATCATCAACACCCCTAAAATCAGGGCCATGAAAAGGAGACAGGGTAATCATCAACACCCCTAAAATCAGGGCCATGAAAAGGAGGCAGGGTAATCAACACCCCTAAAATCAGGGCCATGAAAAGGAGACAGGGTAATCATCAATACTCCTAAACCCATGTATGACCCCTGCTCTAACCTCTGAGACACTCATGCAAAGACACATACTGGACACACCTGCTCACTCACCATCTCAGTCAATAAAAAAAGTAAATACAATGTTAATACAAAACTGACAGTGAAATACTCCTATTTCTCTAAGCTCCTGTCTGGCATGTTAGAACTCCCAGCTGTTATTTATGCACTACTGTCTGGTCAACTGCCTGTCTCATTCACATCCTCAGAGAGAATCGACAGGCTTTAGAATAGTGCTGTAAAAAAAAAACAGTTGAAAGGGGGAAGGCTTGACCAGGAAAAATACACGTACATCTATGGGGAGCATTTCCACGACTCCATCCCTCCACAGTGACACCTCTAGCTTAGTGCCCCCCCCCCCCCCCCTTATACTCATTACAGCTTCCTTCTCAGGAAATCCTCTCTTTCTTCTGGTAAAAATGCCCCCCCCCCATTACATTGTGTGTGTGGATGATGTAATCCGCAGTGGGATGGTGATATAGCGTGAGGTCTCATATTACAGCCACACACAGTGAAGGGTGCCATAGTTTTGCTGCTGTGGTACATTCTCACTTCCTGTGACATATTATTCTTGTTTGGGAAAGACTCAACAGGCTAAGGCCATGACGTAATGTCTGGCTGAATAAATTACCGATCAGACTTCCATCAACTCAGACTAAAGACAAATCGGCCTACATGTTATTGTTAAAGTTTCTCTTTAACATAGCAGGGAAATTAGTGAAATTATTTGAAAACACTAATTTTCTACTTCTTTTGATCGGTGGGATTTAAAAAAAATAGAGAACCTCTTCCAACTTTGTAAAACTCTCATGGCAGGGGGCGACCTGATTTCCTCTCTCAGTATGACCTCACTGTATCTGACCTCTTAGAGGGAAAGCATGAGGGAACAGTGTTTTTCTCCCTGAATTAATGGAGGGTCTTTCCAATGTTATTAGAAAAACAAGCCCTAAATGACGAAAGGCCCTGTGATCACACTTTAAAGCAGAGCAGCTTGGGGGTCTGGACTCTGTCCAGATACAAGGGTGACAGTGTCAGAACTGGGACTTATTCCCAGGGGGCATACATGTGTAGCCTTGCAAGTTGCCTGATCTCGTGAGTTTACATCAATGTTCGCTGCACAGCAGTAATCAGTCTGGTAATTAATACATGTGGGTGGGGGAATTCAATGTCAGACATAGACACTCACACAGACAGTTTGTAGGAAGATATGAAAATCCCTGGAGCCTGTATCATTGTAAAAGGAACTGCGTCCATTAGGGCCGTCTCTGGGGTGCAAAAACACGGCCATGAAACAAACCAATCCAACAATTATTCACTGTGCTTTCTTGTAACAAAGGAAGACCAATACAAGGGAAATTAAATGTCCAAATATAGGTCTGAAAATGTTATTATTCCTATTTTTGGCAGCTTGCCATTTGACTTTGAAAACAATTTTGGGGGATAAAACCAAACACATGTTGAAGATTTCTTGAGAGACAAAGGGCTCTCATAACTGTTCCTAAAGAACTAATGGCACAACTGATATGAATGGCCTTTACAAGATAATACATTCTGACAGGTATTGAAAAGGAGCCTTGCTCTGTTCCTATACACATTGATGTGTGTGTACAATTGTTGAGGTGTCATCTCAGCCTTGTGCAGTTACAAAGTGGATATGTCTAAAACTGAAAATATGTCTAGTTCTGATGCTTTAAACCGATTGATGTGAGTAAATATTGTGCTCTGACTTCCTGGATTGTCTCCCAGATCCAATCAGGGATGAGGTGGAAGCTGTCCCTCTACTGCCCTACCAAGACTCCCAGTCTCCCCTCCCTCTGCTCCACATGATGGCCCTGCTAATGTCCCAGCTCCAGCCCATGTTGGATGGCTTCAACCGCACCTTGGAGCATCTAACCCAGGAGGTTGAAGGTCTGTCCCGGGATGTGGCTCTGCTCCGGAACTCTCAGTGGGAGGTAGAGGAGGCAGCCCTGCGTGGAGCAGGGGCTGGAGAGGGTCCCGAGGCCTTGGAGACTAAGCTGGAGCAGAGTTTCCAAGACACCAAGGAGGTGAGGAGGGAACTGGAGAGACAGAGAGCTGAGATGGCAGACAGGCTACACTCCCAGCATGCCATGCTGCACTATAACATCACCAATTTCAAGACAGACATTGACGGCAAGATCAAACGCAACCACAAGATGTTACAGGTCAGCGAATCCCTCATTAATGTATCTCATGGCATGGTAAAGCAACTATTTCATAATTAAACTTTTAGATTTAGTTCCTCACTTTTGCATTAGTAACAGACTTTTAGACTTGCACATTATGGGCATTAAGTGAGAAAAACATTCTTCATGTCTTTCATGGCTCCTGGGTAGGTTAATCTCCAGTCCATGAATGCCACCCTGTCAGACATGAAGCTGGAGCAGGACCGTCTGAGTGAAGTGCTCCAGAGGCACCTGACCAACCCAGGGGCCAGGAGAGAACCCAGCCAGGTCCATCCCAGTCAGGTCCAGCAGCCTCCAAAGGACTCAGCAGTGTGGGAGGCTATCACCCGTCTGGACAACAAGGTGGTCAACAACACAGTGAGGGTAAATGCCCTAGTGGAAGACCTTGAGATGGCCAATGACAACGTCCTGGACCTGAAGAGGGGCTTCCGAGACCTTGAGGAGAACATTGCCCAGACGGGGAGGAACAGCCAGATCCAGTTCATGGAGACGGGCCTGGAGGTGGAAGCAGCTAAAGTAGCCGTGCTGAACCGCGTCAATGAACTGGCCAGCAACCTGACCATCCACTCGGAGCAGCTGCAGGAGATGGAGACTGACATGGACTACCTGTACACACAATTCTACCAGAACGTCAGCGCTGCCGGAGACTGTGACTGCAAGGCATTCACCGCCTCCTTCTCCCGTCTGGAGCAGGGCCTGACCAACGTCACCGAGCTGGCCAACGACAATCGGCTGGCCCTGGATGGAAGCACCGATGCTGGGTCGGAGCACTGGGGTCCCTCTGTGGACGACGTCATGGCCTCCCTGGCCTTCGAGCAAGAGAAGAGCAGAACTCTCCAACACAACCTGACTCAGCTGATGACCTCAGTCCTGGGCAGCCACAGGGACGTGCTCAGCCTGCAGGAGAGCGACAAGAGGTTGGAGGCTGAGATGCGCCACCTCTCCAGCTCCTTTTACTCTTTGTTGAAGGACGCCATCCGCCACACTGAAGTGCTGGAGATGCTCCTGGGGGAGGAGGTGATGGGGTTCATGGACTGGCCCCTCCACAAACAGGAGGCTCACTCCATCCCCGCGCTGCAGAAGAGGCTCCAGCACATGCAGCACCAGATCAGGGGCCAGAACCTCAGCCTCACCACCCTGCTGGACGCTGCCCGGGCAGAGGAAGTCCCATCCTCAGACGAGCCCTCCGTGCTAGTAGACTTGGCCTCCCGCGGGCTGAAGAGGAGGAGTGGAGACCAGAGGAGTGACCACCTCATGGACTCAGCAGCCTCTGAGGACCGGCAAGACTACTCGGACAGTGACCTGCAGAGCCTTGAGAAAGCAGTGGAGGAGCTGGGGGAGAAGGTCAACAGGCTGGAGTACAGGCCTTGCCCTGCCAGCTGCAACATCACCAAAGACAGCACCTCTGGTGGTGTGGAGGCCAAAATGCAGGTGGAGGTGGCCTGGCTGAGGAAGGGTCTAGAGAATCATCTGCGGCTCTTTAAGAATGTCTTCAGTAACTCAGAGGGGCTGGCCGAATCAGAGAGCACCCTGGACCTGGACCAGCTGTGGGCCCTGATGAAGAGGAAGGAAAGGAAGAGAGAGAGGAAGCGCAAGGCCAAGAAAGAGGGGATAAAAGATCATATTGGAGAGCGCGCTAACCTTCGCAGCAGGAGGGATGCATCAGGTAGGCATCAATCTATAAAAAAAACAGGGAACTGCCAAAATAAAGGAAACACTTGAGGAATGCAAATTATATTGAAAGCAGGTGCTTCCATACAGGTGTGGTTCCTGAGTTAATTAAGTAAGTAATGTCCCATCATACTTAGGGTCACGTTTAAAAATACCCAGTTGCTCATTATTTTGCCTACAGTGGCTAAATCTCAGTGGCCTTTCATCTACTGCATACTCCTCATGTCCTCTCCTTGCCTCCTTTTCAAAACCCATTGGAAGAGAAGGTCAGAGGGGAGGGACCTCTGGCTTTCTCATCCAATGGGTTTTGAGGAGGCGGAGGAGAGAGGACGTGAGGAGTATGCAATTGAGATTCTAGCAAAGACTTCGAAAGAGGGGTGTCATAGGAGCATAGGGGGTTAAAAGGGTGTGTGTGTGTTTGTCAGTCACCAGATCGCAACCCAATTGGAACACTTATGGGAGATTCTGCAGAGGCGGCTGAGACAGCGTTTTCCACCACCATCAACAAAACACCAAATTATGGAATTTCTCATGGAAGTAGTGTCGTATCCCTCCAATAGAGTTCCAGACACTTTTAGAATCCAAGCCAAGGAGCATTGAAGCAGTTCCCCGTCGTGGTGGCCCAACACCCTATTAAGACACTGTTGGTGTTTCCTTTATTTTGGCAGTTATCTGTACCTCTATCATGCTGGGCCACATTTCTTTCTAAACCTCCCTTAAGACCAGAATGCACTTTAAACAAAGAAAGATCCTTGGGGATCTATACAGTGCAACACTCTCAAGTAAGGGTTTAGCAATGGGTTAAAAGGAGCTGTTAGCATGACTGAGGGTATCAACATTACCAGCAACACTAACAGACAACACAAGACTGCCCCCTGGTGAACTTTTTTTTTTTTTAGTTCAAGCTTATAAAGTGATCCAAGCATAAGTATACCGAGTGTCTATCACAAGGGTTCATATGAACAGATAGCAGAGAACAGCTGACAATTCCCTGTCTCTTCTCTTTCAGTTCTATCCAAGCTGAGGGACAGTCCCCTGATGTTTCTGGCCAGAAGCATACAGCGCAGCAGACCAAGTGACAGCCTGCTGGTGTCGGGGGACACATCCCTAAACCTCGGCCAGATGTACTCCACTCACACTGGGATGTTCCAAGCACCTTTAGCAGGGGTCTACCTCTTCGTTCTGACATTGAACTTTGAACCTGGTCCCTCGCTATCTGGGCTGAGGAGAGAGAATGGGGAGCTGGCTGCCACTCTGCATCAGGACAAGATGGCATCGTATGGCCCCGTCACCCGCGTGTGTCTCCTACAGCTGCGGCAAGGAGAGGAGCTCCGCCTCGAACTGTTGGGAGGGAGTCTGGTGACTGATGAACCTAACGACAACATCTTCGCTGGGCTTCTCCTTCATCACACCACCTGAGGGAGCTGTGGCCGGTCTGCAGTCAGAGGAGAGACGTTGGACTGAGCAAAATCAAAATCACTAGACTAACAGCTGCTATCCCACCCGTGTTTCAATCTCTTACATTGATACTGGGAGGAGCATATATAAAAAGGTTGAGTGAGTATAAACATGTTTCCTGTGTCATACAGTATACCACTTAGAAGCGTTGCAATACAACCTCCCTGAAGTTATTGTAGGCTGTTATAAGGGGAACGGGAGCATCAGCATTCTGGACCATAAAACCATATTCTATAGAAAACACTGACTCAGAATAGAAGGTGGGATCTTTAAGATATCACATGCTACCATAATAGTGTGCCTTCCGTGCTTTATGACTGCAACATTGCTTATACATGTATGAGGACCCAGGTATAGAAAAAAACATTTTCTACAAGACACTGGCTCCATACAGACTACAGTGAACATAAATCAATTAAGTGAAGGGACAGAGGAATTGATTGTGTGAAGAGGTGAACTCTATATTACAGTACATCAATATGCTGTATGTTTCTCCTCCAGTAGACGGACGTGCCAGACACCTTACTAGGTTAAGCCTCATCAAAAAGAAAGCGTAAATAACCCAAGGACAGACCAAAGAGTTGTGTACTAAAATAAGGTTATTTACTTAAAAATGGATACATTGGACAGGCTGTATAGAGAATAGTTTTCTTTCCTTGGTAAACTCAAAGGCCCGATGCTGTACAAAAACACATTAAAGATTTACACATTGAGATTATTCTAGATGGTTTTCTTGCATGTTACAAACGACAGGAAAACACTAGTTACTGCTTGGGTGAAGTATTTTTCTTAAATATCTACCATGTACTGTTAGCTTAATTCACAGAGAAACTGTCCTGACACACACACACACACACTAGGATTTCAGCGGACATGCACACAAACATAAGCACACATTATGAGCGCAAACCCACAAGCACTGCTAAAGCTATGCAGCATATATGTGGTTTTACGCATTTGTATGGACAAAAGTGAAGCAAAAGCCAACATTAGATAGAAGAGACAGCAGACACAATAGGACCAGGGACTTGAAAGAGAACGTTTTAAGAATACACTGGCCAAAACATAGAGCCTATGCAAGAGGTTGAACCATAACTTATCAGGGGCACAATCTCTGACGAGGCTTCCTCGTCATCATCACACCGGCAATACGAACTGTCAAGAGGTAAGGACAGTGGTTCAGATGAGGGGACATTAAGTTCTCACTTCATATTCCTCCTTTCTGTCCTGTATGAAAAGTGAAAGATCTAAAAATGCAGTTCCTCTTGTGGTAAATGGTAATCAATGGGCTGGCTCTACCCTCTGGCCCACAGATAACGGCACTAAGGAAACCTGTGGATTTGTATATACAGTTGAAGTCGGAGGTTTACATACACTTAGGTTTACAGACAGATTATTTCATTTATAGTTCACTGTATCACAATTCTAGTGGGTCAGAAGTTTACATACACTAAGTTAACTGTGCCTTTAAACAGCTTGGAAACTTCCAGAAAATGTCATGGTTTTAGAAGCTTCTGATAGGCTAATTGGCATCATTTGGAGGTGTACCTGTGGATGTATTTTAAAAACTACCTTCAAACTCAGTGCCTCTTTGCTTAACATCATGGGAAAATCAAACGAAAATCAGCCAAGACCCCAGAAAAAAAACTTGTAGACCTCCACAAGTCTGGTTTATCCTTGGGAGCCATTTCCATTTGCCTGAAGGTACCATGTTCATCTGTACAAACCATAGTACGCAGGTATAAACACCATGGGACCACGCAGCCATCATACCGCTCAGGAAGGAGAGGCGTTCTGTCTCCTACTGATGAACGTACTTTGGCGCGAAAAGTGCAAATCAATCCCAGAACAGCAGCAAAGGACCTTGTGAAGACGCCGGAGGAAATGGGTACAAAATAATCTATATCCACAGTAAAACGAGTCCTATATCGACATAACCTGAAAGGCTGCTCAGCAAGGAAGAAGCCACTGCTCCAAAACCGCCATAGAAAAGACAGACTATGGTTTGCAACTGAACATGCGGACAAAGATCATACTTTTTGGAGAAATGTCCTCTGGTTTGATGAAACAAAAATAGAACTGATTGGCCATAATGACCATCGTTATGTTTGGAGGAAAAAGGGGAAGGCTTGCAAGCCGAAGAACACCGTCCCAACCGTAACGCACGGGGGTGGCAGCATCATGTTGTGGGAGTGCTTTGCTGCAGGAGGGACTGGTGCACTTCACAAAATAGATGGCATCATGAGGATGGAAAATTATGTTGATATATTGTAGCAACATCTCAAGACATTAATCAAGAAGTTAAAGCTTGTTCGCAAATGGGTCTTCCAAATGGCCAATGACCCCAAGCATACTTCCAAAGTTGTGGCAAAATGGCTTAAGGACAACAAAGTCAAGGTATTGGAGTGGCCATCACAAAGCCCTGACCTCAATCCCATAGAACATTTGTGGGCAGAACTGAAAAAGCGTGTGCGAGCAAGGAGGCAAACAAACCTGACTCAGTTACACCAGCTCTGTCAGGAGGAATGGGCCAAAATTCACCCAACTTATTGTGGGAAGCTTGTGGAAGGCTACCTGAAACATTTGACCCAAGTTAAACAATTTAAAGGCAATGCTACCAAATACTAATTGAGTGCATGTAAAGTTCTGACCCACTGGGAATGTGATGAAATAAATAAAAGCTGAAATAAATCTGACATTTCACATTCTTAAAATAAAGTGGAGATCCTAACTGACCTAAGACAGGGACTTTTTACATGGATTAAATGTCAGGAATTGTGAAAAACTGAATTGAAATGTATTTGGCTAAGGTGTATGTAAACGTCCGACTTCAACTGTACTCGCATGTGTCTCGGAACAGTCTAAATTCGGTGTCGCGATCTACTGCAAGTTCACTTTACTTGGCTGTAATTCTGTCTCACACACCTGAGGAAGCTTGATGGATCAACAAACTTCATTGGCATTACAGCTCTAAAATGTTTTTAGCACAAGTAACTGTCATTTACCATAGCATTGAGTAAGCTATATATTTGTACTTTAAGTTAATAAAATATGGCATATTTTCCAAACTAATGTGGACTTCTTCATTACTGCAGTCCAATGGCCGAGCTCACATGATGTTTGGCAATATGAAAGTTGGCCACTCATAGAATATCTATAACTCAACATGGAATTAAAAGCAATAGAGAAGAGCTGGAGGGAAATTCAGCTTATAATATCTATGAACAAGACTCAATGTTTAGTGTTCTGGACATTCCTCCCAGAAGACATACCGTATTTACACAAAGGAACAAATACGAAGAAGGGGTAAGCATAGCGACAGGACGGGACACAGATTGACTTCCTATTTACACATTTCCTTCTGAATAGAATTATGCAGAACATATTTTTCTCCCCAGTTGTCCTTTTCATGTCAAATGTGACAGGAGAAGTTACTGAGTTGAACTTTGTTATAGGAAGCACAGTGAGTTGTTGATTTAAGGCAAGTCGAGTATCCCCTCTTACAATGTCCTTGGTTGTCTGGATTGCTCGTAGCTCTTGAAGCAGGTCGCATTTGAAGCCCACTGGACGTGAATACCATTGCAGTATGGTTCTTTTTTGTAGGCACAGCATCTATCGATCCAATATACATTTACATTTAAATTCACATAATTATAGTACCTTATTTCATAATTACTCTACTTAAGAGTCAAGAGTTATATTTCCATATGGCAGGAGAAGACTGTCCTGAAGAGGGGGAAAAAAAATTGGCATAAAACATTTACAGGCAAAAATTGAACATGATTGGCGGGAGGTGACGATTGCGAGGGCAGTGTCTTGGTTTGAAGTGTGGCTCTAAAGTTCCTACATAATATGACTTTGTCAATCAACATGTGAGCAGACACATGTCCTTCCCCCTCCTCACACCATGTCCTGTTTTGGCTTTCACAGAAAGCGTCAAATCGCAGTACGTTGCTTCCTTACAACCCAGAACTCCTCTGGTCAGGGAGGGAATAGGCGGGAGAGTGAACCTATACAGTTTCCTTTAGTCAAAAAACACCTCTGCAGCAGCGTCTGTCCATTGTGGTTATAGAGATTAATGAGGGTTGAGGCTCAATGTCCAAGGCCCTGTGGCAGGGTCCCCCCTCCCCCCATCCACTGTTTCTCCTCCCCCGCCTCCTGAACAGAGGTGACATATTCTGCATCTTGACATTGGGACACACTAGGGAGTTCGGGCTCTCGATCGGGCTGTGTTGAGTACGTAGGGGTAAAATATCACATTTTGATGTCCTGGGATTCCACCATTTTGGCCAGGGTCTTCTTGACTCGTAAGATGGTGAGGCGTGAGGCGGGGTTGTGGGCCCAGCACTCAGACATCAGCTTCAGCATGGTTCTCAGACACTGGAGAAAACACACACACACACACACACACACACACACACACACACACACACACACACACACACACCATTGTAGGAGTTGTTTTTCCTTCTGCTTATGCATTGCTTTTAAAGTGCTGCTAGGCTTGCATATATACCACTCTGAAAAAGCACTACTTACGCTAATAAAGACAAATGCATTCTCTAAAACACTGCTACATTTGGATAATCGCCTTTGTGTAAATGCCAAGTATACGCTCTTCACTTTCTTTCTGAAGGTTGCGTGCAATCAAAACAATATTCCCCTGATAAATCATGTCCCCGCAGTGACGCAGGTGTTGACATTCGTGGCTAGCTCCACTCTCAGACTCACCTCGTCACCGTTCCACCTGTTGGACACGGTGGGCCGCAGCCCTTTCACACACACCACCTCCAGCATGTCCTCGAAGGACGGGTCTGACGGCACCATCTCATAGTATGGCAGCTGATGATCCTCCACTATACCTGAGAGAGATGAGAGAGAGAGAGAGATAACGGTGTGCGACAGAACACTGGTTCAACAATACCGTGTGTAGTGCTTTTCATAACCAGTTGAAATCTTACGCCCATTACTGTTTTCGTAGTGACGGGTCTGGATTGCCAGTATCACGTGTACACAAATACCGGTATGCCTGTAGATTCAGAACTATAATGTGTGTGTGTAAGTGTCTGTGTGTGTCCGTACCTCCTGTTATACAGCGGCGGGCAATCTCCCAGATGACGAGGCCGTAGCTATATATATCAGCCATGATGTAGGCCTGGAAGTGGTTCTTGTTTAGGGTCTCGGCCAGCACCTCTGGGGCCATGTACCTCCGGGTCCCCACCCGTGTACTCAGAGGGACGTCTACCTCGTTGGTATCACTGAGGACAAGAACGGGAATTCAGAATAATCTACAGGGAAACGGTCAATGGCGCTCCAGAAACAACAGTTCAGAACTCTTCAGAGGAACGGCCATATATGAAAACATGGGTTGTGTACATTAGGGCACACCGTAGCAAAAGCGTTTTATAACACACAATGATTGCTACTCATCGGACAAGCTCAGCTACTCCCCCTACCGATTTGTCAGTTTTCTTTATTTTGGTGGCTAATATATAGAACCTTGATTAAAATCTCCATTGCTGAGCAGCATCCTACCTGTTGAACTTGACGGCCAGGCCCAGGTCAGCGATGCAGCAGGTGCCGTTCTTCTTCATCAGGATGTTCTTGCTCTTCAGGTCTCGGTGGGCGATGGCCGGCTTGCCCTGGGTGCCGTAGATCTCCGTGTGGAGGTGACACAGGCCGCAGGCGGCGGAGTAGGCCAGTCGCAGCAGGCTCTGGGTGTCCAGCGTGGTGAACCTCAGGTAGTCGTACAGGGAGCCGTTCTCGTGGTAGTCTGTGATGAGGAAGAGCTGGGTGAAGGCCCCGGTACCCTTGATGTCTGCCGCTATGAAACCTGCAGTGAGACGTGAGAAGAGACGTGAGAAGAGAGGTGAGAAGAGAGGTGAGGGGTGTTTAGTGCTGCAGTGAGATGTAGGCCTTGCCCTGATACATGACTGTTGACCTCAGCCATGTATGTACAAGGGCAAATGTAGAGCTAAGATCAAAGTCAATCAAGGCTCTCTACATTACACTTAGATTGAGACTAATTTAGATAAATTTAGAAAGAAAACGGCAGTATATGGCTTAGATGGAGGCAGAGATAGCTGTCGTCTTTGCTACATGCGAGTGGTAGGAACGGCACTTACCCAGTATGTTCTCGTGCCTCATGAGGACTGTCTGGTAGATCTCGGTCTCTCTGAACCAGCTGGCCTCCTCCCGGGTGAAGAACACCTTGACGGCCACCTTCTCTCCCCGCCAGCGTCCCAGCCACACCTCGCCGTAGCGCCCCTTGCCGATCTGACGCACCATCTGGATCTGCTTGGCAATGGTGCGCTGCACCTACAAGACACATCAGGGAGAGAGGCACTGAGCATTCATATCAGATCAACAGTAGCTTACCACAGATCATACCTACTACAACCTTCACCATTTGTTAATTCGGTATTCGCTGTTGCAAGCCAGATATGCACGTTTTGCTTCGTAAGGCCCATGATGTTATACTTAAGCAATAAGGCCCGAGGGTATATGGCCAATATACTACGGCTAAGAGCAGTTGTTAGCACGACGCAACGTGGAGTGTCTGGATACAGCCCTTAGCCGTGGTATACTGGCCATATACCACAAACCCACAGAGGTGCCTTATTGCTATTATAAACTGCTTACCAATGTAATGAGAGCAGTAAAAATATGTTCTGTCATAGCAGTGGTATACGACTGTCAGCCAATCAGCATTCAGGGCCCGAACCATCCAGTTTATAATTTACAAATTCACTTAACCTAATATAACCTCCCTATGGACAAAGACACACACATAACCGCTGTTACTCTTTCCTGGAAAGCAGAAGTCACGTTTTGAGTCACCTATTATGTAACCATAGCTAAAGGCTTTTCACCCAGGTCACATGCTCCAAAGCCCCTCCCTGTGCAGTGAGGGGTCCTTACCAGCAGGGGGAGCCCAGAGCCACTGCCAGAAGACTGGCACTGGTTGATGAGGTCTTTGAGAGACTCTCCCACAGGGATGAAGGCCTCGTCCTGCTCCAGGTCCCGGTGGTACTGCTGCCGCTCCGTCTGCCACTTGTACCTGACAGGAACACATACAGATCAGTACAGGGCACACATGCTAAAGCTACAATAGATGAATGTCAAGCGCGGTACTGTAGCAACAATCTGCCTTTGTCCCCAAACAGTCGAAAACAGTCCAACTTAGTCACAAACCCATGAAAGTATTCATAGAAATGCTAACTGACACCAACATGTGACTGACTAATATTCTCCCACAAGTTAAGTTAACCAGGACTGAATTCCCATATACATATGGAAATAAAGTTGGAATCTCGCTTTGTGTCAGCTTTTCTCTGGAGTAGTCCTACCTGTAGTAACAGACTACTGTGATGCAGATGAGAGTGCAGCAGCATACGGTCATTGATATAAGGAACGCCAGCCAGTGGGCACTGCCAAAGTAGGAACCTGCAAAACACCACGAGTCTGAGTCACGAAATTGAGTATCAGACCCTGACATACCAGCACAAGAATACTCTTCTGGGGCCACTATACAGAGGAACACCAGCAGTAGAGTAACATAGTTGGCCCTAAGCCTCACCAGTGTCCATTGGGGGAGGTAATGTGGGCTGCAGGTCCCGATTACAGAAGTCCGTCCCGCAGCATTCGATCGTTCGCCTGGTCTGAGCCCTGGGCGAATCCTGAAAATAATTCAATGAAACTATGTTTTTTGTTGTTGTTGTGGCACTCAATTCAAAAAAGGGGTTATTCAAACAATAACTCAAATATGAATAATAGCTATATACACACACGTATAATAACTATACTAGAACATGTTACAACATATAATTGACACCCCTGTATCACGGTCCTGCCCCCTTCCATACAGACCACGACACACGCTTACCTTGCATTGAAAATGTGAGCCTTCATACTTCATGCAGCCAGAGGTCAGAATAGCTTCTCCGTTCTCATCCTCCTCTATGATGGCAAAACATTGGCCATTCGTCCTGCAATAAAAAAATACATTATTCAATGAGTACAGTTCCCAAACACACTTACGCCTCGATCACACCTTCAGTCATTGCACAAAATGGTACACAGCATCATCTGGATGGGTGTGCAACAAAAGTTCAACATTCACCCTCTGCTACCATTTCTGTCAAGTCGTCTACGCATACAGTTTGATGCATACGTTCAATTATTCCAACACACCGAACGCACTGCAACGCAGCGAGGCAAACAAATCGTTCCATTGGATATGAATGTACTTCTGGTGTACCAAAAGGCAATGACGCCGAGATCGAGGAGTTAAGTCAGAGTTGACATTCATCACAGACCCAAAAGTCAGAGTTGGAACAAACATATCAATTAAGAATTTGGCCTTGGTTGGTTACTCACTCGCAGGTGTTATTTTTGTGGTCCTCTGGACAGTAACCCGAGCAGTAGCAGCTCAGAAAGCGGGCGGCGTCCTCTGGGGCCACCGTGGTGTCGTCCCCGGGCTTCCTGGACTCATGCTTGTGCCCGGTGCCGTGGAGCATGTGGTCTGGATTCTGACCAGCTGGATGGACGGAGGGAGAGAGAGAGAGAGAGAGAGAGGGGGATGGTTTCATTTTATAATGACAGTGAAAATGTCACAATCCATCCTTTTTTCCCTCCATCTGGGAGACACTGTCTGCCGTCGCAAAAACACAGGTTTTCACTGCACCCGTCACTGTTGCCAGAAATACAGAACATAAACACATTGTGTAACATTTTCATTCCCCCGCCTAACACAACATCTGGTTTGAAGAGTTAGAGTAGTCAAATACTAAGCTATATATTCATAGTAAACACAACTGTCCTATGGTGGGTTTGATTTACCCCCCCCCCCTATTTGTTTTTATATGAGAGCGGTCCGCTCCTAATTGTGTGTGCATGTGATAAGTCTGATCCATATATGGCCAGAGGGCTATTTATACTCTGTGCTAGTGTCCAGTTAGAGCCATCACATGCATGAGCGTAAGCAGAGCAGAATACTGGCGGGCCAAGCCAACATCTGTTGTTCGCTACATTATCACTGTTGTCAATCTGATTGCAGTTACATATGAAATTGAAAACAACGGCATGGTTTTAACGGAGGAAAAACCTAATATTCATGCAGGCCATTATGTTGTGGTTCTTTATAATGGCAAGGTTTAGTACACAGCAAATGTTCACTGCTAAAATCAGTGTACGCTGGTTAAACTAGCCGAGAGGGCACTGCCAGGACTCTGTATTAACCGCACCTAAAAAAGGGGCCTTGGCAACAAATCTACTGACATCTTAAGGAGCCAGTCAGAGCCATTAAGACTAGATACATGGCACCATGGATACAAAGCCAGGAAGAGGACATTTTACAGAGGCACACTAATATACGTTAAGTCCCTAATGCTGCATTAAAATGTCGAGTATGAGCTCACTGTGTGACTACTCCTATCCTCACATTAGTGTCTGGTACTCCCTCCACCTCTTCTCATGCCCTTTCTCCTGATCTCTTTTCCTCTCCCCTTGCAATGCCCTGACCCACTTTCCTTATCAGTCCTCCTCTTGCCCGCTTCTTTTTGTACAATCTTTTTGCTTCTCCTGTCTGTTGTTCCTCCATTGTCCTCCTTGTTCCATATCCTTCTCTTCTTGACTTATACCTCGTCCGAGCCCCTCCTTTCTCTTCCCCTCCCCCTCTCAGTCTGCTGCCCCCCCCCCCCCCTCCCTCAGGAGAGTGGACCTGGGCTGTGGGGCTCCTGTGAGTCGTGAGCATAAAGCACAAAGTGATGTCTGTGTGCAGCGCTCGGCGCGGCTTCGGCACTTCCTCTGGAGCATGACGCGACTCGAGCCTGCTCCAGTTCAGACATGTCTGCAGAGAGCCAATCACCTGCAAACCTACACTTTGAAACGTCTCGGCAGCAGAACGGCACCCTTTTTTCCCTCTTCCCTCTCCCGGCTGCTTGTCTCCAGCTCCGCATTCCTTCCCGAGACCCCATTACTGGCTTCAGGGTTGCTGTTCTTGTTTTCCTCAACTTTTCTCTTTCCTTTTACAGCCCTGGTGGCTCTAGATTCAGGCTGCATTCTCAGAGTAATTTTACTGGTAAATGACCATTTAAAAGGAGAGCCCGAGAGATAAAGGAGCTCCTGTTGGGCTTCGGCTCCTTTTTTACAGTTCATTTGTACGCTGATCATGTACTTACAGACTCACCGGCTTACTGACGTCAGACAGCCTAACAGTCGACCAGGACCACTACTTCTACGAACGCTTCACTTTTAGTGTTGTACTTCAGCCAAAACGATGGAACCCCACAGGGTGGCAGACAAAAGTGTGCCAGTCTTAACTTAGTTTTGGGATCCTTTAGAATCAAAAGCTATTATGTAAAAACATAACTGTATCAAATTAAAAGCAACTGTTAGGCCTCTGTATAACAACTAAAGCAAAGCAGACCAGAACTCTTCAGTAATATTTTAAGACAACCAGGCAAGTGACTCACTACAATCCTCAATGTGGTCAACAGTAAGGTCATATCACCAGAGCAGAGAGAAATCACTGTGGCAGGGGGTTGTGAGATCATAGCCGTATGCTTGAGCTGGGGTCCTCGGGGGCATAGAACAAACCCTAATCTGTTGTACAAACAAGGGTGGCAGGAGTTATCGGTGGCGGAACTGACGGCAACACCCTGAAAGAAAAAAAGAGTCCCGAGCAGTTCTCGAGTGAGATAGCAGAGCTGGTCTCAGAAGCTGTGAAACCCGGGGCTTTTGATGTCCGCCTTCTACCAGTGAAGAGGAAAAGAACACACCGATTACAGGACTCCAGAGTTCCAACCAAACACTCAGACCAACATCCTCCTGGGGGGGGGGTGGGGGGTAAACGCAGTCTCTTTACTCTACATGCGTCACACACACACACACACGCATCCAAAGAAATAAAGCTCCTAAAAGGAGGCAGATAGTCTAGACCTCTTGCCGTTGATATTACACACAGGAGATTTAATCAAAATAATATCTGAAATTGTTGCACTAATAAACTATACTTAAGTGGTGGCATGGCCCAGGGCCCAGTTTGAGCTGGGCTGTCCCCTGGCGAAGTCAGATTGGCACAGAGCAGTGTTGGGAGGCAGTGTGGAAACTTATAAACACACAGCAGACTGGAACCAGATCAAACGGGCCAAGCCCCAAATAGAAACCAGAGAGCTGAGGGTAGATGGCTCTCTTTCTCCCTCCCACACTCCTTCTCTCTCCGCTCCTTCGCTCTCCCTCTGGGAGCTGTGCTCGGTCTCGACTGGCTTGAGTCATGTTTGAGGGATGGGGAAAGGGATTCAGGAGGCTCCCGGATGCTTTGATGAGGTGATGAAAGCCTCTTTATAGTCCCTGAGTAAGCACATAAAACTCGGGACACGTTTTTACTGTAGTGACTGGGAGCGTCGAGGACTTCTGAGGCCTCTCTCCCACTGGAGTCTACAGAGAAAGCCATGTTGACAATACAAGACTTAAAGTTCACCATCAAACCCCCAAAGAGCCTCAAGGCCCTTTTTGTTTCTATTTGGCTGGGTCTCGCTAGTGAAGACACAGAGTACCTCTCTTCACCTCTACTAGGAGGCTTGTGATTGGCTGGGGGCCGTGATTGATGGAGAGCAGCGGCTGTCAGTGGGGCTGGAAATGGCTGCTGGTGCTCTCTCTGCCTCCACATGTGTGCTTAATTCTGCCGCCAGTCACGGCGGAGTCTGAGGTCTGGCAGAGCACCCCCAGTAATGAGCCTCTCCATCTCCAGTCAGCCACATGTTGCACTCTTAAAGGGCCAGCACACTCCAATGCTAACGAGCCAACCCATCTACTGGCAATGGAATGCAGTGCTCTTAAAGGGCCAGCAGCAGAGCATGTTTTTGTCAGAGCCAGCCATAAGAGTGCAGCGACATGAGATAAACAGTGTTCTGAACTGGTTGTTCTTCTAACAGGACACACTGTGGAGGTGAGGAGAGTCGTATATCTGCATACAAACACAGTCACTGAAACCTGCCCTCTCCTAAAGTCTCAGGCGAAATTGAGTAAGAGTGTGTGTGTGTGAAGAACAAGTGAGAAGAAAATGAGAGAGAGAGAAGAGGAGAGGAGAGGAGAGGAGAGGAGAGGAGAGGAGAGGAGAGGAGAGGAGAGGAGAGGAGAGGAGAGGAGAGGAGAGGAGAGGAGAGGAGAGGAGAGGAGAGGAGAGGAGAGGAGAGGAGAGAGAGAGAGAGAGAGAGAGAGAGAGAGAGAGAGAGAAAGAAAGAAAGAAAGAAAGAGAGATCAGTTCACAGCAACAAACCCCAGAGACGATCAACCTTCCTCTCTGACCTTGGGGGGGGGATCTGGACGGGGAGAGAAAGCTACCTGAAATTACAACTCTTGAAGCGGGTGAGTCGGCAAGTAAATGAGAAGTTTGGAGGTATTAGCTGACAAGTATATACATCCTTGGTAAAGATGAGCAAAAATGACTGCATTCAATAAATAATAACAAATACTGAGCTATATTGTATTCTCAACAAAATAATTTATACTAATACAATTGCTCAGAGAAAGATTTGTTTAACAAGTTGTAAAACATTCTCAAAAAAAGGTAGGGGGTCCACGTGTTTGGCACCCCTGTTTTCAATGACAATAACAGCAGAGCCTTTTTCTAAAATGTTTTCTGAGTTGGAGAACCCATTGGGAGGGATCTTAGACCATTCCTCCATACAGAGTCTTTCCAGATCCTTGATATGTAAGCAGTCATTGTAAATAAGAATTTGCTCTTAACTGACTTGCCTCGATAAATAAGGGTTAAATAGATAAATAAAAAGCATGTCTGAGTCTATGGACTGCCCACTTCAATTCAAACAGGTTTTCAATGGGTTTTGTCTGGAGACAGATGGCCATTGCAAAATTTAGATTTTGTGCCCAATTAACCATTTCTTTGTGGATTTGATGTGTGCCTGAGGTTAATGTCTTGCTAGGAGCTCCACCTGTGGCCAAGTTTCAGCCTCCTGGTAATGGCAACCAGGTTTTTGGCTAAAAATGTCCTGGTAGTGGGTAAAGTTCATTATGCCATTGACCTTAATGGCCCCAGGACCAGTGGAAAAGAAATAGCCCCAAACCATCAAAGAGCCACCACCATATTTTACAGTAGGTGTGGGGTTATTTTCTGCTTATGCATTCTCATTTCAACACCAGACCCAACACTGGTGTGTGTGGTCAAAGACCTCTATTTTCATGTCATCTGACCAAAGTGCCGGTTCCAATCCAAAGACATTTAGCAAACTCCAGGCGTTTACATTTTTTTTGGATGAAATGAAAATAGTGCTCGTTGGTGATGTAATGAAAGGTATTGAAAACTGGGGTGTCTATTGTTTTTACCCCTACCTTTAAGGGGGGAAAAAGTAGTACTTGTTAGAAAAAATCTATTTCTCTGAGCAATTATATTCATATAAAATAATATACATTTTCCACTTTTTGGAGCATACAATATAGTTCAATATTAAAAATGATTTTTGCTCATCTTTATCAAGGGTGTCAATCATTTCAGACCCCCACTGTAAGCCTTACAAGTGAACCCAGAGACTTCGATGGCTCCCCCTTTCAGCTCCATCACCACTTTCCCAGTGGCAAAGGACAGGATACAGAGAAGATATTTATACTTCTTCCGTTGTTCCTCCGGTTTGTGATGACAATAGAAAAGTGACAGCGGCTGTTACCAAATCTCCTCTTCGCAGGTAGTGTTACTGGAACCTCTTCACCACAGCACAAATCCAATACATTCTGTTCATCTTAGTCAGTGAGTCACTACAAGGCTTTTGCCCAAGATGTAGGACAAAAAGAGAAAAAAACCCAGTGTGTGTTCTTTGAATGTTATTGGAGAAATTCCTGAGAAGTTCATTCAACAACCTCGGTTACCTGGCAACAGTTAAATACCTTGAAATAGGTATTTAACAAGCTGCTACAGCCTCACGCTAATTAAAACTCCTCACACATGGAAAACAACAGCAAATTAAAAAAACTAGACCTATAAAACATGCGCCTTTTCCCCTTGGTGAGACAAAAGTGGAATTCTAATTGGTTTGTTGACACTTCAGGGGCAAAAAAAGTGAGTGTGAAAAGAGCATTCATGAGCTATCACAGCAGGCCCCTTATACAGCCACTCTGGCAGCCTCTTGCCCAGCGGGCACCTCTGTCCCTGCCCCCTCTCCCCATAACGCTTGGCATATGCCAGGCCCAGGCCCCACACTCCCTTACTAATCAGCAAGCGCAGCGGGGGAGAAAAAAAAGCACAAAAAAAAAAAGTGAGAGAAAAACCTCTCTCGTGGGATTGAATTATTTCCGGAGAACAATGAATGTTTGGAGTATTTTTTGCCCTGTAACGACTGACAGTATTATAGAGGAAATGGTTCACGTGAAAAAAGGAACCCAGAGTGCCAACAATCATTTCAACAGCTTCCTGTAGTGAGAGGGGGGGGGCATCAATGACTGAGCTGCTGGCGGGAAGGAAGGAGAGAGGCTAACCTGGCCCTGCCTGGGTATAGAGGCACTGTTTCACTGTACAGTATGCCTGGTACAAGGTAGACATGGGAGACCCAGAGTTAACGGAGACTAATCAAAACAATAGCATGGGCTCTTTGATAACAAAACAGGGCCCCAACCAGTCTCAGAGAGCGACGCTCTGATTTAATCATCCCTAAGACTTGGACCGGCCTTGCCTTCCTCTTATCAGCCTGCGTGTGGGTGTGTGTGAAGGAGTGCTAAAAAGCTCTGCCTTTAGAGTAATCAGATCCTGATATTTGCCTTCACATCTCATTGGCTGGTTAAAGGTGACCTTTTACGAGCCTGAGAGCTCCGTCTTTATGGCCCTGGTTGGCTTTATGGCTGCTGGTTGGTTCACTGTGGAGGCCCCGCCGGGCAGGCAGTATGAGAGCAACAGTAGGAGCAGCTAGAGGGAGGCCCTTTTATGAGGCCCCAGCACATTAAGATCCATATCCTCCCGGCATCAAACATGTCCGGGTGAAACCAGCGTTATACTTGAGGCCTGCGTGTGCCCGGTACATAGAAGAAAACGATCTTGGTGACTAAATTGTGCTGTGATCAGAGCGTATTCAGTGTCTCTTCCATACATCGTTCACTCACATAGCATGATCTCTCACGACACAAGGCAAATATCATCAGAACATCACATGATATTCAACATGGTCTAATCTCATTGAGAACAGGGCATTTCCCAAGTGGGAAATGGGTGTTTCTGCACATCACGGTAACCTTGATATTGAGAGAAAGGACTGAGTTGGTCCCCTAATTAGCATATATGCAAAAGTTCAATGTCATTGCCATATTATCCTGTTAGGACCACAAGGAGGTTTTGTTACTATTATTTAACTAGGTAGCTTACTTAGGTCATGCATTTCAAAAGGCATTGCATCACCAGCTAATGAATTCCATCACGGCCATTACAATGGCTTAAAATACTATCTCTCCATAGTGGGGGATGGGGGACTGTGGGTCACATAAGGGCCTTGCTTAAACAAAAGCAGAAATAAGTATTTATTCTAATTTAGTTGAACAACATTTATCATGCCCCTCCTCCATATGCAATAGATGGAGTGTTTCAAAACTTCTTATTTTGTCTTGGCGTCCCCCTTCGTAACGGAGATCAAATTGAAAGCAAATATTTCAAATCCTGTATTTACAATATTCGTCACGTGCCCACACACACCTCTAATTCTGAAACGTAAGCATACCTCAGAGGGGTTGCCCTGGTAGTAATTGTAGGTTTTTATAAAGCACCCAAGACCAATCTGTAAATTCATTTGACAATTGGAAAAAGAGCTACAGTGTAAATACTGCAATGCGGGTTGGATTGAATTGAGCCCCTAATCTTAATTTTCAAGGTGATGATAGCATGTTTCTCCCCAAAACAATATCGCAATAAATGTGAGTCCACGTTCCAAATATCATTTTTCTTGCGCCCCATGGGGAATTCGAACTTAGACCGCAAGTGGTAATAGATGTCAGGAACTCGATGCCTTACAGCCAATGGTCCAGAGACGTATTTGCTCGCGATGCAGATCATCTTATTATCAGAGCCTGCCAGTGGACTTCTGGTTAGTATGCTTTACTGAGAAAGTGTTGGTATCATGTTAGGGCTGACCACATTTAGTCGACTGCTTGATTGTTTGGTTGATAGGCTGTTGACCGTCCGAGATTTCTTTAGTGAAGCAGTAGCAAAAAATATATAGAAATAAATTAATGGTGTACAAGACACCTGTCTGATTGGCGCCTGTGAGTGGACTGATCCATTGTGGAGGACGTTCGAATGGCACAGTCCATCACTCTAAGACATGTGCTACTGAAATTGCATATGTTTATATTATGTAAGAACAACAGTGCAACACTAATACAAATATGATTATTTTTTAACAAAGACTCTTTCTCCTGAGTTGGATAGTGGTCGCTGTCCGCGGTTCTGAAACACATTATTGCGCTGTTGAATTGATGCCTTTTACTAGGCCATGTTGCTTTGTGCATAATAGCAAAGTTAACCAGCATCTTGGTGTTGAGAACAATGCAGCGGGGGCAGCAGCAGAGATAGGAGACAAAAAGAAAAGTGAGGCGAGAGGAAACCAACTTAATTAGGTCTATAATCAATAGACTAACTTAAAATTTTATATACACATTGCATTAGGAAAGTATTCAGACCCCTTGACTTTTCCCACATTGCTACGTTACAGCCTTATTCTAAAATGGATTAAACTGTTTTTTCCCCCTCAATTTTACACACAATACCACATAATTACAAAGCAAAAACAGTTTAGAAATGTTTGCTAATTTATTAAAATACTGAAAATACATATACATAAGTATTGAGACCCTTTACTCAGTACTTTGTTGAAGCACCTTTGGCAGTGATTACAGCATCACATTTTTTGGGGTAAGATGGCACACCTGTCTTTGGGGAGCTTCTCCCATTCTTCTATGCAGAGCCTCTCAAGCTCTGTCAGGTTGGATGGGGAGCATTGCTGCACATCAATTTTCAGGTCTCTCCAGAGATGTTTGATTGGATTCAAGTCCAGGCTCTGGCTGGGCCACTCAAGGACATTCAGACTTATCCCGAAGCCATTCCTGCATTGTCTTGGCTGTGTGCTTAAGGTCGTTGTCCTGTTGGAAGGTGAACCTTCGCCCCAGTCTGAGGTCTTGAGCGCTCTGGAGCAGGTTTCATCAAGGATCTCTGTATTTTACTCCACTCATCTTTCTCTCGATTCTGACTAGTCATCCCTGCTGCTGAAAAACATTGCCACAGCATGACGCTGCCACCACCATGCTTCAACATAGTAATGGTGCCAGGTTTCTTCCAGATGTGAGGTTTGGCAATCAGGCCGAAGAGTTTATTCTTAGTTTCATCAGATCAGAGAATCTTGTTTCTCATGGTCAGTCCTTTAGGGGCCTTTTCGCAAACTCCAATCGAGCTGTCATGTGCCTTTTAATGAGGAGTGGGTTCCGTCTGGCCACTCTACCATACATGCCTGATTGGTGGAGTGCTGCAGAGATGATTGTCCTTCTGGAAGGTTCTTCCATCTCCACAGAGGAAGTCTAGAGCTCTGTCAGAGTGACCATCTGGTCCTTGGTCTCGAGTCTCATAAGGCATTCCTGTTTTGAAAATATTTGCAAACCTGATTTCGCTTTGTCATTTAAGTTAGTGTGTAGAATGCTGAGGATATTGTTTTTTTAAAATACATTTTAGGGTAAGGCTGTAACGTAACAAAATGTGGAAAAAGTCAAGGTCTTGAACACTTTCTGGAGGCACTGCATATCTACAGAAATAAGACAGATCCTGCCTCTGTTGGCTGCTTGGTTGATAGCCTACTGATTCCATGAGCACCAATCCTGATTCCATGAGCACCAATCCTCATGCAACAATTTCCCAAATTCAGCTATTTGGGAATTAAGTAATAAATGCTTTACACTTTCTTTTTTATAATTTATTTAATTTTGTTAAAATTTTCAAAATGGTCATACAAATTCTATTTCTAATAACCCTCTTTCCTCAATCTCCTTATTGTTGTTATTATGATCATCATTCAATCAAATTTGATTAAATAACATTTTATTCGTCACATACATGTTTAGCAGATGTTATTGCGGGTGTAGCAAAATGTTTGCGAAATGGATAAGTAATGTCGTAATTAGTAGGCTTATACCCTGACTACACCGCTCGCGTCATGTGCGCTAGCGTTTCAAAATAAGTTTAGAAATCTATGTTATTCAATTATTGCACCCGCACTGCTCGCGAGCGTCACCAAGGGTTAAAATAGAAGTCCTATTTCTGACGCAGATCGCGCTGCAAGTCCTGCCTCTCCCATCTCCTCATTGGTTTATAGAAGCAGGTACCCACGTGCCATCTCCTCATTGGTTATACCCACGTGGGCGATTAAAAGACGAACTGTGTTGCTGGTGATTGTGGTAATACTATGAAAGTTTTGATGCCAATCACCATACAAGTTCAAAGATGAAAAAGCCTGGGAGGAGAGATGACTAGAAACAATTCGGTTGACCGTTTTATGTGTGGATAAATTGTCGGAGTAGAGGACCTTGTGCATTTCAGGTAAAATAACAACTCAATGTTTATATCCCTGGACAAATTTACTAGCAAACAGCAAGCTAGCTAAATAGGACAAATTAGCCAGCAAGTTTAAGCTAACTAGCTAAATTGCCATAAAGGTGTAATGCTTTTCTACCTGTCCCCAAATTAATGTAATTGGTTCAGAGTTTGTTTTGATATTTTAACCTGCGTGTTGTGGTCGCGTTTGGTGTAGGGGGACAAAATAAATGTATGCACGATGGCGCACGCACGCAGCTGGTTTGGGTTCCGTGTTAGTATAGCAGCCTTGTATAACCACCATCGAGCTGTAGGCCTTAGAGCGCAACCAGTTTAGTCGTAGTACCATAACTTACTTTGGCCTATAATTTAAATACTTATATAGGCTACTGCATCAATAATTTATTTGTTCATGTCATGACACAGCATACTAGTCATTAACGACGTGACATGCAATCAAGCGCTTTAGTTTTAAAATAAAATTAGCATAAACAATAAATAGGCCTAAACCATTCCATTTCGGAAATTGTATTCACAAATTAATGACTTTTCTAGTCTTTGATGTAATAAAGACATTACCAAAAAAAACGTATGTATAAAAAGAAAATACTCTAGTACGCTTATAATTTATTCAGTGTTGTTTACATTGTTCCAAATGGTGAGAAAAATATTGTAATCTAACAGCACCTGTTTGGCACACATAATATGCACACAGTGCTTGCTCCATACCTTATTTTACCTTTATCTCCAATATTTTCCACAACTAGTGATATTTATTCATTCCACACATCTGACTTCCCCTTTACCTCCTGAGCAACCAGTAAACACATTCCCCGTTTCTAGTTTTTCACATCCTCTGCATCTGTTTTGCTTTCACATGTGTGACAGTGTTCAGAGTTTGTTATAACCAATTTATTGATGTGATTATGATATGCCATAGGTCAGGCCCGATTGGTCACGTGCATGCGACGCATACATGTGTCACGTAAAGAGAGCAAGAGGTGAGGAAATGTTTTTTCCTAAACAAATGAGAGATTTCTGTAAGATACCTTTTCAGTTAGAAATGGCTGTAATTATGTTGCAGCTTCAGGAACAGAGCTATACACACACGGACATTCTGTGGTGGTCACTGCAGCAGGGAGGAAGGAGACAACGGGTGCTAGTCACAGTCAGGCGCTGTAAGTCAGAGCCTGGCGGCACAATCAAATCAATTGCGGTCGGACTCCCTCTAGTCATTTATGCGTCTTAATTATTTAATCAAACAGTTTGCTTAAGGCATCAGACAAGCTCAGTGCATACAGTTGATTTGATTCAATTACATAGGATGTGTCTATATATGGAAAAAGGTTAAGCAATTGGTCAAAAGAACAGACGACTCTTGGTCAACCAATTTTTTGGGGGTCTGGGACAGTCCTAGATCAGGTACAACTATTAATATTTATGAGCAATTCCCCCAACACACAGTTACCCAATAACCTTACATCAAAAACAGCATATTAGAGTATCCTTCCAACTAAAGAGAGTGGGAGGCACAGACAGTTGTGCGTAGCAATAAGAGAGGTGGCGGGGGCAGTGGGACAACAACAGAGGATTACAATAACAGAGGAGCCAGTCTTACTTTGAATACCTTCAGCTCTGATCACCAGTAGGATCCAGACTCCCACCGCAGCGATGAAAAAGGGAAGCACTGTCATCTTGGCACAGTGACTTGCTGAGTGGGCTGGACTGCGCTCTGTGGGAGCTTGTTGGTCACTGGTGGTCACCCCTGTGGGCTCTGATGGTGTGCCTCGTCCTGTCCCTTCCTGGTTCAGCGCAGGGAGAGCAGAAGCATAGTTTTCCCCCGTTGGGGGAGTGGAGGTACGGGTGAATATGTACAGGGAGGGTGAGGCAAGTGGGTGAGGGAGGATGGGTAAGATGGCACAAAAACAAAAATCTTCCTTCTCACAGGCTACCTCGGTTGGAAACCCTGGAAAATTAGAGAGAAAAGGGAAATATTGTTAGAGAGGAAGTACAGTATAAAACACAGCTTCTAGAACACTAACGCCATTTTACAACCTGGATTTTCCTTGCATGTGTCACTGCAAAGTGGCAGGCCCTTGCACAGCAATGTTGTGATCAAGTTTGGAGGCCAGCGGGTTGACACTGACAGTCAACCCCTATTGTCTTTGTAAGCCCTCGGCTGCATGTGATCAGATTTGCTGAGCAATTTAGCACAAATTGGGAGCAAACATACCAGACTGTGGTGGATAAAAACAACAATGTTCACTGGAAAATTAGAAAAAAAAGCGTCAATAGTACGGTTGGTCCATTTTGAGACGCCATAGCCAATGCATTTGGAAAGTATTCAAGGCCCCTTTACTTTTTCCACATTTTGATGTGTCACAGCCTTTTCCTAAAATGTATGAAATAAATAAAAATCCTCAATCTGCACAAAATACCCCATAATGACAAAGCAAAAACAGGTTTAGACGTTTTTGCAAATGTATTATGCACAAACTATTCCAAACTGTTTCTGTTGGAAAGCTTGCGGTCACCTTAACACTCCTCCCAACTAACAAATGGATTTTCCACTAGAGGATGTTACTCTGACAGAACAAAATGACGCAGCAGTGGCTTCCCAACCGATTAGATCAGCTCCTTCGGAATAGGTATTGGGGAAAAAGGTGCTCTGCTGTACAATCTTTTAACAAAGCAGAAAACTTCCTCTGTCGTTTGAACAGGTGATTCCATTGTGGCATTACATGGCTGATGCAAGAGGTGCTTGGGGCTAATGGTGCTTTCAAGACAACACGGAAACCAAGTTAAAACTTGGGAATTGTTTTTGCGGAGAGCTTCCTATTGGTTGATTCTGATACTTTTTAAGTGGGAAACTGAGCTCATCTTTCTACAACGAGTTTCCAAGTCAGAAATGTCAGGGTTTCCAAGTTGTCTTGAACGCGGCATAAATGGTAAGAAGGATATAAGGCTGATATGACCCTGCTGACTTCTAACCTTACACTTTAGTGATCAGAGGGACTAAGCCAATGGGGCTCTCTGTCGCTCTAATAGCTAACGAACATGTGGGGTGACAACCAGCCTCGGATGAGAACCCCTCGAGAAGCCAAAACTGCACTTCATTCTCCCCTTTTTAATTCTCCTTCTATTATTGTGTGTGTTGTCCATCTTTGCCGGCTTGACCCCACGACCCTGGTCAGGCTGGCGCTACTCTTGAATGGCTAAACATGCCCAAATTATTTGTTGAAGGATGTTTCGCAATTACCCGTGTTGGCCTCGTCCAGCGTTAATAACGAGATGTGTCTGTTCCCTGCGCGTCTCACTGCAATTAGCGGCCCTGAGAAGTGCCCGTTCCGAGGGGGGACGACAAATTAGTGGCGGAGCGGCCGGTGTCTGTCACTTTTGATTTGCCCGAGGGGGACAAAGAGCCCCGACCTGTGCCCCACTTTTCACACATCCCTGACTGGGTAATGAGGGAACAAAGAAGGCCTCCTCAAGGCTGGGGGACAAGACAGCCAACCAGGCACCTTTAAAGAGGGAGAGCAGCAGGACACACCGTGTGTGTGAGGGATTAGGTGGGATGGAGAGAACGGAAAGAGAGAGTGAGAGAAAGGGAACAAGTGTGTTAAGGGGTGATGGTCAGGACGACAACTGTAGCTAGCCGTTTGTATCTCTTCGAATGACTAAGAGTTTTACCTTTCTTTTATAAACCGGTGTGCAGACCAAACATTAGACAAATCAAGGTTAGAACTTTACCAAAGTGGTAGTCTAATCAAATGTATATGCAATCTCCATTACTTTAAGCCAAATGACAAAACAATATTGCAATGCAGACATAATACAAACAATCTCAGCCCTGGGAGAGGAGTTGTTACTATTTATCCTTAACGTTAAGAAAAGTCACTAAAGGAAAACAGTTGTGCCCCCCCCCCCCAAAAAAAAAGAAATGCTCTCTTTTCGCTAATTATGCACGTGTGTGTTCAGTCTTCGATCTGTTGGGTGTAGAATATCCTAGACTATTTCTTGATGATAGGCCTTGCTTTACTGAAGTTACGAGACATTGCAAGCCAAGAAATACGGCATTCCATTTCGAGAAACCGCTTTTGATTGCCGATGGATAGGCCTAGTTCACGATTCCGACTGTCTGTACATAGCGGAAGATGTGTGTTGTTTCTACTAAATGTCTTGGTAAATCACAGTATTTAAACTTAAAAAATAATTTCTTAGGAGAGTGGTCTGCGAGCAGGGAGTTCAAGATTATTTGATTGACAGTTTTCAGGGCTGGACATCAACTTTTTTTGCCATGTAGGACTCAAGTCACTTGTCCTTGTCACTTGTTCACATCAATATATGATGCAAGGAACCACTTTATAAAATACCATAGATAATCATACAAAACTGTAGGCTACACCCTGCCTATTGGCTTCTTGCACAGTCAAGCCTGTCTCAAAATACAACACTGCCCCTTTAAGGCTCTCCTGGAGGATGGTTGGCCACCATTGCTACCCTATAAAATATTGCAACATTACAATTACAACCAAATAATTGTCGTTATAAAATAATTCCCAACCAGGGTTCAAAATGAAGGGTGTCCCGTCGTCCTTCAGACAAAGAAAATGTATACGGTTCAAAACAGACTCTGGGACAGTTCAGAGAGCAATGAGGCTGAAGCGACACATCAGACTGTTTAGCTTAAAATGTTGATAACGTCTTATTTCTTCAACAATGCGCACATGGCTGTAAACTATTATAGGCCTATGCATGTATATAGTAAAATGCAATTAGTGGGAAAACACCATTCTCAAAAGCGCACCGCGAGTGGTTTCATGTGACAGAGATGATAATCTCAATTAGAAAAACATAGAAAGAGGGGAAATCTAACAACAACAACTAGGATGAGTTCCTAATAGGACTAGGATTCTGCCTTTGGCTGCAGAACAATAAAAGTGCTTTTAGAAGTTAATTATCCTTCATTCCATTTGTCAAACATGACTGGCGCTTAGCCTATATCTATGTAATTAAAAGTATCATTAAGGTTTGGCTACATTTTCTGGCGCCTCACGTCAGCATCGTTTGGACAAGGGTGTAACCTATTCCCACCACGTAGACTTTAGGATTTATGAAGGCCTAAATGAAAAATAGATTTGAATATTATTCCAAAGTTGACCTCTGATCTAATTCTGATCAGAGTAATTGTTTGATAGTGATGTGATTATTATTATTTTTTTTTCAATTGTTCATTCGGACAACTTAAGCCTATATTAATCTTGTCCGACTACTTTTTATGAGCAATGCGGGAAGTAAAATGTGTGCTAAAATAAGTGCTATGATTTGTTGATTTAACTCAACTTACATTACAAAACATACATTCAATTAAATAAGCCACATAATTTTGAACATTCTAGAAGTTAATGTCGAGCCCTGGTTCCGGTCGCCTAGTGATGAACGTTAGTCCCGCTTCAGAAGCAGCATTCCTTTACAAAAGTAAAACACCTGTTCAGTGGCGCTTCAAAACCATCTCTAGAGAAGGTTTCGTGTCGACATTTCAAAAGTCGTAGTGTACCCTTTACAGACAAACAAACATGCTGTAGCCGAGACTCTTTAAAGGGTATATGACTGCGGTAGATAAAACTTTATTGCCCGACTCTAGCATCATACATGCATAATAGGACCATCATTCTGCATTATGAATACATGTGGAATTATAGATTTTTTGTTATTTGTCTTTTTAAAAGGAAAACCAGAAAATAAAATTGCAGTTTATACTTTAAGCAAAATTGTCAGTTTGTCACCTCCCTAGTTTCTACCCCTATCAAGATGAGGTATGCAGAGAAAAAGCCTGTTGTGAGTAGGGCTGTGACTGTCATGGAGCTTTAGAAGACGATAAATTGGCCAGCCAAATGACCGCGGTCACCGTAATAACCGTTAGAATAGCATGCATTATTTATTTACACAAATGTTCTCCTCTCCTCCTGACTGCATGTGCTACCATAGAAATAGAATGAATAGAACGGGCGTCCCCCCCCATTCGAGTCCATTCTGGCATAATGGATGGACTGGAAGCCATTGTGAGTGTACCCACAGGAGCAAAGCGGGAAGCTGTCCCCATCACCCCTGACACATACACTTCCCTTCCTAAACATGAGATGAACAGGGCACAAACATAACAGCTGGGGTTGCTGATTGACATGGAGACACACTATCCCTTCAAAAACAGTCGCTAGATACTAGCGTAGCTGCTGGCTTTTCTCTGAGATTAACAGAAGCCAACAAAAAGAGGAAAACTGACTAGTAAAGTAACCAACAAAGGGCATAGCCTACAGTTAAGACAGGCAACAACTGTTAAAAAAACACCTACAAACAAAAGGAGAATGAGACTAACATTGAGGTACTAAAAAAAAGTGGGCTTGGGCTTAAGAGGCTTAAGATCGTCATCCTCTAGTCTCTGCGATGGTGTCAGGTAATTTTTAGCTGAGTACTAACGCCACCTCTACATGGCTCAGGACTCCGCAATATCTTCTTATGACAGAGAGAGCTAGCAGACTACGCTACATGACCAACAGGTCTGTGGACACCTGCCCGTCAAACATCTCTTTCCAAAATCATGGGCATTAATATGGAGTTGGTCCCCCTTTGCTGCTATAAACAGCCTCCACTCTTCTGGGAAGGCTTTCCACTTGATGTTGGAATGTTGCTGCGGGGACTGGCTTCCATTCAGCCACAAGCATTAGTGAGGTCGGGCACTGATGTTGGCAATTAGGCCAAGCTCAAAGTCGAAGTTCCAATTCATCCCAAAGGTGTTCGATAAGGTTAAGGTCAGGGCTCTGTGCAGGCCAGTCAAGTTCTTCTACACCGATCTCGACAAACCATTTCTGTATGGACTTTGCTTTGTGCAAGGGAGCATTGTCATGTTTAAACAGGAAAGGGCATTCCCCAAACTGTTGCCACAAAGTTGGAAGCACAGAATTGTCTAGATTGCATGTTATGCTGCAGCGTTAAGATTTCCCGTCACTGGAAGAAAGGGGCCTAGCCCGAACCAAGAAGAAAACAGCCCCAGACCATTATTGCTCATCCACCAAACTTTACAGTTAGCACTATGCATTCAGGCAGGTAGCGTTATCCTGGCATCCGCCAAACCCAGATTCGTCCGTCGGACTGCCAGATGGTGAAGCATGAGTCACCGCTCCAGAGAACACGTTTCCACTGCTCCAGAGTCCAATGGCAGTGAGCTTTACACCACTCCAGCCGACACTTGGCATTGCCCATGGTGATCTTAGGCTTGTGTGGGGCTGCTCGGGCCATGGAAACACATTTCATGAAGCTTCCAACGAACAGTTCTTGTGCTGTCGTTGCTTCCAGAGGCAGTTTGTAACTCGTAGTGAATGTTGCAACAGAGGACATACTATTTTTACGGGCTACAGCACTTGGTGGTCCCATTCTGTTAGCTTGTGTGGCCTACCACATCGCGGCTAAGCAGAAATTTTACAAACTGACTTGTTGGAAAGGTAGCATCCTATGACGGTACCACGTTGAAAGTCACTGAGCTCTTCAGTAAGGCCATTCTACTGCCAATGTTTTGCTATGGAGATTGCATGGCTGTGTGCTCAATTCTCAACTCACGGTGCTGAAATAACCGTATCCACCTCCACCTCATTTGAATGATTATAAAACATACTTTTGTGTGTGTGTGTGTGTGTGTGTGTGTATATATATATATATATATATATTGAGTAGCATTACAAAATAAATCCCCCATCGTCTGGGTGGGAGCACTTGTGTTTGGGTTGATGTGGTGAAGCAGAATTAACACTGCATACATGTTTACCTGGTATTGCTCATTTTAATCTCAAACCTTGGTTGCGACCATCCAGGAAATGTACCTTACCCTAAAGCCGTGGTGTAGTGGGGGCTTTACGCGGGGATATGGCGTTTACACACACCTTTTTTTTCTTCTTCAGTGGGTATTGCGTATACTCACTTCTTAATCCCTGATGCCTATCAAAGTAGTGTAATGGCGAAATCATGCACAAAGCAGCCTACACAAAAACGCAAAGCACCGTGAACTATATTCACCCGGGGCGCACATATAGCCTAGTTTCAGCAGAATATATGGCATCAAGAGCACACAGCTCTCAAACCACATCGGTAGCCGGTACGGTAGGATAGATGTTTCAACTTATGGGCTCTACCAGCTAACTAAGGCAACACATTTTTTATTTTACCTTTATTTAACTAGGCAAGTCGGTTAAGAACAAATTCTTATTTTCAATGACGGCCTAGGAACAGTGGGGGCAGAACGACAGATTTGTACCTTGTCAGCTCGGGGGTTTGAACTTGCAACCTTCCGGTTACTAGTCCAATGCTCTAACCACTAGGCTACCCTGCCGCCCCGGTTATGCAAACAAATGGGTATGCAAACCAGGTATTGTAAAAGTTTGGTCTGAAGACTTAGTTGAATCGGTGATGTGCAGTTCAGTCATCACGGGCTGTTTCAATGAACATCTAAATGCTGCCCCCGCCCAAAAAACCTTCCTAATTAAATGTTGACTAAAAAGTAGGCCTACCCCTACGTACCTGTAGTAGGCCTGTATGACTCAGTTTGTAGAGCACGGCACTTGCAACGCCAGGATTATGGTTCGATTCCCGGGGCCACCCATACGTAAAATGGTTGAGCGCATGACTAAGTCACTTTGGATCAAAGCGTCTACTAAATGGCGTATGTTATATTTTACCCGGCGCAAACGCTGCCCCCCCCCGCCCAAGTCGACCTACATTGCTGTACAGAAACACCGCTAGAAAAACCGTCTCATGCTAGGTGGGCAACTGAATGGAAGGGCAACTACCCCCTCCCAAAAACATTTATATTTTTCCCCAGACATCAAAAAGGGTCTCCTGATATGGTTTAAGCATTGTTGTCAACTTAAAAACACAAAAAAACAAATAACAACTCAGATGTTCTAAGTGATTTTGAACTTGAAAGAAACCCTGCAAACTTTATCCCGCCGGGCGGGACGACGTCTGGGACATTTTGGGCAAAATGTGAGTATGCAGACTTCTCCAGGCACCCCTATACCACTGCCTTAAAGGAACACTTCTACCAAGAGGTCTACTGAAACATGTAGGCCTATAGGTAGCTGGAAAATTGCATCACTGCTCACTCTTCCCTCAGATGAAGAGAATGAAAGGGGGCATTGTCATGTGAAAACGGTGGTGCCACCTGTATAGAATAATCACTCTTATAGCGAACCACTGATGCATGGTCATCCCCCTAGGGAAGGAATTCTGGGTCGCACCACTCAATGGATGCCAGGAAATTCAATGGGCTGGAAATCCAAGGAGTGGCTACAGACAGGAAAACACTGAGAAAACGCTCCCAAAGAGGTCTTTAAATCCCGTCTGGAGACTGAGGTGAACTGATAAGAGTCAAAATCACTCCATTAGGTCAGAGACAACAATGATGGAAATGAAATTGGCATCGTTTCAGAACACCGCAGGGTGCATATTATTAGGACAAGTGGGAGCACATCTAGAAAAGGGTTTAACCTGAGGTGAATTTGAAATGGTAACTCATACCTCTGACACATTTAGATTTGACTGAACAATCCCTTAAAAGCTGCATATGGCCATATGGTAGAGCCAGAGTTGGGAATGATCTTCATATGTCCAACCCCTCAAAATGTATATAACTAATAGGCCTATTTTACAAACGTTAATCTCTAAATTATTTTCTTACAGGTCATCTTTTTCATTAATCCACTCTTCAACTGAGATATGGTTTAAACGCTGCTACACCCATATTGTAATAAAGCGCTGTAAAATGAGCCTGGGGGGGGGGGGTTGTGTCCGTCGCCGCTTCCTTCTCTGGATAGCTGCAGAGAAGACAGACATCTATAACCAACCTTCACGCATCTGCATTTCCCGCTCTGGAAGGCTGCAGTCTGAATAAAAACAAAGCTTCCTGATTGACTACAATGCTTTATTTGTGCTTATATATATATATATATATATATATATATATATATATATATATATATATATATATATATATATATCTCTCATACAGTGGGGCAAAAAAGTATTTAGTCAGCCACCAATTGTGCAAGTTCTCCCACTTAAAAAGATGAGGCCTGTAATTTACATCGTAGGTACACTTCAACTATGACAGACAAAATGAGGAGAAAAAAAATCCAGAAAATCACATTGTAGGATTTTTAATGAATTTATTTGCAAATTATGGTGGAAAATAAGTATTTGGTCAATAAAAGTTTCTCAATACTTTGTTATATACCCTCTGTTGGCAATGACAGAGGTCAAACATTTTCTGTAAGTCTTCACAAGGTTTTCACACACTGCTGCTGGTATTTTGGCCCATTCCTCCATGTAGATCTCCTCTAGAGCAGTGATGTTTTGGGGCTGTTGCTGGGCAACACGGACTTTCAACTCCCTCCAAAGATTTTCTATGGGGTTGAGATCTGGAGACTGGCTAGGCCACTCCAGGACCTTGAAATGCTTCTTACGAAGCCACTCCTTCGTTGCCCGGGCGGTGTGTTTGGGATCATTGTCATGCTGAAAGACCCAGCCACGTTTCATCTTCAATGCCCTTGCTGATGGAAGGAGGTTTTCACTCAAAATCTCACGATACATTCTTTCCTTTACACGGATCAGTTGTCCTGGTCGCTTTGCAGAAAAACAGACCCAAAGCATGATGTTTCCACCCCCATGCTTCACAGTAGGTATGGTGTTCTTTGGATGCAACTCAGCATTCTTTGTCCTCCAAACACGATGAGTTGAGTTTTTACCAAAAAGTAGGTTTCATCTGACCATATGACATTCTCCCAATCTTCTTCTGGATCATCCAAATGCTCTCTAGCAAACTTCAGACGGGCCTGGACATGTACTGGCTTAAGCAGGGGGACACGTCTGGCACTGCAGGATTTGAGTCCCTGGCGGCGTAGTGTGTTACTGATGGTAGGCTTTGTTACTTTGGTCCCAGTTCTCTGCAGGTCATTCACTAGGTCCCCCCGTGTGGTTCTGGGATTTTTGCTCACCGTTCTTGTGATCATTTTGACCCCACGGGGTGAGACCTTGCGTGGAGCCCCAGATCGAGGGAGATTATCAGTGGTCTTGTATGTCTTCCATTTCCTAATATTTGCTCCCACAGTTGATTTCTTCAAACCAAGCTGCTTACCTATTGCAGATTCAGTCTTCCCAGCCGGGTGCAGGTCTACAATTTTGTTTCTGGTGTCCTTTGACAGCTCTTTGGTCTTGGCCATAGTGGAGTTTGGAGTGCGACTGTTTGAGGTTGTGGACAGGAGTCTTTTGTCTTTTGTGGACAGGTGTCTTAGATATCCCTCTAGTGGTGTGGGGGCTGTGCTTTGGCAAAGTGGGTGGGGTTATATCCTTCCTGTTTGGCCCTGTCCGGGGGTATCCTCGGATGGGGCCACAGTGTCTCCTGACCCCTCCTGTCTCAGCCTCCAGTATTTATGCTGCAGTAGTTTATGTGTCGGGGGGCTAGGGTCAGTTTGTTATATCTGGAGTACTTCTCCTGTCCTATTCGGTGTCCTGTGTGAATTTAAGTGTGCTCTTTCTAATTCTTTCTTTCTCTCGGAGGACCTGAGCCCTAGGACCATGCCTCAGGACTACCTGACATGATGACTCCTTGCTGTCCCCAGTCCACCTGGCCGTGCTGCTCCTCCAGTTTCAACTGTTCTGCCTTATTATGTGACCATGCTGGTCATTTATGAACATTTGAACATCTTGGCCATGTTCTGTTATAATCTCCACCCGGCACAGCCAGAAGAGGACTGGCCACCCCACATAGCCTGGTTCCTCTCTAGGTTTCTTCCTAGGTTTTGGCCTTTCTAGGGAGTTTTTCCTAGCCACCGTGCTTCTACACCTGCATTGCTTGCTGTTTGGGGTTTTAGGCTGGGTTTCTGTACAGCACTTTGAGATATCAGCTGATGTACGAAGGGCTATATAAATAAATTTGATTTGAAATTTGATTTATACTGATAACAAGTTCAAACAGGTGCCATTAATACAGGTAACGCGTGGAGGACAGGGGCCCCTTAAAGAAGAAGTTACAGGTCTGTGAGAGCCAGAAATCTTGCTTGTTTGTAGGTGACCAAATACTTATTTTCCACCATATTTTGCTAATAAATTCATAAAAAATCCCACAATGTGATTTTCTGGATTTGTTTTCTAATTCTGTCTGTCATAGTTGAAGTGTACCTATGATGAAAATTACAGGCCTCATCTTTTTAAGTGGGAGAACTTGCACAATTGGTGGCTGACTAAATACTTTTTTGCCCCACTGTATAATATTGGGCTTTGCTGTTTTAGGGGAGGGTAAAAGTGTAGACTTGACCAATAAGGGCCTGGTGAATGGGGGTATTCTGGAAAAAGGGGTATAAATGAAAAAAGAAAAAAAAACAAGTACAACCGAACACTCTCGCTACGACTCTCACACAGCCTTGGAAGGAGCTCTTCACTGCAGCCCTGCTGCCTATAAAGTGAACAGTGATGTGGTATGTCATTTGTCTCCTTTCTACCTTTCACCCCCCTTCTTCCAATCTGCTCCCCCACTCTCTCTCCATGCCTTGGCCCAGATCCATGGCCTCTCCTGGGGCCCCTCCTTGCAGGCAGCCCTCTCCGTGCTGCAGGCAGCCTTCTCCCAGTGTCGGCGCCCCGACCAACATGCCTTTCAAGGCCTGCTAGACTGCAGGGCAGACTTTCTGGCTCCACCGCCATTGTTTGCTTGGCTGCTTTGCGCCTCATCCCGGGAGTGGATTAGCATAAGAATACCCATCCACACGGAGCTGCCTCCAACCCACACCCTCTCCTCTCATTCCCCATCCTTGACTTCTGCATTTTCCACTTGACTCCCTGAGCCATACTCCAGTGCTGAGTTTCCACCCAATACTTACCCCAGTGTTTTACCCAAAAGGCTCAGACTTTTCTGTTTACATCTCTATGGACCGGTACCCGTGCCTCACTGGGCCATGGCCTCTGCGGACCTGCTCTGACTTGGGGCCAAGGCCTGGCCACTTACGTTTCAACCGTCATTTATATAACAATGGCTAAGTTTGAACATGGGTTAACATCCTATGGTTAGCACCTACTCACAAAGCAACTGTCTTGATGATGCACAGGTAGATGATACTGTCATCGATAGTTTACTCCATCCTGCTCGCTGCAAGTCTTTAGTGTTACACTAGATCTTACAAACCTGGGAGGTAGGTAGCCTAGTGGTTAGAGCGTTTGGCCAGTAAACGAAAGGTTGCCACTACGAATCCATGAGCCGACACTATGAAAAATCTGTAGATGGGATGACGCTGGTCGTGACCCCACTCTCCAAGGGTGTCTCAGGGGGAGTTGGGATATGAAAAAAACACATTTCCAATTCACATGTATATCATACGCACTTGTACATGTGTGAAACAGGACAGATCTAAGCACCCATCAAATGATTAACATCATACGGGTCTTTCTATAAACTAGGGTACCGGTGAGCATTTCTTGTAGTGGACAAATGTTTAGCGCTCTTACAAAGTCAATAATAATTTTGTTAATTAATACTAATATATATTTTTTAAATGTGAATTATAGGTGGTTAACTATTTTATCAGGAATATCTGCATTGCCCCTTCTTGCACTAATCTCTTTTCACTCCTCACATAAGTGAATGAAAAGGTTTTGGTGGTTATCAGCCTTGAAATCAGTAGATTTGCATTATGGCTTGCATATTATCACAAAGTACAACGGTAGTGAATTGATGTTAGCTCTAGCTGTCAGCTAGCAAGAAAAGTTAACCTACAAAGCCGGAAGCTACCGGTATCTTCATATTGAAAAGTATTCTAGCTTGTACGGACATTGTTTTGCAAACAGTAATGAACAGTGTCAACACTTCTACATGCCGTGTCACATTATTCAAGTGAAGGGGAGCTAACATGACGCAGCCCAGACTCCTAGTGATGCAGCCCAGAATCCCAGTGCAGGCTAGCAATAAGTAAGTGGAGCAGGCACGGTTAGCGCTATAATAAGGGGTCGGCTGTGTTGATACAGGCTTGATCAGTGAGATGCATTTAACAGAGGTACAGAAAGTTTTTTTTAAAATTAGTACCGAACAGTTTGTGTTCTAGTATCGAAAAAGTACAGACGTTTCGGTATACCATACAACACTAGCTTACAATATATTTGATTTAGATTGTGAACCTGAACAATCAGCAATAGTTTTGTTAACTTAGCTTTAAAACAAATCAGCATACATGGTCATTTTTTGATATACAGGGTAAAGTTAACAATTTCTAAACGAGTAATCACTTTTGGGAGGCATACTGCATGACCAAAGTGGGAAGAGACAGTTAATCTGCAAAAATGACATGTTAATTAGTTGGTGGGGGTGATTTCAGAACCATAGTGGGGTGGTAGATGTCTAGTCTCCCTTACGGCTCAGATCAGGTGCCTACAAAGAATAAGCACCCGCATATACTTGGGGGTAGAAAACCAATAGATTTGGCTTGTGATAAAAATAAATTGTTAGGTCACCCTCATAATTCAAGCCAGTCCTCAATGAAAGCAAATCAGTTTGTCCTTTTTTTTAATACACTTAATCTGTATGCAGGAAACGGCCCCTTTGTGTGTAGTTTATTCCTTTCAAAAAGGTCTGGATTAGTTACCATTAGACCATTCCTGGTAAACAAGCAAACCATTAGGCTACAGCAGTTCTAATGGTCTTCAATGGTAAAAGTCCCAAAAACACTATAGTGTTTTGCAATTGTAATAGTATTGGGTTGCGTTGGGTTTAATAGTAAATGTCACTAATCACAATACATTGCCCAGGTAAATAAAGGTTCAATAAAAATGATAAATCCCTATTGTGTTTGTTGGCGTTCATTAATATTATTATTCCTCTTCTTCCGTAAGGCCAACTTAAAATGCAAATTCACGTGACATGGTGAGGCCTAGGAAGGTGCAACCTTGCATGATAGTAAAAGACCAAAGGCCACACTCTTTCATGCAATGCCATGCCAATTGGCGGCGCTATATCCGCCTATGAACCCGAGTTATACTGTTAGCACTGAGGCGGATTGCCCTAGTAGGAAGTCCACTTTGTGCAGCTCAGCCTGCACTATCAGCTCAAACACAAATATTACTGTCATGTCTACCTCTGATAAGCCTCCCAGTAAAGCAATACAAACAAAGAATCTGAGAAAAGTGCTAAAAATAGGCTACATACATTAACGTGGGCTAACTTGCTAGTAATGGATAACATTCATATACTGACTATCTCTGAATCTCACTTTGAAAATACCTTTGATGATACAGTGGTAGGCAATACATGGTTTCAACATCGTCAGAAGAGACAGGAATCCAAATGGTGGAGGTGTTGACGTTTTTGTTCAGAGTCATATTCCTGTAAAGGTTAGAAAGGCAAAGGACCAAAGGCCACACCCTTGCATGCAATGCGATGCCATTTGGCAGAACTATAACACACATTGCTGTAGAAGTAATATGGCTGCAGGTCCAACTGCCTCACCTAAAAACCATTCCTTTTGGGAAGCTGCGATAGACCTCCAAGTGCTAACAGTCAGTGTCTGGATAATGTGTGAAATGTGATATCAACAGAGGCATATTTTCTGGGTGACCTAAATTAGGACTGGTCGATTGTTTGGTCGACAGAGATTTCTTTAGCCGAGCAATAGTAATACAAATATTTCATGGTGTACAAGACACCCGTCTGAGTGGACTAATCCATTGTGGAGGCAGTGGGGATGCACAGTCCATCACTAAGTCATGTGCTACTGAAATTGTAGATGGTTGTTACGTAAGAACAACAGCGCAACACTAATACAACATTTAATAACAAAATGCACTTTCTCCTGCTTTATGTGCATAATAGCAAAGATACCAGCATATTGGTGTTGAGAACAATGCGACAGAGGCAGCAGCAGAATGAGGAGATGTGAAAAAGAGCCTGTGTCTCATTGTCTAAGAAAAGCGAGGAGAGGAAACCAACTAAATAAGGTCTACAATCAATAGCCTAACTGTTAAATATGGCTTTATTTATCATCTGTATACCGTACCAGTCAAAAGTTTAGGCTACTGTATCAATCATTAATTAGTTCATGTCATCACACAGCATACGTGATTTGAAATGTAATCAAGCATTTAGTTTTAAATAGGCCGAACCCGTTCCATTTCGGGAAATTGCATTCATGAATGTGACTGTTTTTAGTCTTTGCTGTAATAAAGGCTTAAAAATCTGCACAGCTTCTTTTTTTTTTTTGACAGACTATCTGGTGCGCTTATAATGTATTTAGAGTTGTTTACATTGTTCCAAATGGTCAGAACACATAATATGCACACAGCGCTTGCTCCTTAACTTATTTTTCTTGATCTCCAGTATTTTCCACAACTAGTCACATTTATTCCACACATCTGACTTCCCCTTTACCTCCTGAGCAACCAGTAACATTCCCCCGTTTCAAGTCTGTCACGCCCTCTGCATCCATTTTGCTGTTATGGTGTTCGGAGTTTGTTA
This sequence comes from Oncorhynchus mykiss, assembly GCF_057628025.1. NCBI lineage: Eukaryota > Metazoa > Chordata > Actinopteri > Salmoniformes > Salmonidae > Oncorhynchus > Oncorhynchus mykiss. Next base: position 70,900,792 of record NC_143022.1, read on the forward strand.
TAACCAATTTATTAAGTGAGTATGATATGCTATAGGTCAGGCCCTATTGGTCACGTGCATGCGATGCATATCTGTCGTTCTGCCCCTGAACAAGGCAGTTAACCCACTGTTCCTAGGCCATCATTGAAAATAAGAATTTGTTCTTAACTGACTTGCCTAGTTAAACAAATAAAAAATGACTTTTGTACATTTATAAAAAAAGAAAAAAACGGAAATCACATTAACAAATATTTCAGACCCTTCACTCAGTACTTTGTTGAAGCACCTTTGGCAGCGATTACAGCCGAGTCTTTTTGGTTATAACGCTACAAGCTTGGCACACCTGTATTTGGGGTGTTTCTCCCATTCTTCTCTGCAGAACCTCTCAAGCTCTGTCAGGTTGGATAGGGAGCGTCTCTGCACAGCTATTTTCAGGTCTCTAGGAAGTGTCTTGGTGGTTCCAAACGTCTTCCATTGAAGAATGATGGAGGACACTTTGGGACCTTCAACGCTGCAGAATTTTTGTTGGTACAATTCCCCAGATTTGTGCCTCGACACAATTCTGTAAAGGAGCCCTACGGACAATTCCTTCGACCTCATGGCTTGGTTTTTGCTCTGACATGCACTGTCAACTGTAGGACCTTATATAGACAGGTGTGTGCCTTTCCAAATCATGCCCAATCAATTCAATTTACCACAAGTGGACTCCAATCAAGTTGTAGAAACAAAAGGGTGATCAATGGAAACGATGCACCTGAACTCAATTTTAAAGTCTCATAGCAAAGGGTCTGAATAATTATGTAAATAAGGTACCTTTGGAATTTGTAATAAATTAGCAAACATTTCAAAAACTGTTGTCGCTTTGTCATTACGGGTATTGTATGTAGATTGATGAGGGGGGAAAAATATTTCACACATTTTTTAATACGGCTATAATGTAACAAAATCTGGAAAGAGTCAAGTTCTGAATACACTGTATATATATGGAAAAATAAACCGGGGGGGGGGGGGGGGGTGGTGCTATTAAGAATGATTGTTCCATCATTTACTGAATCAAATGAATCATTCATCACAAGACCCACTGATATTGCCAACTATTGGCAAGACTAGCAAACTTAGGCATATGACATGCCAACACCACATTCTGAGCCTATACACTAATGTTCCAAATGTTGGGGTCACTTAGAAATGTCCTTGTTTTTGAAAGAAAAGCATTTTTTGTCCATTCAAATATCAAATTGATCAGAAATACAGTGTAGACATTGTTAATGTTGTAAATGACTATTGTAGCTGGAAATGGCTGATTTTTATGGAATATCTACACAGACATACAAAGGCCCATTAGCAGCAACCATAAACTCCTGTGTTCCAATGGCATGTTGTGTTAGCTAAGCCAAGTTGATCATTTTAAAAAGGCTAATTGATCATTAGAAAATCCTTTTGCAATTATGTTAGCACAGCTGAAAACTGTTGTGCTAATTAAAGAAGAAATAAAACTGGCCTTTAGACTAATGAGCATCGGCATTTGTGGGTTCGATTACATGCTCAAAATGGCCAGAAACAATGAACTTTTCTTCTGAAACTAGTCAGTCTGTTCTTGTTCTGAGAAATTAAGGCTATTCCATGCAAGAAATTGCCAAGAAACTGAAGATCTCATTCAACGCTGTGTACAACTCCCTTCACAGAACAGCGCAGACTGGCTCTAACCAGAATAGAAAGAGGAGTGGGAGGCCCCGGTGCATAACTGAGCGACAAGAGGACAAATACATTCGAGGGTCTAGTCAACAGTGAAGAGGCGACTCCGGGATGCTGGCCTTCTAGGCAGAGTTGCAAAGAAAAAGCCATCTCTCTGTCCAGTGTCTATTCTTTTGACCATCTTAATCTTTTATTTTTATTGGCCAGTCTGAGACATGGCTTTTTCTTTTTTTCTCTGCCATTAGAACAAACTGAATTGCATTCATGGAAGACTGGCTTGAATTGTGAGGATGACCTAGAGCTGGGCGATATGGACAAACATCCATATCACAATAAATTGCCTGAATTGATGCGATAATGATAAACAGAACAATACATTTATAATTTGAATGTGCAAAGAGAACCAACTACTAGTTTGATGCATGTAGCCATCAATTGCCCCATTAACAAGCACCCATATTAGCAAACGTATTTCATTTAAAAACTTCACATCTATATAATATAAGCTAGTTATTGTAATGAACAACATCAGATAAATGCCTGCGATAAGTGATCGGTATGGTTGCTAATTTTCTGTTTGTCATCCCAGTTCTAGGATGACCACACAATTTATTTCAATGAAACAAATCTATTAGTTTTCGAACCAAATTGCAAACATCTATTCAATAAACATGTATAAAAGATTGTGGCGGTATAGCAGAAACAGCGACATCTAGAGGTCAACACGTTACTGTCACAGTTTATGGCAAATAATGCAAGCGGCTTCAATGACAAATTCTCTCAAAGGTGAAAAAAACAGATTCACAGGGAATACACTGCATTGTATGGAGAAGCAATACTCCAAGCCACAGCTTCATACTACTTAAACATAGAGAACTGATACTGGTTCTTGGTATGGGATTGGCATGGGGTGTGGGGATCTGTGGGTGTCTTACTCATTGGTAAGAAGAAGTTTGGTTCAAATTGGATGTTGATTACTATCTGAATCTCATAAATGTAAATGGTCAATTTGGGTGAAATCAATGAAGAGTAATTTCTCAGATATAATTTCAAAACAAAATGTATCAGCACTGCTAATCTTATCTGTTACTAACTACAGAAACAATCTGTGATGGTGGGTGTCAATCCTCGTGTTTTTTGTGGAACGACACATGCTAACGGTTTTTACAGACAAAGTAAAACTACACAAAATGACTTTGTAAACAGGTAAACACTGAGGTGAGAAGATATGGTGTTGAATAGAGTCCTCTCGCTCTCTGGAGTGGAAGGTTTGTGAACGGAGCCAGTGTTCCTGACTCTGACCAGGCCTCCCAGGATCTGAGGTTACCCTCCATAGACACAGTCAATTACTGCAACCACGGCTTGAGTCTCTAATAGGCATGCTTACACACACACGGACACGGACACAGACACAGACACACACACGCCACAGTCCACACGCATAGGACACCCATGGAAGAGTAGGCCACCCTCTTATCAAACCACACAGTACATGGTAGCTGGCGTTTTACAGCACTGTTTGGCATAATATTTTGATAATACTATCTGAACTCAACTGAACACCCTCTGATCTAAACAGTGTTGGCACCCTTGTTGAAACAGAGGCCCTCTTCAAGAAGGCAGCGGAAAAAAATAGAACGTCAAGCAGGCCAATTCAAAACCACTATTTTTTTAATTGACTTTCCTTTGACATGGGCTTTGCTCCGGCAAGGTGCCCACTATCACTCAAATTTCCATGAGCTGAGATTTTCTGCCAGTTTATTTTCCATTACCTGCTCACACATTCCACTAGCAGGGAGGGGGGGGGGGGTGCTGCTGATAAGAGCTGGGGCCAGGCAGTGCTCCAGAACTGCAATCCTCCTGAGAGAAACCATCCCACACGGAGACACAGGCTGAATCCCAAACCACATCCTTAATCCCAAACCACATCCTTCCCCTAGCCCCTCCATTTGCACGTTCACGCACGCCTCCTCCATTTGCTATAGTGTCCCAAAGCCGAGGGAGTGAAAATTATTGATGATGGTGTAGGGGCTAATTAGTCCCTCGATAGCCACTTTAACCTAGCCAGCACAGATGCAGGCTTCAGAGCAAAGTGCTACCCCAACACGAACTGCGATATTTTTGGGGCCACGTGCATTTTTTTTTCTCCTGATTTTGAGACTTGACACATGTAACAGATTAAATACTCACAAATAAATAAATAAAAACACTGAGGTTTAAAACAGTGGGTATTTGTTCATTAGAATTTCATACTCGTATCATTTAAAAGTGGAACATGAATTGCATCATTCAAGTCACAAGTGTGTCCTGCAGTTGATGGGTTTATTGATCCCCTCGCCACTCTCTGGAAGCCACCCTCTAAGTTGTCAGCAACATGTGACAACAGAGGGCCCTCCGAGCCAGTTAGGGTGCGAGGGGATAGTTTGGGATTCACTGACAGATCCCTCACAGAAGATGGTCTGAAATAAGGCTTTGTCAGGACTAGGGATGCAAATTTCGGTCAATTTTGCTGCCGACTAACCAACCCTCATTAACCGGTCAACAAACAGCAACATTTTTTCTAAACAGTTAAATGAAGTGAGCAACAAAAAAAACTATGCATGCAAGGAACGGACATATTTCATTAAGAGCTTAATGAAAACATGCAACAAAAGCAAGCCTGTAATCTTAGTCAAAAGACTGTGGCCTATTATTGAATATGCAACTACTGTAATGAAGCAACTAATAAAACCTAATTCAAGCATTTGCCAAAATCCAATTGGTGGGTCACCACCGTTCTAAACAGTGCTCCTAATGCAAGTGGTTCCATATGTGACAGATGAAAATCTCCATTAGAAATTTAGAAAGAGGGTTGACTAGGATGGGTTGCTAATATAAACCACTTTTTTATATGAAAACCAATAGAACAAGAGAGAAACGCAACAGTAATGGCATGAGGAAGTCTTCATAAAATAATTGAAGCAACGTAAGACATTCCTCATTATTTGAAGTAAAGTCAAACATCCAGGTTTCAAACAATTACACTGCCTCTAGCGCACATTTCAAGTGTGCCTACCGTTGACTATAGCCTATGCATTCCGATGGCGAATGGGAGACGCGTTTTAATTACGAGTTGAGAAAGAAAAAAATAGCTCTTTTTAATCTTGGTCATCAAAACAGTTTAACACGCAGTTGCATTTAGAATTGTTATTTGTTGCGCAATGACTGGGCTTACAAAAGCATGTTTCACTCCAGGTGATAGGTGATAGGCCATTCGGCTCCTCAAACTAGCCTCTGTATTCTGTGCGCATGACGACTAAGATACATGACGACTAATGAAAATACACACGGGCCAATTGAAATGATCCACTAACATATGCAAATTAACCTAGAGACCGATAAGTATTTTTGTAATTCTAAGTATTATTTCTTACACAGTCACCCCAGGAAATCTTAAGTCTTATTACATCCAGCCGGGAGGAACTATTGGATATAAGAGCAACTTCAACTTATCAATATTACGACCAGGAATACGACTTTCCCGAAGCGGATCCTCTGTTTGGACCACCACCCAGGACAATGGATCGGATCCCAGTAGGCGACCCAAAACAAAGCCGCCGCAGAAGGGGCAGACGGAGCGGTCTTCTGGTCAGGCTCCGTAGACGGGCACATCGCTCACTTCTCCTGAGTATACTACTCACCAATGTCCAGTCTCTTGACAACAAGGTAGACGAAATTCGAGTAAGGGTTGCCTTCCAGAGAGACATCAGAGATTGTAACATTCTCTGTTTCACGGAAACATGGCTCACTCGGGATACGTTGGTCGGTACAGTCACCCGGTTTCTTCGCGCATCGCACCGACAGAAACAAACATCTCTCTGGTAAGAAGAAGGGTGGGAGTGTATGCCTTATGATTATCGAGTCGTGGTGTGATCACAACATACAGGAACTCAAGTCCTTTTGATTCACCTGACCTAGAATTCCTTACGATCAAATGCCGAACGCATTATCTACCAAGAGAATTCTCTTCGATTATAATCACAGCCATGTGTATCCCCCCCCAAGCAGTCACCTCGACGGCCCTGAAAGAAATTCATTGGACTCTGTCAACTGGAAAACACATATCCCGAGGCTGCATTTATTGTAGCTGGGGATTTTAACAAAGCTAATCTGAAAACAAGGCTCCTTAAATTTTATCAGCATATCAAATGCGCGACCCGGGCTGGCAGCATTCTGGATCATTGCTACTAACTTCTGCGATGCATACAAAGCCCTCCCTCGCCCTCCTTTCGGCAAATCTGACCACGACTCAATTTTGTTGCTCCCAGCCTATAGACAAACTAAAACAGGAAACGCCCGTGCTCAGGTCTGATCAACGCTGGTAAGATTCCACACTTCAAGATTGCTTCAATCACGTGGACTGGAATATGTTCCGGATAGCCTCAAACAACAACATTGATGTATACGCATTTGCGCAAAACTGAAAGCACGAACCACTGCTTTTAATCATGGGAAGGTGACCGGAAACATGACCGAATACAAACAGTGTAGCTATTCTCTCCGCAAGCCAATCAAACAAGCTAAGCTTCAGTATAGAGACAAAGTATAGTCGCAATTCAACGGCTCAGGCACGAGAAGTATGTGGCAGGGTCTACAGTCAATCACGGATTACAAAAAGAAAGCCAGCCCCCACGAGGACACCGATGTCTTGCAGCCAGACAAACTAAACAACTTCTTTGCTCGCTTTGAGGACAATACAGTGCCACTGACACGGACCGCTATCAAAACCTGTGGGCTCTCCTTCACCGCAGCCAACGTGAGTAAAACATTTAAACACGTTAAGCCTCGCAAGGCTGCCGGCCCAGACAGCATCGCTAGACGCGTCCTCAGAGCATGCGCAAACCAGCTGGCTGGTGTGTTTGCGGACATATTCAATCAATCCCTATCCCAGTCTGCTCTTCCCACATGCTTCAAGAGGGCCACCATTGTTCCTGTTCCCAAGAAAACTAAGGTAACTGAGCTAAACGACTACCGCCCCATAGCACTCACTTCCGTCATTATGAAGTGCTTTGAGAGACTAGTCAAGGATCATATCAATTCCACCCTACCGGACACCCTAGATCCACTCCAATTTGCTTACCGCCCCAATAGGTCCACAGACGACGCAATCACAATCACACTGTCCTAACCCATCTGGACAAGAGGAATACTGATGTAAAAATGCTGTTCATCGATTACATCTCAGCATTTAACACCATAGTACCCGCCAAACTCGTCATTAAGCTCGAGACCCTGGGTCTCGACCCCGCCCTGTGCAACTGGGTTCTGGACTTTGACGGGCCGCTGATCTTCAACACTGGGGCCCCACAAGGGTGCGTTCTGAGCTCTCTCCTGTACTCCCTGTTCACCCATGACAGCGTGGCCATGCACGTCTCCAACTCAATCATCAAGTTTGCAGACGACACTACAGTGGTAGGCTTGATTACCACCAACGGCCTACAGGGAGGAGGTGGGGGCCCTTGGAGTGTGGTGTCAGGAAAATAACCTCACACTCAACGTCAACAAAACAAAAGGAGATGATCGTGGACTTCAGGAAACAGCAGAGGAGGCACCCCCCTATCTATCCACATCGACGGGACAGTAGTGGAGAAGGTGGAAAGTTAAGTTCCTCGGCGTACACATCACAGACAAACTTAAATGGTCCACCCACACAGACAGTGTGGTGAAGAAGGCGCAACAGCGCCTCTTTAACCTCAGGAGGCAGAAGAAATGTGGCTTGTCACAGAAAACACTCAAACTTTTACAGATGCACAATTGAGAGCATCCTGTCGGGCTTGATCATCACCTGATACGGCAACTGCTCCGCCCACAACCGTAAGGCTCTCCAGAGGGTAGTGAGGTCTGCACAAAGCATCACCGGGGGCAAACCACCTTCCTTCCAGGACACCTACACCACCCGATGTCACAGGAAGGCCAAAAAGATCATCAAGGACAACAACCACCCGAGCCACTGCCTGTTCACCCCGCTATCATCCAGAGGGCGAGGTCAGTACAGGTGCATCAAAGCTGGGACAGAGAGACTGAAAAACAGCTTATATCTCAAGGCCATCAGACTGTTAAACAGCCATCACTAACATCGAGTGGCTGCTGCCAACATACTGACTCAAATCTCTAGCCACTTTAATAATAAAAAATTGGATGTAATAAATGTATCACTAGTCACTTTATACAATGCCACTTTATATAATGTTTACATGCCCTACATTACTCATATGTATACTGTACTCTATACCATCTACTGCATCTTGCCTATGCTGCACGGCCATCACTTTTCCATGTATTTACATGTACATATTCTTATTCATTCCTTTACATTTGTGTGTATAAGGTAGTTGTTGTGAAATTGTTAGATTACTTACTAGAAGCACAAGCATTTTGCTACATTCACATTAACATCTGCTAACCATGTGTATGTGACCAATAAAATTTGATTTGATTAATTTGGGCACAGGTCGAAAAGCATTAAACATTTATAGAAATTTAGCTAGCTAGCAGTTGGTAGCTAATTTGTCCCATTTAGCTATCTAGCTGGCTGTTGCTAGCTAATTTTTCCCTGGAAAAACATTGAGTTGTTATTTTATCTGAAATGCACAAGGTCCTCTACTCTACTAATCCACACATAAAATGGCCAACTAAATCGTTTCTAGTCATCTCTCCTCCTTCCAGGCTTCTTTTTCTTATTTGGACTTTATATGGCGATTGGAAACTAACTTTCATATTAAGGTGCATTACCACAACTGACCTCAGTTCATCTTTCAATCACCCACCTGGTTATATGTTCCTAAAAACCAATGAGAAGATGGCACGTGGGTATACGTTTCTAAAAACCAATGAGGAGATTGGAGAGACAGGACTTGCATCGCGTTCTGCGTCACAAATAGAGTCAACTTATATTTTAGTGCCTGGCAACGCAGACATTCGTTGGCGCGCGCGAGCCGTGTGGGTGCAATGATTGAATCACATGCGTGTGTACATTTATTTTGCAATGCTCGCGCACGTGACAAGTCCGGTTTGGGCATTGCTAACGTGCGCTAATGTGACTAGAATGATGTAAGTAACATCAACATTCCAGGACATAGACATGTCTTATATGTGCAGAAAGCTTAAATTATTGTTAATCTAAGTGTGCTGTCCAATTTACAGTAGCTATTACAGTGAAAAAAAGACCATGCTATTGAGGAGAGTGCACAACAAACTTTTCTCAAGGCACTTGATTTGACACATTCACCTCTGAATTCAGTAATCTTGCTCTGATATGTCCTCCTGAGGGTTCCAGACATAAAATGTAGCATAGTTTTGTTTGATAAAATCTATTTTTATATTCAAAATGTAGGTACTGAGTTCTAAAGTTTGAACCCCTGCTGTTTCTGGGCAGACTTGATTTAAAAAAAAGTGTGCAGTATTGCCATGCTTCACTGGATCAGTCTGAAACTGCATACACTGCTGCCATCTAGTGGCCAAAATCTAAATCGCGCATAGACGGCAATATTATATTATGGCCTTTCTCTTGCATTTCAAAGATTATAATAAATTTAAAAAAAACGTGTTTTTGTTTGCATGATCTTTTCCCAGATCTTATGTGTCATTTCACATTTCCACAAACTTCAAAGGGGTTCCTTTCAAATGGTATCAAGAATATGCATATCCTTGCTTCAGGTCCTGAGCTACAGGCAGTTAGATTTGGGTATGTCATTTTTAAACACCCTATGCTCCTTTGAGACCCCTCTTTCCAATAACAGATCTCTTCTCGCTATGGTAGCCAAAAGAATGGGCAATTGGGAATTTTTATACATGAACCTAGGCATGATGGTATGTTAATTGCTTAATTAACCCAGGAACCATACCTGTGTGTTTCAATATACATTGTGTCCCTCATTTACTCAAGTGTTTCCTGTATTTGGGCAGTTACCTGTATGCCCCCCTCCTGTTTTCTTATGCATCTAGAACTGTGCTGGATTGGAACTCTGCTGACACATACCAGAACAATGGAGCAAGGCCGAAAGGCTCTCAACTGCACAGAGCCAAGTTTGGCTAATCTGTCAGGATAACTGCTAGCTTCTTCCGTCAATAAGCCAGGAGTCACACAGTTAGGCTACTTCTGTAATTAACGGTCCAGTGGGAGTGCAAGCTTCCCACAATAAAAGCCTCACATTATCCCTGTCAACCGGACCCCTCCCCCCTATTCCAGAGACTAGACCTGTGTCACCCTCAACCACTACCTCTATAAGGAGAGAAGATCCCGGTTGGTTTCTTAAAGTCACACCACTCTTCCGTCTATGAGTGATGATTCAGGAGAAAAAGCTGGACACAAAAGTAGACCGGGAAAAATTGGGAAACTCACCAACTCGCCTTAAGTCGTGTTTAAAAGTGAGGACGTGAAATACATTGGGTTCAACATCCTCTGAGAACATATGGTAGCAATTTGCTCGAGTAGACTCCCTGACTCTGTTTGAAGGTCTGCCGGCGGAGTGCGCAAACTCAGGCTCAGTGTTTTTGTTTTTTTTCCTCAAGCAAAAACAAAAGAGAACATCATCGATCACTTCATTGTCGTCTCATCTTTTATACATGTTTAAACTGTGAACTAAGATGGTGACTTAATGACAAGGAGATACCTCTTTTAAAAAAATGTATTTTATAATAAGAGAACGTCCCCCGCCCAAAAATAACCCATTCTAGATGTTCTCTCATGGTGGGAGTCACTCCACCCATGAAAAACTCACAGATGTGTAAGCCTCCGGGAGCATGTGCAATCAGGTCCTTTCCTGCTCTTATTCCTCTAGTTATTAATCACATCAGCAGACAGCTCCAATGACCCAATCTGCGCCGACAATTAAGAGCCGGGTAACCACCCGCTGATTGGCCAGCTCTGTCTGCCGGGAGAGGTCAGGGTTTAATCTCCTCAGAGGGGGAGGGGTATAATCAGGTTGTGTGGTAATCACCGGTGCCCTCCGCAGAGAAACAAACAGTTGTTAGGTTAAAGAAAAAGGCTCAGAGAAGGAATCCAAACAGAGATGCATTCACCAACCAAGCATGTGACCACAACACATCTTGCACAAATTACACACCGTATGGGGTTGAACATGTATCATCACAAGTATAATCTAAAGCAGGAGTGATCACTCTGATTCACTGTAACAGCCAGAGAGAGCAGCCTTACCTCACTGGGGGATCCATGGTGCAGGGGCATGTTGAGGAAGCTTGTAGAGAGACCAGAGTTGGTGCTGGGGGTCATACAGATCCATGGGGAGAGAGAACATATTGATGGTGGAGACAGAAATCCAGCATGGCACCATGGAGACCTGAGCAGGAGAGAGTGTGAGCCTCAAGTTAGTCACGCACCAAGAAAATGGGACGTTGTAAATGGACCAAAGTGTGTCAATAACAGGTCGGGAAGGACTGCATATCACCAGTCTTGATATGTCTGCATGAAAATAAAAAGTTTTGATTTAGCCAAACATTTCCATTTTATTTCTGCCTTAAAATTTTGCACACAACCCCTATAGTAAAATAAAGCAGGCCGAGGGGGTTGCTGGGCAACCCAAGCTGTGCGGAGGTATCAGATGACGGGGCAGGAGCCGCAGCACAGCGCTGCAGACAGACTGTCACCGAGGCCTAGAGCCCAGGGACCCAGCCGCAGTACACTACGACCTACACTGATGGAAAGACATTACACATTACTGCAGCCCACAACTAACATCTTCCAACTTTAAAAGTCATTAGCAGAGCCGGATCGGTGTGTGTGTGTGCGCGTGTGTGTAATTACTGCCACTTCAGCATCACTGTCTCCAGAAGGACACCACCTCAGAGAAAGAGTCAAGTTCAAACAGGAATATAAGAGCTGAAGCTCTTAGAGGCCTTATCAAAGTGTGATTTCTGTGTCTGACAAATTAATGCTGGATACTCATACATTGACTCACTTGTATGATTAGTCAAGTCTGTAAATAACAAAAATGAAAGATGTAACTTTTTGGGCGACCCAACCAAATTCATTAGAAATCTGCATTATAGATCTGTCATTTATTGAACGCAAGTCTAAGAAGCAAGCGGTAGATCCGATCTATGTGCCTTATTTCTATGCCTCACGTTTTTAAGTTTTACATTCGGTTTTGTACACCAGCTTTAAAACAGCTGAAAATACAATATTTTTGGCAATGGAAAATATATTTCCCAGCTGTTTACAATGATTCTCTACACTACTTGATTGTTGTCACAACTGAAGTTAGGCAAACTACTAGAATTTTAGCAACCAGGAAATGGCAGAGGGTTTTCTTCATAGTTGATTTTTAGGTTTAGCCTTTCAAAACAGCTTTGGGCCTTGCCTACATGAGCCTGAAAACATACTAGGGGCAAAGAGTGTCAGTCACTTCCCTGTTCAATACCAGGGAATCCTCATTTAGCTCACAGTTTTAGATATTTCAGCTCAGATACCCCAACAGCACATTTGGACACACAAACATCTGATTTTAGACCCGAGGGATGTGCTATTCCAGGGGGTGGGAGAGGAGGTTGTCCATGGTGTACCCATAAAGCCTCCTTTGAGTGGGCAACTGCAGGCCAAAAGCCCCTGCTGTGGCAGGGAGATAAGTGGAGCAGCATGGTCTGGATGTGGCCCAGCAGCCTGAGAGCCAGGCACTGCTCTCAGCACCAACACAGGGGCTATTCTTCCACATGGGAGAGCTCCTTGTGACTCAAAGGGCCTTTTAGTCCATGAGCCAGACAAATTTGGGCCATCGGGCTCACTTGGGCCAACGATGTCTAAGTAATTTTATTGAAGCTCTGTCCCTAGAGTTGAAAAATGTGTGATAGAATGCTACCATTTGATGTAGTGCTCTGTGCTACTCTTTTTCATCCCTCCATCCATCCCATAGGGTTCAGTATACAACAAGCTATGGCTCACATCAATAATATATTATTGGAAAGCTTAGATTCACAGCTATCAGACAAATTTTTGGAATGTTCAAGTCAACAGAACCTTGACCTCTAGCGTACATAACTCATATTTACAAAAGTATGTGGACACCCCTTGAAATTAGTGGATTCTGCTTTTTCAGCCACACCCGTTGCCGACAGGTGTATAAAATTGAGCACAGAGCCATGCAATCTCCTTAGACAAACATTAGCAGTACACCGACCTTACTGAAGATCGCCGTGACTTTCAACGAGGCACCGTCATAGGATGTTATCTTTCCAACAAGTCAGTTCGTCAAATCACTGCCCTGTTAGAGCTGCCCCGGTCAACTGGAAGTGCTGTTGTGAAGTGGAAACGTCTAGGAGCAACAACGCTCAGCCGAGAAGTGATAGGCCACACAAGCTCAAGAACAGGACCGCCGAGTGCTGAAGCATGTAAAAATTGTCTTTCAATGAAATGGGTTTCCACACACAAGCAGCCACACACAAGCCTAAGAGCACCATGAACAATGCCAAGCATTGGCTGGAGTGGTGTAAAGCTCACCGCCATTGGACACGCGTCCTCTGGAGAGGTGAATCACACTTCACCATCTGGCAGTCCGATGGACGAATCTGAGTTTGGCAAATGCCAGGAGAACGCTACCTTCCCCAATGCATAGTGCTAACTGTAAAGTTTGGTGGAGGAATAATAATGGTTTGTGGCTGTTTTTCAAGGTTTGGGTTAGGCCCCGTAGTTCAAGTGAAGGGAAATCTTAACCCTTAAATCTTAGCATACAATGACATTCTAGACAATTCTGTGCTCCCAACTTTGTGGCAACAGTTTGGGGAAGGATCTTTCCGGTTTGAGCATGACAATGATCCCGTGCACAAAGTGAGGTCCATACAGAAATGGTTGGTCAAGATCGATGTGCAAGAACTTGACTGGCCTGCACAGAGCCCTGACCGCAACCCCATCGAACATTGATGAATTGGAACACCAACTGCGAGCCAGGCCTAATGCACCAACATCAGTGCCCGACCTCACTAATGCTCGTGGCTGAATGGAAGCAAGTCCCTGCAGCAATGTTCCAACATCTAGTGGAAAGCCTTCCCAGAAGAGTGGAGGCTGTTATAGCAGCAAAGGGGGGACCAACTCTTTATTAAATGATTTTGGAATGAGATGTTCGACAAGCAGGTGTCCACATGCACTACATGACCTAAAGTATCAGAATTAGCTGTTGCTTTAAAAAAGGAAACCCCCGATACATTTTAACATTTGACAAGTGGATCTGGAAATGTCACTGAAAGCACACCAGCTACAACTCTTGTTTAAAAATAACCCATATTGTGCCATTGACGTTAGAATGTTGGAAGCTTAGCCATAGGATTCCATGTGGTGGGGCAGTTTTTGGAATGTAACTTTGGTGATAAAGGCACCACATTTGACACTCACAGCTAGAACAGGGTTTTAAAAAGATTTCTAGATACAGAGCCATCACAGGATTCACATATGCGCAGGCGTTATTATTAAGGCTATGGGAGTGGATATAGACCTAGTCAGTGCCTAGATTTCAGTTTCCATTTAACCGATCTAAACAGCAGGCTACAGTTCGCTTGAAGGCCTCATCTTGTGACTGTGGAATTTGTATAGCGCCTCACAATCACACATAACATAGCTATCATCCTCTTTTACCACTTCACCAAATAATTTTTGGGCCCTCCCATTATGTTCAACTCTCCATTTCGTAGCATTTCTCTTAATGAAATTAAGTTCGACATTGTCCTTCTTGCCTCCGTGGGTCTACGCTAACTTCTTCTGTCTGTTTCCAAAAGCAATTGGTGTGTAAGCTATTTGGTGCGAGTACAGTTAGGCCCTCAAGCTTACACATAAATGCCAGAAAGCCTAAAATAATGAAAGAAAAAACCTCTATATAGCCTATAGATATAAACTACACAAGAATGAAACCTTTATTCATTTTATTCAACCCCACACAATATTTAATGACCCCAAACCCACCTGCTCCGCAGATATAACCGCAGGGACAGCGGGTTTTAAATGAACCTGCTCATCACTAACATAAGCCTTCAAGAAAATCACTGTGAGACATCGTCTGCCCAAGTGAGCCTGACCGCCCCCCCCTGACTCATGGACTATTTATTAGCCAGAGACAACAATGTGAGTTTACATTCAGCGACAAACTCTTTTGCAGGGAAAATAAATGCAGTACATCAAATAGAAATCTTAATTCCTGCAAGTGGGAAGCTTTTCTGCTGGTGTAAAGGCATTTGAGGGCCTTATAGCCAAGTCAAAGTGACCTTGTAAAAGGACATAAGTGCAGTCGGCATTCCATGCGGCAACTATTTTTTAGGCCGAATGACAAGAAAATAGCCATTTGAAAGTGCTAGTGGTTAGTATGAGCAAATACAAAACAAATCGAAGAAAATAGATGAACACAGTGAGCACGTTCATGACACTGAAAGGCAATAGAGGGAGATCAGCTGTGCTCATCTGTTTACAATACTGCCTCAGTGTCTCCTCACCAGGCCAAGGTCACTCAAGGGTGCAGCCAATAATTGGCAACTAACTGCGCTGGCTATTTATAAAGTCCTGAGAGCATGCAGGAATATATTCTGAGGTTGCGAGCTGTCACAGTACAGGGGCATGGCTTCGGGGAGATATATTTTGAGTAAAAGCAACAATGCAGAGAGAAATAAAGGAACCGTGTTAAAAGGGAGGACGAAAGTACTAGACATCTTGTAGTTCTACTCAAGCTTCAAAGCAGTCAGACAAATGGACTCATGTTTAAAGTTGGAGAGTTAGCCTATCGCATACTGTGATCTGCAAAACAGACTGAAGGTTGATGGACAGACCACTAACACGATATCTGTTGTGAAAAGGGAAAAGCATCTAGTGCCTCGTAGCTTTATTATGCAAAATCCTCACAACACCAGGTGTCAGTGAGGTGTTCAACTTTACTGTCTGACGGGAGTTGTGTAACCAGTTTTTGGAAGAGAACTATGTCAGCCATGAGAGAACACCGCGTCCCAAAAGAGCGCAGAGAGGATCCCCGCGGCACTGAAAAAACTAAAGTCAACAAACTAAAAATAAACATTATTGGGCTGATATGTGTGAGCTTGTGTATGTGACATAGGCTTGAAAAGTGGAAGTCAAGCATTTGGCGATTCCATCGCTGAAGTTAATTCCGTCGGCTTTAGCAAAACTAACAGAGTGGCACGAGAGCAGAGGGAAATGTGTCGAGGCTTGGAGGAGCGACTAATGCCATCAAAGTGAACGATCAGCCATAGCTAATTGAAATTAAAGACCATAGGGGGGGGGGAGCTCCAGTCCGTTCACAGGGCCCGTTCTGTGGGAATGTGCTACCCTCACCAGGGCCAACACCAGATTCCCCGCTTCGCTCTCAACACCTCCAGTCCAAATGCCTCCTTACAGGAAAAACAGCCTACTGTCAACTAGATACTTTTTCATGAAGCCCTAACCTATATCTTACATCTGCTGTTTGGCTTTTAGTAATACATTTGCTGAGTTAGCAAGTAGATCTGTTGCTAGCTAGCCGAGCAAATAGCTTTATGACTAGCTACCATGTCATTCCGGCACAGCTACCAGTTTATTCCAAGTAATCAAGGCAGGACCCACTAAATTCATCCATACTGACAAATAAGAAAATGGCACATTATCCCTGTCAATAGTTGGAGTAGGATGATTGAAGAGCACCCTGCCTCAGAGTGGCGGGATGTTCATTTTCTAGCTGCCAAACTACATTCCTTTGCTGTGATGATTTATTTTTTATTAATTCTCGTCCCTCACTTTTGTCTCACATGATCTCCTCCGCTCTCCAGTGTCCTGCTCCCAGAAATCAACCAAGTGCTATTCACTCACCTGTGAGGAGAACCATCCTACTGCAGTTTGAAGTTCTGATTGGTTACAAGTTTAGTAGTTCGGCATATTTGCCTGAGCAGACCGTGTTGAAATATACTTATGAGAAAATGTGTAAGAATTTAAGGTGTCAACAAATGTTATAGTCATCATAAGAATGTTTTACGGTCATACACAAAATGTTTTTTTTATGTTTTATTTTTTAAACATCTCCTTCGACAGGGATCAAGCAACTACACGTTTTTCATTTTTGGCCCAAGTCCTAAGCATTTTGAACTAGCCTACATTTTTCTTGCTCCTTAATCTGTTTTTATCCAACTTCATGTGTCATATTTTAAGACTGAGG
Organism: Oncorhynchus mykiss; assembly: GCF_057628025.1. Classification (NCBI taxonomy): domain Eukaryota; kingdom Metazoa; phylum Chordata; class Actinopteri; order Salmoniformes; family Salmonidae; genus Oncorhynchus; species Oncorhynchus mykiss. The sequence goes on from NC_143022.1 coordinate 70,917,633, forward strand.
TATTCTGATTGGGGTGGAGATGAGTCTTGTGGGTTGGAGTCGTCTTCCCACCTCATTGGGCTCCCAAGTGGTGCAGCAGTTGAACCTTTCTAGCGAAGGCGTTCCGCTACCGCAACCCCTCGACAACATTCCGCTAAAAAGGCAGCGCAAGAAATTCAAAAATATTTTTTTTTAGAAATATGTGACTTTCACACCTGTTAAGGCCACCCCCTACTTTTTCGAACATTGTTAAAAATCTCGCAACATTTCAGCGTCCTGCTACTCATGCCAGGAATATAGTATATGCATATGATTAGTATGTGTGGATAGAAAACACTCACGTTTCTAAAACTGGTTAAATCACGGCTGTGACTATAACAGAGCGTGTGTTTCATCAAAAAGCGCAAGAAAAACTGATCACTGAAAACTGGAAAAAATATAAAATGCGCCACTTGCATGTATTGTTTAAGGGACACCAAATTAAATGGTGCTGAGATTGCAAGTCCTACAGCTTCCACACGATGTCACCAGTCTTGTCAATTGCCTTGGAGTTGTTTCTTGGTCAAACGAAGAAGTAAGAACCCATTCCATCCGGTCTCCGACAGGAAGTTTTGAAATAGAGATTTCCGACCATGATTTGAAGACGTGGAGCTATTGAATACACATCGCCCCGTGATCAATTTGATAGATTATTAACGTTTACTAATACCTAAAGTTGGATTACAAAAGTATTTTGAAGTGTTTTGTGAAAGTTTATCGTCAACTTTTTTAATTTTAAAAAAATGACGCTGCGTTTTGAAACAATGTTTTTTTCTGAATTACACAGTTTCCATAGATGGCTATTTTGGGTATATATGGACCGATTTAATCAAAAAAAAGACCCAATAGTGATGTTTATGGGGCATATAGGAGTGCCAAGAAAGAAGCTCGTCAAAGGTAATGAATGTTTTATATTTTATTTCTGCTATTTGTGTAGCGCCGGCTACACTAATTATTTTGTTTACGTCGCCTTCAGGCATTTTGGAGTGTTGCATGCTATCAGATAATAGCTTCTCATGCTTTCGCCGAAAAGCATTTTAAAAATCTGACTTGTTTGCTAGATTCACAACGAGTGTAGCTTTAATTCAATACCCTGCATGTGTGTTTTAATGAACGTTTGAGTTTTAACGAGTGCTATTAGCATTTAGCGCAGCGCATGTGCATTTCCAGGTGGCTAGATGAGACGTCTGCGCGTCGGGTGGGCTTAACTGGTTTTAACAAGTCCAATACAGCAAATGAAAGATAAACATCTTGTTAATCTACCCATCGTGTCCGATTTAGAAAATGTATACAGCGAAAGCACAACATATGATTATGTTAGGTCATAGCCATGTCAAAAAAACACAGCCATTTTTCCAGCCAAAGAGAGGAGTCACAAAAATCAGAAATATAGATCAAATTAATCACTAAACTTTGATGATCTTCATCAGATGACACTCATAGGACATCATGTTACACAATACATGTATGTTTTGTTTGATAATGTGCATATTTATATACAAAGATCTCAGTTTACATTGGCGTGTTACGTGCAGTAATGTTTTGATTCCAAAACATCTCATGATTTTGCAGAAACTCATAATAAACATTGATAAAAGATACAACTGTTATTCACAGAATTAAAGATAGACGACTTCTCCTTAATGCAACCGCTGTGTCAGATAAAAAATAAAAAAAACTTTACAGAAAAAGCATAATCTGAGAACGGCGCTCAGAGCTCAATCCAGCCAGAGAAATATCCACCATTTTGGAGTTAACAGAAGTTAGAAATAACACTATAAATATTCACTTACCTTTGATGATCTTCATCAGAAGGCACTCCCAGGAATCCCAGTTCGACAAAAAAAAATGACTGATTTTCTCCATAAAGTCCATAATTTATGTCCAAATAGCCACTTGTCGTTCAGCCCAGTAATCCATCTTCATGAGGCACGAGCACTTCGTCCAGACAAAAACTCAAAAAGTTCCATTACAGGTCGTAGAAACAAGTCAACTGATGTATGGAATCAATCTTTAGGATGTTTTTAACATCAAAACATCAATAAGCTTCCAACCGGAGAATTTCTATGTCTGAAGAAAAGCACTGGAACAAGAGCTAACTCTGTCGGGAGTGCGCGTCACAAGCCTGAGACACTGCCAGACCACTGACTCAAAACAGGTCTCATGAGCCCCTCCTTAATAGTCGAATCCTCAAACCAGTTTCTAAAGACAGTTGACATCTAGTGGAAGCCGTAGGAAGTGCAACTTGACTCCATAGACACTGTGTATTCAGTAGGCCAAGCTTTGAAAAACTACAAACCTCAGATATTCATCCAAAACTGAAAATGCTGCCCACTATCCTAAAAAGGTTAAAACACTGCATCTCAGTGCTAGAGGTGTCACTACAGACCCTGGTTCGATTCCAGGCTGTAGGCTACCATCCATTATTACTCAGCTGAAAAAAATATAAATGTATGCAAAAAGGATACCACTGCACTTACCTTAATTACCTTAAAGTATTCTCATAATTGTGAGCATACCAGTTAACATTGAATAGCATGGCAAATATTAATGGATGGCACACACCAGACATTACACAGCCAAACAGGTCAAAAGGAAAAACGAATAACAGCCTGCTGTCATTTGAAAATTAATCTGTGAAAATGCAGGCCTATAGTAAACTTACTCAGCCATGTTTTTCATGAGTTAATCTATTTTAAAACACTTGCCAGCCTATCCTAAATCTTATAAAACAAGGGCCTAGGTTATGTACTGCAGTGGTTCATGACATAGCAATTAAAATACTTGTGTGCATTTAACTTGTGTCAAAAGAGGGGTAGAACAAAGAAACAATAATAAGAACAAAGAAAGAAGAGGCTAGTGTGGGTGCATGCTTTTGTTCCAGCCAAGCAGTAACACTGATTCAACTAATCAAAATATTGGACTTGGCAGTAGGCCAGTTGGGTGGGGGGTTAAGTTGTTGGGGATATTCTGGGGATTACTGGCTCCGGGTTTTCACTGATGTAGTAACGGCAGCTGCTGTAGACTACGGGCACAGCTAGCACAAGGAGCAAGTTATACAAATCTTTGCAATGGATGCATCAAAAGTAATTAACCGGTAAAAAAATAAAAACATCAGGTCTTCTGTTTTTACAGCAATTTTTCTACTCACCTACACTGGATGCTAGCTAGATAGCTAAATATTATAGCTAAAAAAGCTTGCTGCCAAAGAGTTTGCCAAGTCTATGTATATAATGTGTCAAATAAATGTTATTTCAAAACATTAAACAGTTAGCAATGTTTTATAACTATAATAAAGCAAACATTAGCTAGCTAATGAGAAGCTGATATCTGCGGGATGCTTTCACATTTAGCTCGTCTGGGTTTGTTGCTGTTAGCTAGCACATGGACAAGCAGTAACCTACTGCAGTAGTCAGATATGACACGAATTACCAACATAGTTGGATCTAGGGCAGACCCGAGTCTGTTTTTACATCCATTGAGAATGACATTAGTTCCTCAACGTAGCCCGTTTGATAAACTTCTAGCTGTCTTTCGATAACCTCTCAGCATGAAAGGGGGGGGGATGCTCTGATTCGGTGGAAACGTCATCAAATAGGCCTACCTGATTACTTCTTACCCTTGCGCAAATAGCCTACAGCATTGTCTGTCCGGAGCTCACTGGCAGATATATATTTTATACAATGTTGCAGGTTTGCTAGCATGAGGTTCAGGCCTGAGCCAAGTTAATAGTTGATACAACGTTTCAAGTTCCTTGCAGACAGGCCATGCATTTCAATGTGATTTATACTATTTATTTTTAAAACCAGGATATTTTCTACCTGCAGGCTGCAATGTTTTTATTTTTTGGCTTTAAGTAGGCTATTTTTTATAAAGTTGGCAATATGCATTACTTTTACAATTTCGATTAACCACAATGATTTTGAGATACGAAGACAATTATAAATTAAACTGTTCCTCGAAAATGTGCATATAAAAATCATAACTGGGAAGCAGATCGGTAAAAGCAGTATTAGGATTGTAACAGCAGAATCTGCGAAGGCCAGCAGCAGTGGGAGGAAGATTTATTTTTGTTAGGCTATCTTTCCCTGAAATATTTGTATAACGTCACAAACCCTGCTGCTGACGTTATTCAGTGGCAATTGCATTGGCATATGTTCTTTAAAGAGAGGACGCCGTAATGAGAGAAAGAATGTAGCCTAAGCTACTGAAAATAGACCTTTTACAAGATTACATCATGACAGGAGCGTTTGATTCTTCTTAAAAGAGATGGAGCCCAGTCAGGGTACTTTAGGAAACTTTCTGAACGGACAAATAGGCCTATAGAGAGAATGAGGGAACTCACACGCACACCCTGTAAATGCGCCCGCCAATCAAAGCCACCAGTGCTTGTCAGAAGAGCAAATATTTATTATCCTTTCCTTAAATATTTAAAAACCTTACTGCATCGGAGCTCCTAGAGTGTGCGGCTCTTCTTTTTCAAGCGTTCTACTCCGCTAGCCAGCACCTCGCCTAAACAGGTGTGCGTTTCTTTCACCTCCAAAAAAACCGAGGCCTACCTTAGATGGTAAATTCTACTTTTGGAAAACCTATTATCAGAATGCTAACAAAATTAGCTGTAGTAATAGCAAATGTCCCCTGGAGGCTGCTAGCTAAATATGCTAACGAACACAAATTAAAATAAACGAATTGCAAAAACAGGCAATCCAGCTCATAAAGTTACACATTTTGGTGAGTTTGGACTTTTACAAGCGATTGTGAATGAGAGACATTGTGCAAATGAACAAAGTTGACGCACGCTTGTCTGAAGGAAGAACAGTTCTGCTCTGGAGCAGCATGTGTTCACGCTGTGTCTGTGTGGAGTCTGGAGTCGCTAGGGCAACAGGCCGGCCTGCGCTGCTTGAAGAGGGGGAGGAGCAGACGGGCCGAGAACAAAGAAGAAAAAAAACCCACAAGGAAACAAAGACAGCAGTGGCAGAGAACTCATCCTAAGGGCTTTGCCTGTTCAAACACAGCAAAAAGCTAAAACACAAAAGAAACATCTTGTAGATCTAAAATGCTTCTTATTGTAATTACTGCTCGGCATCAGAGAAATTCTGTGCTTCAGTTGCACTTCTCCACTTGGATGAGAATTCACGAACGAGCATTCAGCTATCTGACTGATGTGTAGTTATTTTTCTTGGTGTAGCAGTAAGCTTCATAAGGTTACAGGTGAAATGAAGTATGAGACCTGCTTTATCTCCTAATGTATTGCACAAGTTGACTTCAGGCGTTTACTTACAAAATAGCTACAATGTATTAAAAAAAACATCCTGTGGCTATTTCCAAAAACCCCAGTATACCACCCAAGCCTAGAATTGACAAGGAAAGTATGAAGGGGACAGATATGCTTTAGTATAAAGTTGTAATTGACAAACATTAAGATAGACGCAACATGTCCACAGCCTATTATAGCCATTATAAATATGAATGGATGTAAAAATGTATATATATCCATCTTTGTTGAATTACTGTGTGAGGTGAGAAGCTCAGCTTATTAGTGGTGGTGAGTTAAAAGACAATAAAATAAAAAAACTAAAACATTTAATAAAAAGCCAAATGGACACTTCCCTACATTTGAGGCCAGGTACTTATGCGTGCTCAGAAACGCGGGCTCCATTAGCATTAAAAGGACAGAGAAACCAGACACATGTTCATTGCTGACATGAAGCGTGTAAATGGTATGAAATAACCCAAAATGGGGTTTCTCACAAGTGTTGCAGGTTGTGAACTCTGCAAACAGCATTTCCTCTCTGAGAATGAGGACAGTAAAATTACTAAATGCATCAACAGAAATTAATGTAACCAAATAACAGGAATTAACAGTAAATGTCCTGTTTTATAAACGATAAGCTACTTACCACATGAACATTCATAAAATTGCATTATGGGCCGACACTGTACAGCTCCCCCCCCCCCATTCCAGCATTGGGGAAACTGACTTACTCAGTTGAATAAAAGGTTAAATAAAAAATATATATACACGGCTCAAAAAAATAAACACTTAAACAACACAATGTAACTCCAAGTCAATCACACTTCTGTGAAATCAAACTGTCCACTTAGGAAGCAACACTGATTGACAATAAATTTAACATGCTGTTGTGCAAATGGAATAGGCAACAGGTGGAAATGAATGGCAATTAGCAAGACACCCCCAATAAAGGAGTGGTTCTGCAGGTGGTGACCACAGACCACTTCTCAGTTCCTATGCTTCCTGGCTGATGTTTTGGTCACTTTTGAATGCTGGCGGTGCGTTCACTCTAGTGGTAGCATGAGACGGAGTCTGCAACCCACACAAGTGGCTCAGGTAGTGCAGCTCATCCAGGATGGCACATCAATGCGAGCTGTGGCCAGAAGGTTTGCTGTGTCTGTCAGCGTAGTGTCCAGAGCATGGAGGCTCTACCAGGAGACAGGCCAGTACATCAGGAGACGTGGAGGAGGCCGTAGGAGGGCAACAACTCAGCAGCAGGACCGCTACCTCCACCTTTGTGCAAGGAGGAGCACTGCCAGAGCCCTGCAAAAAGACCTCCAGCAGGCCACAAATGTGCATGTGTCTGCTCAAACGGTCAGAAACAGACTCCAAGAGGGTGGTATGAGGGCCCGACATCCACAGGTGGGGGTTGTGCTTCCAGCCCAACACTGTGCAGGACGTTTGGCATTTGCCAGAGAACACCAAGATTGGCAAATTCGCCACTGGCGCCCTGTGCTCTTCACATATGAAAGCAGGTTCACACTGAGCACATGTGACAGACGTGACAGAGTCTGGAGACGCCGTGGAGAACGTTCTGCTGCCTGCAACATCCACAAGCATGACCGGTTTGGCGGTGGGTCAGTCATGGTGTGGGGTGGCATTTCTTTGGGGGGGGCGCACAGCCCTCCATGTGCTCGCCAGAGGTAGCCTGACTGCCATTAGGTACCGAGATGAGATCTTCAGACCCCTTGTGAGACCATATGCTGGTGCGGTTGGCCCTGGGTTCCTCCTAATGCAAGACAATGCAAGACCTTATGTGGCTGGAGTGTGTCAGCAGTTCCTGCAAGAGGAAGGCATTGATGCTATGGACTGGCCCGCCCGTTCCCCACACCTGAATCCAATTGAGAACATCTGGGACATCATGTCTCGCTCCATCCACCAACGCCACGTTGCACCACAGACCAGGTCTGGGAGGAGATCCCTCAGGAGACCATCCGCCACCTCATCAGGAGCATGCCCAGGCGTTGTAGGGAGGTCATACAGGCACGTGGAGGCCACACACACTACTGAGCCTCATTTTGACTTGTTTTAAGGACATTACATTAAAGTTGGATCAGCCTGTAGTGTGGTTTTCCACTTTAATTTTGAGCGTGACTCCAAATCCAGACCTCCATGGGTTGATACATTTGATTTCCATTGATAATTTGTGTGATTTTGTTGTCAGCACATTCAACTATGTAAAGAAAAAAGTATTTAATAAGAATATTACATTCATTCAGATCTAGGATGTGTTATTTTAGTGTTCCCTTTATTTTTTTGAGCTATATATATATATATATATATATATATATTAGATAGAAATAAGCAGTCCCCCTAGTAGGTATAGTTTATCTATATGAAAATAGTTTTTTTTATTTTTATTTACCAATCCTAAAATCAATGTAGGCCCATTTAAGAACGGTTTTGACAGTTATTTTATTTTCACAATGGTCTTCATCCATAACCGGCAGTTTCCCGGTTATTCTAGTAGTCAGAACGTTGGGCCATTAACCAACCGAATACCCGATATGACAAGGTCAAAATCTGTCTTTCTGCCCCTGAGCAAGGCAGTTAACCCACTGTTCCCCTCTCTGATTCAGAGGGGTTGGGTTAAATGCAGAAGACACATTTCAGTTATGTAACTGACTAGGTATCCCCTTTCCGTTTTATTCGATTACTGTCACAGCCCTAACATACATTTTATTCCCGTATTCTAAACAGAGGTACACTACAACAGGACTTTCTCTTGGTTTGCACCATCTCTATTGCAAAAAGACCATTTGCCTTAGACCGGATATAGGATTTCCCAGATTTCCCCCAAAACAGATGTCCCAACCCGGAAATGAGAGAAAGGCCCGTTGATACCCACATCGGCCACCCATGCTCTAAAGGATGGAAGACTCACTAAAAAAGCTATTCTGCAAATGTATGGTCAAATCCAGGTGGGAAACGGATGACAGGGTCAGTTTACAGGGGTTAGGAAAGGAGCTGGAGCCATACTAACTTCAAAAGATTAAAATCACAACTCAGGCAAAATAATTACCCCAAAATAAAATGCAAACCCTCCAAGAGAAAGAATGATGAACACTATAAACTTGACCTCCTTTCCTTTATCTGGGTAATCCAGTATTTACAATCATGGCACAGTTTGAAAAAGAAAGCAGAACATAGGATAAACTGCATCATATCATAGGCATTAACTGTTTATCAACTTTTCTTCTTTACAAAGACAAAACAAGACAAAAAGATTCAGAACCCCCCCAGTTTTCTGAATATTCCAGCATTTGAATTCTCCAGGAATGCTATTCTTTTAGTTGCCTTCAACATTTAAAAACACACAAAACAGCATTCTTTCACAGAAGCATTAAGGTCTCCATCATACAATGCTTGTTTTTATAAATCACATTGCTCAAAATAAGAACATTTTCTTATTTTTAAACTAAGGTATTTCCCAATATAAAACCGACATAAAACAAACTCCCTGGCCTTTTCTACTTTACCCATTAAAAGATACAAAATAATTTCCGTTGCCATCCACACAATCTCTGTCCCTCCCTCTGTTCACATTAGCGTGAGCTCTAAATGATTCACTCGGATGGCTCAGTGTATTTAAAGACAGATCAATACCATTAAAGGACAACTGAAGCTCGCATGGTAAATATCGTCAAGGCCAGTCATTCTTAAACCAATCATGTAGAACAAACCTATACCATGCCACTAAACTCTTCACTGCATGTCAATGAAAGGCTGTTGAATCGAAATGGATGGAAGACAAACGTTTGCACACCTGAACCCTTCTAAGTCAATCACTATTCAACAAGTGAAGGGAAGATGTAAACATTTGAAGACTCGATAAATGGCTTCTCGCACACTGTGTGTATATATTGGAAAAACTAAAATGGGCTATTCCTTTACAGGCAACATGTTGAATTAGGGCTGGGTGATATCGTTGTTTAAGGTATACCGGTACGGATCCACAAACAGCCTAAAATGTTGATACAATGCACACACAAAATAAAGAAATTGGATTACTTCACTAGCTAGGTTTCCATCCAATTGGCAACATTATCATGTGAATATTTTAAAATCTGCATAAAACCTAAAAACGCACATATTCCCACCAGATGTTTCCACCAACTGACTTGTTGCCGATAAAAGGCTGTGCGTGATGACGTAGTGCACATCAAATTAGTTTTGCAGTTAAATTCCAATGTACCAAATAAAAAAAATAATACATGTTAAATGGGTTTCTATTGCATTTAACTCTACTGATGGTTTGCACCAAAAAAACAATTGCTTTATATAGCGACTGTGCTCACTCTGGTATTGGCACGTGCGCTCTAGCCAACAGTGCTGTCTGTGAGCTGCTGGCTAGAGTGCACGTATAGCCTACATGAGATTATATGGACAAAAGTGAGATTTCTATTTTTCCAAATGGCAGCCAAATATTGATTATCAACAGAATAAGACTAGATATTTATTGGAAAGGAACATCAAGCTCATCCCCCCCCTTGCACTTTCACCACCCTGTGAAGTTCATAATTTATTTCATCTTTAGTTTAATAAACTGCATGCTTTCCCAGCAAGTCCTAATGGGAGGACCACACAACGTGACATCGAATTTACTTCGATATGATGGTTATTATATCAATATTTGCCCATAGAAGCAGTTCCATAGACATTGCTCGCATAATTCATTTTACCGACACAAAAAGAACACCTTGTCTAGCATATTTTGTTTCAACATTTGGAAAGTTTACCAAAATATATTCAGTTTCCATCAAGCCTGTCATCCTAGAGTCACGCACTACTCATAAAACGTATTTAGAACTTATATTGTTCAGAAACATAAAATAAAACGCCATATCGGATTTTTTTCCCTCTTTTTTTTAAAGTGATATAGCCTAATATTTTGGTCATATCACCCAGCCTTATGTTGAATTGTTACATATGTAAATAAATCTTCGCCACAAGAAAACAAAGTGTACAGAATGCAAATGGATGAAATGTCAAGAGAATAAAATGTGCAGCATGTTTTCAAAAGCCAGTGTGAATTGCTACAGGTTTATACAGCCTACGGGGAGCAGAGCAAACTTAGGCTGTAAACTGTATATTGGGGGTATTTGGAAAGAGCGACAGGGTGTTTTTTCAATACAATCTAAACAATTTATTTGAAGTTTAATACATTGAATATGTGTAGCTTTCACCTGTCAGATCATTTTTCATTATGAAGCTTACCGGTAGTACCCAGGCACGTGGTGTTTATTTACAAGCACACAATGAAGAGAGACCGTGGCCTTGAGTCACTCAATGTTGTGCGGCACGGGTCAGGTGATCAAGTTACAGACTGGAATTCACAATTAAAATGTTTGCCAGCAAGACATCTTATAACTATTAAGTTAACTGTCTAAAATGTGCTAAATTCTCTGCAGTTCTACATTTGATTTGATAATTTAGTAACTAAATTCTCTGCAGTTCTACATTTGATTTGATAATTTAGTAACTAAGTTCGCTATCTAGCTAAGTGTTTTGCTTGCCGGTAACAGCAGAGAATCCCCTACTTGTTAGCGTTGCTAACCTTAGGATTGCAAAAGCTCAGAGGAGTTTGAAAATAGCAGCCCTTGTATTCAGTGTTGGTATTACCAAATATCCCAGTATGGCACAAAGTCGGTATGAAGGTATGACAATCTGGATACCGCCCAAGCCTAGAGCACTCCTAAACTCCATCGTTCTCTGGCTGAAACAGTGCTCGGTGTACATTCTAATGGTGATGGTTTAGATTTAAAGTCTCTATTTATCTGCTTCTCTACGCTCCAGAGAGGCTGCTGGAGTCTGAGGTGGATGTATGGAGAGAGAGTAGGATTGCATGTTTTCTTCCGCCATCTCAGCCACTCTGTCTCCAGGCTAAGGGGATGGGGAGGGGGGTTATGGGAAGGAGAAGGGGGTTGGCTGGGGGAGGTGCAGCAGAAAGAGGAAGGCGTTGGGATGTGAAACTTGATCCGTGCGCTGCCCCTTCCCTCCCCGCCTTCATCTCCACCACCTTCCCACTGCCACCTCGCCAGAAAGCCTTTGAGACTCCCCGAGCAATCTGATCCCTCACTCTGCCTCAGATTGGAAACGCTCTCAGAGAGGGGAGAGAGGGCTGCAAGACAACAGAAGCAAGGCAGGGGGAAAGACATTCTTAAACATAAAGGGAGGTTAGAAAAACAAGCATTGTGGATTTAAAGTGCTTGAGAAAATATATGAGCAGGAGAATGTTTTGCTTCCCTCTTTCCCTGCACTAAGAGCAAGCAAGAGCAGGCAAGTTCTGGTTTATGTTAGACTTTAGTACTGAAACAACTGTATTTCGAGGAAATAAATAGTCCTATCAATACACACACCACATACTAAGAATGGACTTCATGAAAACAATGTAGGTTATTTAATGAAAGTACATTCATAAGCATATTTTGATTTCCCACATGTAGGCTATGCCCATTTCAAAGTTCAACTGCAATGGCAGCTGTCGAGCAGGAGCATGGGAGACAAAACAAATGGCCCATGCGTGATAATCATTCTATTAAAAAGATGATACTTCCATCTAGCTATATCCTCCTGATAAACAGCAAACCTCTGATCTGTACATCATGTGCATATAAATCATATCGGAATTATGTACCAGTTACTGAATCCATGCCCATTCCTGTCTAAACTCCATTACGTTCACAGTAACAGAGCTCTGGCTAATGAATCACCCTCCGCTGCAGAGCAGGGCTAGACTCCTGCTATAGTCACTGTGTCAGATCAAGATACTGGGTACACAATTACTGTTAGAGACACTAGGCTTAGGTCTATATGAACTATGAAGACTTTCAGCTATGTCTAAATATTGACATTTCTTGTCATGTGCTTATGGTTTGAATACCTGGAACAATCCTCACCATGAGATTATTAGCCATTCTTCCTCGCCTAGTCTCCCTCCCCAACTACTGGCCTGTGTTATTTCAGTAATGGAGAGCCCCGGGGTAAGCCGTAGAATGTTCAGCTGTCTGGCATATGTATAACGTTAGACTTTAGATTTAATTTATTTTTCCTCCCCCTTTATAAATCTACTTCTCCTACCCCATGCCTCTCCTCCAGGCCCCTTAAAGTAGACAGTTTCACAGTCAGGTCCTCCATCTGGTTTTTGACCTCCCTACGTTCCGGACCCCTTTCACTCCAACAGCATTGGATTGTGGGTAGCACAATGCAGTGCCATCGAACTCCAGGCTCAGATTAAAACCAGCTTTTCACTTTGTACAGATGAGAAAAGCATGGCCAAAAATGTTCCATTCAGATGTGACTGACACCCCATGAGAGAGAGGAGACACTGAGTATTTTCCCTGTGAAAAGCAGACCTCTACTGAAGTAGTGTGTGTATGAGTGTTGAGTGTGTGTATTACCAGATTTGAAGGTGTCTCACTAACAAGGTTCGCTGATTGAATGTGGTGTGTATAATTGAGGCCTACAACATTAGATTAAATATTGTGCCATACAACTGTAATTTCAATTTAGGCCACATAGCACATCCAGACAAATGAACTAGCAAGGGACCAAAAACCTGAATTAATACTTTCATAATCCCTGAGGACTTTATCACATTACATGTTGATGATGGAACAATTTATGATGAGCAATGATGATAGTCCACAGGGAATTCAACCATTGACCTGGCACCATTTTATGGGCTCCTAACCAACTGTGCTATATTTTTATATTTTTTTTTCGCAATGTTTGTAACTTATTTTGTACGTAATGTTGCTGCTACAGTCTCTTATGACCAAAAAGAGCTTCTGGACATCAGAACAACAATTACTCACCTCGAAATGGACAAAGATTTTTTCTTTAATGAGTCCTACGCAAAGGATATACTGCTTTCCCGAGACCAGGCCCAAATCAGTGTCATTCGCGTGAAGACGGAAATACAGGGAGCGGAGTTCGGGGCGCCTTGCGAGAATTCGTCGGCGAGTGGGTAAACCGCCACTACCATCCGTCCTATTGGCCAACGTGCAATCACTGGAAAATAAACTGTATGATCTACGATCAAGACTATCCTAGCAACGAGACACTCAAAACGGTAATATCTTATGTTTCACCAAGCCGTGGCTGAGCGACGACGCAAATAATCTAGAACTGGCTGGGGTTTCCGTGAATCCGCAGGACAGAGCAGTTACGTCTGGTAAGACGAGGGGCGGGGATGTGTGTCTATTTGCCAATAACAATGTCTAATATTAAAGAAGTCTCGAGGTATTGCTTGCTTGAGGTAGAGTACCTCATGATAGTGTGGTCTACAGTTTATCTATATTATTCGTAGCTGTTTATTTACCACCACAACCCGACGCTGGCACTAAGACCGCACTCAATGAGCTGTGTAAGGCCATAAGCAAACAAGAAAATGCTTATCCAGAAATGATGCTCATAGTAGCCTGGGACTTTAATGCAGGCAAACTTAAATCAGTTTTACCTAATTTCTACCGGCATGTCACATGTGCAACCAGAGGAGAGAGAAAAAATAAAACTCTAGACCATCATAATTCTATCCTCCTGATTCCTGCTTACATGCAAAAACTAAAGCAGGGTGTACCAGTGTCTCGGTCAATGACGCAGATGCTACAGGACTGTTTTGCTAGCACTGACTGGAATATGTTCCGGGATTCATCTAATGGCATTGAGGAGTATACCACCTGTCATCTGCTTCATCAGTAAGTGCATCAACGACATCGTCCCCACAGTACAGAGATATACATTTTAATGTATTTATTTTAAACTTTATTTTGTAATTATTTTCTTAACTATTTATTGAAGTGCATTGTTGGTTAAGGGCTTGTAAGTAAGCATTTCACGGTACCTGTTGTATTCGGCGCATGCGACAAATAAAATTTGATAGCCTACCCAAAACCCCTTCATTCAAACTACGTGTGTGCTTATAGCTAGCAAATTGAGAGCTGATGTGAAGTCTCATTATTTAAATAGCGCTGCACATAGGATTAGTGTAGGGAATTATTGTACCATATAAAAAAATCTATGTAAAATATATTTTCAATTAAACAGTTGTTTTTACAGGTGTTTGTAAACTGTTGGACCAAATCCCAAAGTAAAAAAGGCTCAACTCCTGCTTAAAAAATATAAATAAGGGGGTTGGTACAATGATTAGCTATACTATTCAGTGCTTGTTTTCTCACAGACTGAAATTGAGCAAATTTAAATAGAATTAACAACCAGAACATAACAGAGCAATTTCCACTAAATAACACAGCCAAAGTCAGAACAGCTTTCCCATTTTGTCAGATGCGCGCCCCCCCAGCGGAAGAAATCAATAGGTAAATATCACAGCCAATCAACACTGGGGGGTTAGAAATAGTGTGAAACACTATCATTCCACTATTAGCAACATGTTCTGAAATGCAAAAAGAGTATCCTGTGTGTAACACCTTTAAATAAGCATCAATGCCCACTTGGATGATTATTTGTTATCAGTACTTGAGGTGGTAACATTATGCCTTCTTCAATCTTCTGGACCGTCAGCACTTGTTACAAAACACACTCACAACGACAGAACAATGAATTGGCCTACTTTGAGACAACTGACCGTTTTTATCAGTGAACAACTAAAGTTACTGTTAGCAATGTATAATCAATACATTTAGGAACGTTAGGCTATAGCCTACTGGCTAGGCTTGTAAGTAAGTAAATTCAAAGATAGTCTAACGTTACTTATCAACAATGTTGACTATTAACTAAACGCAGTCAACCTCCGCAGAAAGGGAAAAATACTTGATTAATATCATAATTTGATACAAATGGTTCCAACCTCATGACATTCACTCAGTACAATTTGTAACACATTGTTGCAATGTCTCCGGAAGCGCAGTAAGTACAATAATTGTTGCTGGCTAGCACCGCTCTGTGCTAACTAGCAAGACAACTTTCATTGTGTAACGAGTGAATTAATTTATAAAACAATTTAAACTGGAGGCAAAAAATAAACAAATAATACTCTGGATAACCAATTCTGTAAATATCAAAGTTCAGTGTTAGGTTTGCTAGTCGAAGTAACGTTACTAGAAAACGAGTTAAGTGGCTAAGCTAACGTTAGCGAGCTAGCGCCAACAATCTAGTTCACTTATAGTAAGCTCTGGCAAACAAGTGGCTACATTCAAAACACTGCCAACATAGACTAACAAAAATAAAACTACAGCAACTTTTATAACGAATACAACTTTTCTTTAGCTATGTTCTGTTATTTTTCAGAAGCTAAAACAAACTTTTTCCACAAAGTCAGAACAGAATTCACAGGTTTATGATGTAGCCTAGATGTAATCCCACCTCACCTTTTTCTCCAGCAGATGTGGCCAATCCTTTTGGTTCCGGGCGATCACTCCCTTATATCTATATATTTCGTATTGAAGTTGTGTATATTTTCCAAAAATTCTGTTTTTACCTCGGCCCAGCTCTCCTTGCTATGTTTCAGGCTCCGACTATGTCATTTGATCAAGCGCACATACCCAGTCCTGCGCGAGAAGAGATAATTCCAGACCAAAACCTTCCAATCACTGCAGCGAGTGCGCAACCATTTGAGGGGGAGCGGGTCGCGGTGGGAGTATTTCTGTGGATAATTCAAGTATGTCCCAATTACTTCTAACGCCCCCTGGCGTAAAATGGACAGATCTACTGTATTCGTATTTCTCTGACATGAAATTAGACACATGCATGCAGTATTTTACTCACAAATAGAACAGTCTGGAGAGTAAGAGACATATGTCAGAGAAGAAAGGTGGCGTGGAAGAGGGAGGAGGCAATGGGCTGGACAAGTATTGCAAACTGAAGAAGCAAAGAGAGGGTGAAAAAGGAGAACAAGGTGGAAAGGGCGAGTGAGGAGATGAGGGATTCAAAAACATGGATAAAGGAGATTAAGAACTAAAGGGTGGAAAGGATAGTGATGAGGAGGATAGGAGATGAAGAATAAGGGAGATGAGGTGGAACAATAAATCAAGGTGAAAGACATTCACGCTGTGAGATAAAGTGTTTATTGACCAATTTCAAAGATTCAACCTGTCCTAGAGATACCAGCAGCCTTTCAACATTGACTCCCATAATACAGGCAAACGTGTGGTTGTAAAACAAAAAAATGTAATTGGTAGTCTTTACTGAACAATATACAGGACATTAAGATCATGGTATTCAATACACAGCATGCATAAATTAAGGCCATCCCTCTAACACAGTCCATTCAGGATGTCCTCAATAGAGAGGAAATCAAGCCCATTTCCTTCCCAAGATTGATACACACACGCACAGATTCATCTCATACAATTATATATACCATGTCACAGTAGACTACTGTTCAAATCTAAAATCTTCAATGTATATCCTTTCTCCATGTAATTCTGTTCTGATAGCAGTCAAATGCAGTTCACTAAAAGCAATGCATAAAACATTTCCCTATTTTGATGCATAGTCAGTGTTATCGCAGGCCAGGCATGGCAATACATTTGAAATATGGGGTTTTACACTCCAAATACATCAATGTTCCACATAAAAATACCTTGTTTATAAAGACGATAGGGTTCTAAGTACAAATGCAGCAAGATATGAAACAAGGTAATGTGTTATTGATAATATACAATAGAAAAATGACAATCCTATTCCTCCAACACAGTCCAGCCCCCCAAAATAAAATCATACAACTACTCAAAGATCAAGGCCATATTTCAGTTAGTGCTTCAAAAACAAATGAATGTAAATAAGTAAATAAATTATCAGATTTAAGTGGTTGTTATATCATTCCAAGTATGTCTATTTTAAGAAAAAAAACTACTCTAGAAAAATACTTTCCCCCATCAAAACACAGAACATGGAAGAAGAAGCGATCCCTTTTACACACTGGATATACATCTTGCAGCCTTACAAGTGTTTAATATACAGCAATACAGAAATAACATGTGAACCAAAATCAGAAAGACCACTCAGCAAACTAAAACTGATATTAAAAGGGATCATCTTAATACAGTGTCATAGCAAAGTAACATGTGTGTCATAGATTGTTTAGGGAGAACTAGCCAGGAGGGAGGGAAGAATTGAGAGTGAAGTGAATGAGGAGGATACTTATGGTCTCTCTATACAGAGGGCAGAGATGCACCAGAGTGCAGAGGGCAGAGATGCACCAGAGTGCAGAGTGCAGAGTGCACCAGAGATGCACTCTTACCTAAATGGAATGAATGACTAACAGCAGAGAGAAGTTATGGTCATATTTGGGAATGGACTGTGAAATTATATAAAACTGTAATATATGTGATACACTATTGTTTTATAGTGTTATTGCCAATGTTGACTACAGAAGTGAGCATTGGAACCACATACAGTACCAGTCAAAAGTTTAGACACACCTACTCATTCAAGGGTTTTTCTTTATTTTTTACTATTTTCTAAATGGTAGAATTCAGCAATATGGCACGAGGGTGTGTGGTATACAGTCTGATATACCACAGATGTCAGCCAATCAGCATTCAGGGCTCAAACCACCCCGTTTATAATAACAGTGAAGACATCAAAATTATGAAAAAGCACATATGGAATCATGTAGTGACCAAAAGTGTTAAACAAATCAAAATATATTTTATATTTGAGATTCTTCAAAGTAGCTACCCTTTGCCTTGATGACAACTTTGCACACTCTTGGCATTATCTCAACCAGCTTCATGAGATAGTGACCTGGAATGCATTTAAATTAACAGGTGTGCCTTGTTAATCTGTGGAATTGCTTTCCTTCTTAATGCGTTTAAGCCAATCAGTTCTGTTGTGTCAAGGTAGGGGTGGTATACAGAAGATAGCACTATTTGGTAAAAGACCAAGTCCATATTATAGCAAGAACAGCTCAAATAAGCAAAGAGAAACGACAGTTCATCATTACTTTAAGAAATTAAGCTCAGTCAATCCGGAAAATTGCAATCGCAAAAACCATCAAGCGGTATGATGAAACTAGATCTCACAAGGACCACCACAGGAAAGGAAGACCCAGAGTTACCTCTGCTGTAGAGGATAAGTTCATTAGAGTTACCAGCCTCAGAAATTGCAGTCCAAATAAATGCTTCACTGAGGTCAAGTAACAGACACATCTCAACATCAACTGTTCAGAGGAGACTGGGCCAAGAAACACAAGCAATGGACATTAGACCGGTGGAAATCTGTCCTTTGGTCTGATGGAGTCCAAATTTGAGATTTTTGGTTCCAACCGCCATGTTTTTGTGAGACGCAGAGTAGGTGAATGGATGATCTCCACATGTGTGGTTCCCACCGTGAAGCATGGAGGAGGAGGTGTGATGGTGTAGCGTTGCTTGGCTGGTGACACTGTCTGTTATTTATTTAGAATTAAAGGCACACTTAACCAGCATGGCTACCACAGCATTCTGCAGCGATACGCCATCCCATCTGGTTTGCGCTTAGTGGGACTATCATTTGTTTTTCATTAGGACGATGACCCAACACACACCTCCAGGCTGTGTAAGGGCTATTTGACCAAGAAGGAGAGTGATGGAGTGCTGCATCTGATGACCTGGCCTCCACAATCACCCGACCTCAACCCGATTGAGATGGTGTGGGATGAGTTGGACCGCAGAGTGAAGGTTAAGGAGGCAACAAGTGCTCCGCATATGTGGGAACTCCTTCAAGACTGTTGGAAAAGCATTCCTCATGAATCTGGTTGATATAATGCCAAGAGTGTGCAAAGCTGTCATCAAGGCAAAGGGTGGCTACTTTGAAGAATCTAAAATATATTTGGATTTGTTTAACACTTTTTTTTATTACTACATGATTCCAACTGTGTTATTTCATAGTTGTGATGTCTTCACTATTATTCTACAATGTAGAAAATAGTAAAAATAAACCAAACCAAACCTTTCACTGGTACTGTATATTGACAGTTTGGGCTGATGACAAGGTCCTTCGGATACCAGGTA
The DNA here is from genome assembly GCF_057628025.1 of Oncorhynchus mykiss. Lineage (NCBI taxonomy): Eukaryota > Metazoa > Chordata > Actinopteri > Salmoniformes > Salmonidae > Oncorhynchus > Oncorhynchus mykiss. Next base: position 70,936,896 of record NC_143022.1, read on the forward strand.
ACACAAAATCGCATTGCCTAAAAATGGCCTTACTGGGATGCACAGCCATTTTATCATCAACTTTCAGTTCTACACATCTTGATTAAGCATTATGTCCTCTTCCTCTTGGCAAAATTCACAATATAGATTATGTATCTGATTATGGAGGAAGTGTCAATACAGTATATGGCTGACACATGGGGTCTGTAAAAAATATTGACATTGAGCTGTTGCGTATGATCAGTGTACAGGGGTGACAAATGGCTTTGCAGTGTTTGCTGGGGTGGGGCCAAGGGAACATACAGTGAGTGTACGATGTATAAATAGTGACTAGCGTGTGAGGCATACCAAGTAGCCAGCATGGTTTCAACACTCTGTTGCACTCTAGTGGTTGGAAACTATATAACTAGTTTCAATATGCTGAACTTTAAAAAAACGAGTTCCTTAAACAACTATTTAGCAACAATTCAAGTCTTCTTTCATTTCCCTCAATGGTACCATGTAAGGTTTATTCTGAACTGGCACTGACTATGCTTTCCTTACACGTTGATCTACATACATACGCATATCAAAGGTACTTAGTCTAGTGTTCTCAGAGTTATGTCAAATCAAAATAAACCTTGCTATTCCAGTGGCACAAATACATACAGTAACTAATACTGATGTTGCCTCAGTAGACATGCACTGACAATCATGTACAAACTCTTGCATGCATACATACACAAACACAGAAAATACACAGATGTACAAAATAAACTCAGTTAAGCATCTGTACACAAGCACAAGGTCACAACTGACCTTTAAGGTGTGTGCTAGTGAGAGCGAAATGATTGTGAATGGCTGTTTTTGGCCTTGACAGATATTTCCTATAAATTCTTGTTTAATTGTAGCGCTTCATACAGAGGATGCATAGACTTTTGCTGCGTAAAATGTATTTGTAAGACCCCAGGCCAGTGCTCGTCTCACTTACATGCTGTAAAAAGATCCAGGGTACTTCCTCGATTTCCACGTTTATGAGACACATTCCAAAACTCCTAACTTCCCTACCCCATAAATAGAGGTTTCCTCATCTTCTACCTGTATCCCTAAATATGTATGTTAATACTGTATCATAATGTAACATATTGCTATCTTTGTATTGTTTTTTGACTGGATCTCAAATGAATCCAGGATGAAAAAGTTTGAGTGATGTACTTCATATAATACTATGAACCTCTGTATCATGCAGCTGTCAACAAAAGGCAATATAACTTTTTTTGCTTTATCAGCAATATAAACATCCATGGATGTTATGCTTTCATTTGATTCTATGTAAATAAATACTTTAACGGTCAAAGTTGCAATAAATATCATCTACTAAACTATAATGTATAATAATAGCTCTGTGAAATCCAACAGTATTAGTAGGCTTACATGTGTCATGATATACTGTAACAGTTCACAGTGTGAGGCATTATCATGTTAAATCTAGTGTATACAATCCTAAAACGGTCTTACTACATTCACTGCAAGCTATCTGTGTTTCGCTATTTGGGGTTTTACATTCAAAACAAAGCACACAGTGTTGCTGTGAAATAAGGCATCTTATTTACTGAAGAACCCTGCTACTCCACTCAGTCTGCATGTGTCTGTAGGCTGTAGCTCCAACCTCCCTGGATTGAGGCCCTCTAGGAACTCAGTGGAATAGCAAAGGGTTTACATCAGAATTCTCTGATATAAAATATACATTAGAATTCATTTGTCAGTGAAATTAATAAACCCAAACCTAACTAATATTTTGTCACGACTGACGGTCAATCCTGCCGCTATCATTTTCAGCTTGTATTTTTCATAATTAACACTGGGATCAATGCCCCCTCTACAGAGCTCATTGCCAAGGCTTGGGCATAGCTACGTAAGTACCTGCCCACCACCCAATAAGGCTGCAGATGGAGCATTTACACGTTGATGGCGTGAGCGTGCTTCTTGCACAGGGGCTTGTCTTTCTTGGAGTAGAAGGGCTGGCCCTCCAGGTTCACATTGCACACCTGTGTGAGACAAACAGAATTGTGAATCTCACAAACCATCCATTTTTGTTACATTCCCAGAGATCTTAGTTATAACAGTTTTATACATCAGGAACATGTACAGCTGTGTAGTCATTCTTACTGCACAGACAAAGCAGGTATCGTGCCAGGTATGACCCAGTGCTTCAATAAACTTGTCTCCCGCTTCTACTGGGAAGTCACAGCCATGGCATTTGGTGCTGAAAAGTGAAATGTAATCTGAAAGAAAGAGGATAGACTGAAAACACTAGCAAATGGTGAAAATAGTAACAAAGTTACATGCATAAAAAATGTGTCTTTATGTGTATAATTCAAAATGTAGTTCAGTTGCAGAAGCTGCTTGCACAGAGTACATTATGGCAAAAATGTCTGCAGAAGCTGGTTTGGGCTCTAAAGGAAACATTTAACATTTGTGGCTTTTCATTATGTGCCATTCCATTTACGTAAAGTACCTTTCTCGCAGTAAGGCTCCCCATCCTCCATGTGGAATAGGCTGTTTCCAAAGGCATTGCCACAGGCAGCACACACAAAGCAGGTGGTGTGCCATGTCTGTCGCAGAGCATGCATCACCTCCTGCGCAGGGACAAAAGGTTATTGTCTGGGTGCATTTGTGGTTATATGCTGCATAGGCTAAACAAAGCTTCTTTGTGTGTGTCGTACATGTCTGTGTGTTCGTATCTGACATCTCACCCCCATGATCTTGGTGTTGCAGCGTGCACAGGTGGGGGCAAAGAACTCTCCGTAGCAGTTCTCACAGTACACTGCGTTCTGCTCCTCCACAAAGCTGCAGTCTGCCAGCGATGTGTGGCAGTAGTGACAGTTGAACTCTTCTGGGTGCCAGGAGCGACCCAAGGCCACCAGGAAGGGTCCCCTGTAACGACAGATAGCGAATGAGGACAAAGGGGGTGACAATGACCATTTCTGAAGCCAAACACTGTGTTTCTGTTTGAGTGGCTGTGTTTCCACTGACGGTGTATCGTTGTTGTTACCGGATCATGTTGTTGCAAGCACCACAGAGGGGTGCTCTGCTGCTGTTGGCAGCAAAGCGCTCCGCCCTTTGGGCTACGCCCCGGGCAATGGGAGGGAAGGGGGCAGGGGCGGGGTTGTAGGGGGCGGGGCTGGGATTATAGGCAGGGCTTGGGGCAGAGGGAAGGGCGTGGGCGGAGCCAGGGTGTGGGATATAGGCCGGTGCTGGTGGGGCACTCTGAGGTAGAGCGGGCACTTTCATGCTGGTGCTGGTGCTCTTGCTGGGGTCAAACTTGTTGGCAAAAGAGTTGTCCGTGATCCAGGGTGGCCTGCTGGAGGGGGGTTCAGGGGCGGCCGGGGCTGTGGCTGGGGTTGGAGCTATGACCCAAAGAGACACACGGTTAAGTCAACACTATCCATACTTACCATATTATTAACACAAACAAACGGCCACACAGCACCACCTGCTGTAACTACCTGGCACAATGCAGGCTGTGCTGACCACCTTGGGTGGAGGAGGGCCCACAGGGATCTGGATAGAGCTTTGCTGCATGGGAGGAGGCTGCTGCATGGGATGTCGCTGCATAGGCGGGGCCTGGTGCATGGGGGGCCCCTGGTACATGGGTGGTCCCTGGTGCATTGGAGGCCCTTGGTACATGGGAGGTCCCTGCAGCATAGCAGGCCCCTGGTACATGGAAGGTCCCTGCTGCATGGAAGGTCCCTTCTGAATACAAAGCCCCTGGTACATGGATTGCCCCTGGTACATGGGAGGGGCTTTTTGCATGGGGGGAGCCTGGCCATATAGGCTGCAGAAGGATAAAAAAGAAGCTGAGTGACATCATCACCACCTAAATTCAAACATATCTCTACTAGTCTTATTACTTCAGAAGTTTTCTGAACTGTCATTGATAGTTTATATAATATATCTAAATTAGGAAACTGTACTACAAGTACCAGTTACTCATAAGGATACTGTTAAAGGGATACTTCAGGATCTTGGCAATGAGGCCCTTTATCTACTTTCCCAGAGTCAGATGAACTCATGGATATCATCTGCGTGTAGTTTGAAAAAAGTTGCTAACTAGCGCTAGCACAATTGCTTACTAGCATTGGCTCGAAGTCCTTGCGCTAGTTAGCATTGGTTCGCAAAACTACCTCTAACTTCCTTCATACTGGATCCAGAGACATAAAAATCATATCCACGGGTTCATCTGACCCTGCCAAAATCCTGACGTATCCCTTTAACACTAATATGCCTCATGATAAAACCTAGTATGCTGAACAGCCACCTATCTCCTTCCTGACTCTGTGTCCACATATGTTTTGAGTCTTACCTGGATCTCCTCCACTTCCCCAGACACGTTTAACGTAAAGGTTAGTGGGAGTTTAATATAGCAGAGACCCACAGAGAGAGAGAGAGAAAGAAAGACAGCCTGGTATCAGAGAGACAGTGTTAGAACAGAGAGCCTCGGTTATAGCAGTGAGAGAGATTCACAGAGCCGCCAACCGAATTCATTTGAAAGGAGAGAGAAACAGGTTGATACATTTGTAAGAAAGGGGAAGGTTAAAACGCAGGTTAAATGAACACTGTCAAAGCATGATTATCATCCTTAGAGCTATAAATAGAGGGAGGGGAATAAGTGTGTGTTATTTCAAAGGTGAAGTCGACAATAAGGGAAGGAAGCACACTATCCAGATGTTCTATGAGCAGTGCCATCTGGATAAGCTTCCCCACAGAAGTACCTGGAGACGGAGGCAGACTGTTGCAGACTGTAGCTATAACGCAACAGAAAAGGGTCTGGGGTCAAAAACGGGTCAAACACAGTTTTTTGGATTAAAGCCATGTACACCTATACCTGCAAGATGCCGTTTATTACCAATAATGGCATCCAGTTTTTCAATATTTAATTTGCAGATTTTTCCATCTAACTTTTCTCCACTGTTTACTCTAAGATGGGGTGTAAATCAATAATCATCCGATTTCTCATAAATTGTAACATTATCAGATCGCACCTGTTTCATGCTAACTGCTAGTCAGTCAGCCTAGTTTGACCACATAGTCAGCTGTGTAGCTTTTGAAGAGGGCAGCACCCAATCAGCAGTCCCTTTGAGGTATAGGTGAACTTGGTTTCATAGTAATACCTTTGTGCGAGCACACATTCTCTCAAAGGAAAAATGTATGTCCTAAAGAGACAAATAAAACAGGTTCTGAAAATTCAAGATCCTAACACTGCCAAACCAAATGAAATTGATACACAGCTCTGCTCCTATATACCATATTTGTATTCATCACCATCAATCAAGGAAACCATATATGATACTGCACACACACACACACAAAACCTCTCATATTCTACACTCTGCACACAACCACCACAACTGGCTCCATTGCAAAGACCAACACGCCTTGCAACATTAGTTAACACATCCAATCCACATTAAAGAGAAAACAATGACATCATTATTAGGAATCTGTAAGGTGAGCCAGAGGACCCACTTCTCACAAACACACTAACATGCAGGCGAGATAAATTCACTTCAAACCAGTGGTGTAAAGTACTTATGTAAAAATACTTTAGTTTCATGCCCTGATCTATTTCACCTGTCTCCACCCCCTCCAGGTGTCGCTTATTTTCCCCAGTGTATTTATCCCTGTGTTTCCTGTCTCTCTGTGCCAGTTCGTCTTGAATGTTTCCGAGTCAACCAGTGTTTTCCCCATTCTCCTGCTTTTTGCATTCTCCCTTTTCTAGCCCTCCCGGTTTTGACCCTTGCCTGTTTCATAACTTTGTACCTGCCTGCATGACCATTCTGCCTCCTGTGTCTGCATTTGGGTCTCGCCTTGTGCCTTGATAAAAAAAATACTACTTAAGTAGTTTTTTGGGGTATCTGTACTTTGCTATTTTTATTTTAGACAACTTTTACTTTTACTTCACTACATTCCTAAAGAAAATAATGTACTTTTTACTCCATACATACATTTTCCCTGACACCCAAAAGTCATTGTTACATTTCAGATGCTTAGCAGGACAGGAAAATGGTCCAATTCATGCTCTTATCAAGAGAACATCCCTACTACCGCTGATCTGGCAGACTCCCTAAACATAAATGCTTAGTTTGTAAATTATGTCTGAGTGTTGGATTGTGCCCCTGGCTATCCATAAAATTAAAAAACAAGAAAATCGTGCTGTCTGGTTTGTATATGGTTTGCTTAATATAAGGAATTTGAAATGATTTTTACTTTTGATACTTAAGTACATGTTATCAATTACATTTACTTTTGATACTTAAGTATATTTAAGACCAAATACTTTTAGACTTTTACTCAAGTAATATTTTACTGGATGACTTTCACTTTTACTTGAGTCATTTTCTATTAAGGTATCTTTACTTTTACTCAAGTATGACAATTGGGTACTTTTTCCACCACTGCACATCATAAGTTGATATAACGTTCACAGTTTTAAGCAACTGTGGCCACCACACTGGCTCCAGGAGATCCCTATAAAGTACCACTATTACATTAAAACTAAAGGGTGGATGGATGTGTTTCCTTATTTAAGCCCGCTGTTTATACAAAACAAAAATGACAATGGTTGGCTGAACGACACAAACTGAGGGAGTAATATGTACCATACTCCTTGTTATGCAAAACTAACCAATGATTTAATATTATCCTCACTAGACACTTACAAATCGGAAGAGGGTATTTTACGAGCATGTACAATTATTTATACAATAGTCCTCCTTTGTGTTAGTCCCATTTAAAATGTTCACGTGAGTACCAAATTCTACATCATTTGACCTTTTCAGCCATTGCACTTTTAAGCAGTACATCTATCAACAGCTGCTATTGCCTGTTGTCACTAGTTAGCCATTTAGTAGTTGATTAGAATGGTGCATCACAGCCATATAAACTCAGCAACAAAAAAAGTCCCTTTTTCAGGACCCTGTCTTTCAAAGATCATTCGTAAAAATCTGAATAACTTCACAGATCTTCATTGTAAAGGGTTTAAAAACTGTTTTCCATGCTTGTTCAATGAACCATAAACAATTAATGAACATGCACCTGTGGAACAGTCGTTAAACCATAACAGCTTACAGACGGTAGGCAATTAAGGTCACAGTTATGAAAACTTAAGACACTAAAAAGGGTCCTGACATGACCCTCCAGCATGACAATGCCACCAGCCATACTGCTCGTTCTATGTGTGATTTCCTGCAAGACAGGAATGTCAGTGTTCTGCCATGGCCAGCGAAGATCCCGGATCACAATCCCATTGAGCACGTCTGGGACCTGTTGGATCGGAGGGTGAGGGCTAGGGCCATTCCCCCCAGAAATGTCCGGGAACTTGCAGGTGCCTTGGTGGAAGAGTGGGGTAACATCTCACAGCAAGAACGGGCAAATCTGGTGCAGTCCATGAGGAAGAGATGCACTGCAGTACTTAATGCAGCTGGTGGCCACACCAGATACTGACTGTTACTTTTGATTTTGACCCCCCCTCTGTCAAGGGACACATTATTCCATTTATTTTAGTCACATGTCTGTGGAACTTGTTCAGTTTATGTCTCAGTTGTTGAATCTTGTTAAGTTCATACAAATATTTACACATGTTAAGTTTGCTGAAAATAAACGCAGTTGAAAGTGAGAGGACATATTTTTTTCTTGCTGAATTTATCACTGATTTGCAGGATACAAATTATTTTGATTGACATTCAAGTGTCACGCACTTCTGCTGTTCTATGACAAACTACCCCCCAAAATCATAATGAGTCCAGCCAGTGTGTGAGCTCGCAGTTGAGCAGCGACATGCAGAGTGAGCGTGGAAGAGTGTGGGATAGAGGAGCTACCATCATCACTCGATGTGGTGCGATCTCCAACTGTGACTACTAGGTGCTCAACCAAGTGAGCTACTGTCATATCACTAATTGTGTGGCCTTCACAGGGTGAACAGTCCCCATAAATGCCAATTCCAAGAGTATGCTTCTCCTTATTATGGAATGTAAAGGTCCAGACTTGAATGGGCCTGTAGGGATTTTGTGCGTTTGTTCATTTAAGAAACTGGTTGACCTCCAAATTCAAGATGAGAGATGGAATATCAAAAAGACTACTTCAGAGTAATGTTAGCTACATTCTGCATTAAACAGGCATTTTTATATTTGGGTCAAACATATCTATCTCACCATTAATGCTGTGAAGGGACTATTGACATTGTGGAGGAAGAGGTGCAAATTAGTCAAACAAAAACTTGAGTCAGCAATCGCAAATGCTGCCAAACCCCCACGAGCTTACACAGTGTACTTAAGCAGTCTGCAGTGTACATTCTGCACATCAAACCTCGTGGACCTTTTCCTTTCCATTCAGCTGTGATGGAGAGAGCTAATTCAAAGAGCGTTGGAAAGAAGTTTGTCCCTGTGCAGGCAAGCAAAACAGTTGCACAGACCTAATTGCACTCAATAGCATGTTTCCAATTGGGGGCTGTTGCAGTTCATTTTGCACCACTTTTCAGATATAATTATTTGTATTTTCTTATGAAACATAGCCAATGTGAATAAAGCAATGCTGCAGTCATGGCCTTGCTCTTTTGATCCGGATAGTGTCCCCTATCCCACACGTAGCCAAGCAACTCCGCACACTACCTGTCTGTGATGTGGTCAGTCTGTCTGTCACTGTGGCAGTCTGTTATGTTGCGTGTATACCTCAGGTGCTCGGTTCAGAACCCGAGGGCAGGGCTTTCGTTTGGGCAAAGTGCGGGTTCGAAACAGGGTGGGAGGTGGCCCTTGCTTCTAAACCTAGTTTCTTGACGAGAGTCAACAAGAGAGGTTTGAGAGACGGTTTAGGGCTCACTCCACATACACATTGATTACTTTGAATTTCTTATACAATCTTAAACCCTCTCTGAAATACTACACTGTAATGGAAAAAATAAGGCAACACTATTTGGATAGTCCCTAATAGATGTGTTAGATACAGTACCAATCAAAAGTTTGGTCACACCTACTCAATCAAGGGTTTTTCTTTATTTTAGAATAATAGTGTAGAATAACAGTGAACACATCAAAACTATGAAATAACACAGTTAGAATCACGTAGAAACCAACAACAAAAAAAGTGTTGAACGAATCTAAATATATTTGAGATTCTTCATAGTAGCCACCCTTTGCCTTGATGACAGCTTTGCATGCTCTTGGCATTCTCTCAACCAGCTTCATGAGTAATGCTTTTCCAACAGTCTTGAAGGAGTTCCCACATGCTGAGCACTTGTTGGCTGCTTTTCCTTCACTCTGCGGTCCAACTCATCCCAAACCATCTCAATTGGGTTGAGGTCGGGTGATTCTGGAGGCCAGGTCACCTACTCTGCATCTCACAAAGACACAGTGGTTGGAACCAAAAATCTCAAATTTGGACTCATCAGAACAAAAGGACAGATTTCCACCGGTCTAATGTCCATTGCTCGTGTTTCTTGGCCCAAGCCAGTCTCTTCTTCTTATTGGTGTCCTTTAGTAGTGGTTTCTTTGCAACAATTTGACCATAGTGGCCTGATTCAACCAGTTTCCTATGAAAAGTTGATGTTGAGATGTGCCTGTTACTTGAACTCTGTGAAGCATTTATTTGGGCTGCAATCAGAGGTGCAGTTACAGTTGAAGTCGGAAGTTCACATACACCTTAGCAAAATACATTTAAACTCAGTTTTTCACAATTACTGACATTTAATCCTAGTAAAAATTCCCTGTCTTAGGTCAGTTAGGATCACCACTTTATTTTAAGAATGTGAAATGTCAGAATAATAGTAGAAAGAATAATTTATTTCAGCTTTTATTTCTTTCATCACATTCTCAGTGGGTCAGAAGTTTACATTACACTCAATTAGTATTTGGTAGTATTGCCTTTAAATTGTTTAACTTGGGACAGAAGTTTTGGGTAGCCTTCCACAAGCTATCTGTCGATATAGGACTCGATATAGGACTCGTTCTACTGTGGATACAGATACTTTTGTACCCGTTTCCTCCAGCATCTTCACAAGGTCCTTTGCTGTTGTTCTGGGAATGATTTGCACTTTTCGCACCAAAGTACGTCCAGCTCTAGGAGACAGAATGCGTCTCCTTCCTGAGCGGTATGACGGCTGCGTGGTCCCATGATGTTTATACTTTCGTACGATTGTTTTTACAGATGAACATGGTACCTTCAGGCGTTTGGAAATGGCTCCCAAGGATGAACCAGACTTGTGGAGGTCTACAATTTTTTTTCTGAGGTCTTGGCTGATTTCTTTTGATTTCCCATGATGTCAAGCAAAGAGGCACTGAGTTTGAAGGTAGGCCTTGAAATACATCCACAGGTACACCTCCAATTGACTCAAATGATGTCAATTAGCCTAACAGAAGCTTCTAAAGCCATGAGATCATTTTCTGGAATTTTACAAGCTGTTTAAAGGCACAGTCAACTTGGTGTATGTAAACTTCTGACCCACTGGAATTGTGATACAGTGAATTATAAGCTAAATAATATGTCTGTAAACAATTGTTTGAAAAATGACTTGTGTCATGCACGAAGTAGATGTTCTAACCGACTTGCCAAAACTATAGTTTGTTAACAAGACATTTGTGGAGTGGTTGGAAAAACAAGTTTTAATGACTCCAACCTAAGTGTATGTAAACTTCTGACTTCAACTGTAACTGATGAACATATCCTCTGCAGCAGAGGTAACTCTGGGTCTTTCTTTCCTGTGGTGGTGCTTATGAGAGCCAGTTTCATCATAGCACTTGATGGTTTTTGCAACTGTGCTTGAAAAAAACTTTCAAAGTTCTTGAAATTTTCCACATTGAGTGACCTTTATGTCTTAAAGTAATGATGGACTGTCATTTCGCTTAGCTTATTTGAGCTGTTCTTGACATAATATGGACTTGGTCTTTTACCAAATAGGGCGATCTTCTGTATACCACCCCTACCCAACTGATTGGCTCAAATGCATTAAGCAGGAAAGAAATTCCACAAATTAACTTTAACAAGGCACACCTGTTAATTGAAATGCATTCAAGGTGACTACCTCATGAAGCGAGTTGAGAGAATGCCAAGAGTGTGCAAAGCTGTCATCAAGGCAAAGGGTGGCTACTTTGAAGAATCTCAAATAACATATCTTTTGATTTGTTTAACACTTTGTTGGTTACTACATGATTCCATGTGTTATTTCATAATTTTGATGTCTTCACTATTATTCCACAATGTAGAAAATAGTAAAAATAAAGAAAAAACCTTGAAAGAGTAGGTGTGTCCAAACTTTTGACTGGTACTGTATGTTCAATTAACTGTCAACATTATATTTGTCCTATGTCAATACGTATGGCCTTTCTTGGTCCCCTAGATGGGAGACAAAACGTTTATAAACATTAGACATCCTACTGACAAACTACCATTCATCTGCTGTGAATGCCAAAACATTGTTATCTTTGAGGGTCCAAAAAATGTGTATAAACACAGCTCGGAATGGTCCACAAACCAAATCCAGGATTCCAAGGCAGTGGCAGTGATGACCAACTACAGAAGCAACAGCCTGCACAGGCCCAGGGCATATGTTGTGTTAAGGCTGGTAAAAAAAAAAAAAAACGGATTAAGATGGATGGATGGTTATGATGATGAGGACGTTAAGGGTTAAAGGATGATGGTTTTTGCAGACTCGCTCTGTATGACTACAGCACTCCATTGAGGCTCTCTGTTCTCACACCGCTCACAGACATGGGAGGTCAGGTCTTCCCAGTGTCTCTCTCCTCACAGGTTCCACACAGTCCAGGTGATCACAACATCAGACTGTTTGACTTACCTTGGACACTGAATATGGACACTCTCCCTTGTGAATGTACTAAACCCAAAGCCCTAGCCACTTACACATGTCATACTGCTCATGAAACCTTTTACCGGTTTAGCATGAAAACAAAAACATACATTTCAATCTATGTTCAATCAATCACGAAAACATCAGAACAAAACAGTCCCCCTCAACGAAGGTACACACACAAATATAGCTACACACCAATTAAAGGGAAGAGCACCCAGTTGGCGGAGGACAATAAAACCACAACAGGCAAAAATGTTCAACCCACACAGAATTACCTCTCAGGGGTGGGTTCATGGTCTACGGGGGCAGGCTCTGGAGACTGGTAAGCAGCAGTAGGCGAAGCTGCCTGATTGGGCGAAGCAGCGCTAGCAGGGAGAGCGACATGTGTGGGGCTGGTGGAAACTGGAGCATGCTCAACAGGGCTACTGCATAAGAGGTTAAATTGCATTGAGAGAAAACCATCAGCAGTCTGGGGCCGAAATCCATATGTAGGGCTGTGTATATATGAACTAGAGGGTTAATGTCAGCACAAATAGACCTGTAAGGTTATATGGCCTCAATCGCATGCAAAACCAAAAGCCTTGATATTGCTCAGCCCAAAGCAAGGATGTCCATCAAGAAACAAATGGAGAAAGAGTAGGAAAATAAATCAATGACAATTATTCACAAGTCTTATCTTTCAATATCAGGATTTAGTGCCAGAGGTGAGGAAATAAACCCTCTGCGGGAAAAAAAAACCCTCACAATCTGCTCATAATAAGATAAAAACGAATGTTTGAACTATCGATTTTGGGTGAGTCACTGGAGAAAGCGCAGAGACTGGCAGGGGTGAGTGGGGTGATACCTGGTTGTATTTCACTCTTAATGGAAAGCTGCCTAGCTGCTACTGCAGGAATCGATTGAGCATAATGGGGAATGATTAAATAACTGCGTCAAGACAAGCGCTTCATCAACCATGTCCAGGGTCAGAGGGAACCACCTCACTATATGCTTGATATACACAGTCCTTACGCAATTAACACAGTGTATTACACATTGATTTGGAACTGTATAGTGTATCATACTAATATAATATAATCAGAGACAATCTAAGGTGTTGGGAGTTTCAGCCATAAACTCTGTTGGGGAAAAGGATTAAACAGAGTATATACAGAGTATATATAACAGCAAAAAGGAGAGAAAAATGAACACACTCAGTGAGCATGGCCTAATCAATGAGTGTACGCTACAGAACATTTGTGAATTTACTTTTAAACATGAGTGAAAATGAACAGTGACGGCTCCCCAGATCTTGACATTTAAACACAGCTGACTTTGACATGAGGCCAAAACATTGAGTGAATGACTGTGGGAGAAGGTGGGGTTGAGGACTGGGGAGAACGGAATTAATGCAATGCCCAGGGGGAGCTGCCCAGGCTGGTGCAGGTTGGGGGACAGAGAGGGTGGCAGGCATCTAGCAGCAACAGGCCTGGTGGTGGTAGACCGATGGCTGACCCCTACTCACTTCCAGCACCCTGACCTCCTCTCCTGGACATCAATCTGACCAGGAAACAGTGGTCTCAGGCGGTCATTTAACCCTTCATCACTTTCTGTGGTGAACTTTGGAGGTTAGCAAGTGCTCCTAGGTTGTAGTGATAGTGGGTCTGTCTATGGTGTGTCTCATAGCTAGATGTGTGGAGCGAGGAGTGGAGTGTTGGCAAGGGAGGTGGGAGGATCAGCACAGATAGACAGGTGGTAGATGCTCTCAGTTTGAGTGACAGTTAACAGAGGAAGTGCCTTTGAGGCTGGGTACAAGGACAGGACAGGCCACAGTCACACAGATACAAAAGCCTCTATCTTCAATTACTTCTGAATCCAACCAATGAAACCTATTACTAGGATAAAGTATTATAATCTAGAACACCTGATTTTAATTATTAGCTGGTTGATAAGCTGAATCAGGTTTGTTACAACAGGAGTTGGATTGAAAACCTACAGGAGGGGGTCTCTCCAGCAACTGGGTTGAAGAGCCCTGCTCTAGAGAGACCTCAACAAAGTCCCTTTTAGCAGATGGGAGTGTAGGAAACCCCTCTCAATTGTGTTTCAACTGGCCATCCTTGGGTATAAGTGACATTAACTCATCTGACATAGTTACAGACATCTAACTTCAATACTACTGGATCTCTATTTGAACGCAGACAGCCATGTACACAGACACACACACAGACACACAGACTTGCCTCACAAGGGGTTTACATAAATGGGCATTCTGTGCAGGTCATTAGGTACACACTGAGGACACTGGCCTTCAAAATGCATTTACCCTCTTCACGCATTTACCCTCTTCATGCAGGATTAATAGATTGCATTGGCTGAATTGCTGGGATGTATTTCCAGATGTTTCCGAGGGAATGACAGTTTCAAGTTAGGGGCAGATTAAGGATAGTGTGCTTTGAAGGCTGAAGTCAAAATCTGGTGCCTCAGATTAACAACACAAGGGGAACTATGTTCAAAATAGAAGATTGCATACATGCACCACTCTTTCATATGCCAATGATCTATAAACAGTTTGGAATTTGAAATACTTGATCCGTAAACTAAATGACGCCATTTCATTTCTCACTTTATCTCACTGTGGAAGGGAAAAACTTGAGGACACTAATTTGAGGATAGTTTTAAAGGGTAACACATGTATAGCGCCCCCCCACTGGTAACATCTGCTTGGCACAACTGTCAACAAAGGGAAATTGTGATATCTCCCACTAAAGCAGCTGGGTTAGTAAGGCAGCTCCATGGGCAGGCAACCTGACACCTCGCCTACCATTTCACTCTGCTCCTCATTCTCTGGGAGAGAGAGACCACTCCGCGGTAGGTAGGCAAACACTGGCGTGTGTTTGCATGATACTGGTGAGGTGGGCAGACAAGTGCAAGGGCAGGGGAGTCTTTAGCAAGGGGGAGAGAGAGACCGGTGCATGCTCTTACAGGCAATTAGGAGGATGAGAATTGAGATTACAGATAGTCAAGGCAGGAGCAATGGGTCTAGTACTAGGTGGTTTAGAGACATCAAACAGGTATGTATTTTACCATGTTCAGCTGTCTACTGTACATCAAAGCAGTAGTGCGCTTTAACCATGGAGGTTAGGATTCGTGGGAGGGGGTTGAGGGAGGGGCATGGATGGGTTACTGGAGACCTGTCGTAGATGAGGAAGACACTGACTGACAGGTGATCCAGGCAAGACTAAAGACAAGGAAACACAATGATTCAGACACACAACATGAAGACAGACACAAACACATAGCTGTCCACAGGTACCCCTCACCCTCTGTGCCCTTTACCTGGTTCTCAAACGGGACGTACAGTAGGTCTACATTAACTCTACCTTCTTGATTGCCAAAAACTGTCATTAGTCCCATGAATTAAACCTACAACATAACTTCTTATCGCCTACTGTCACAAGCTCCTCTATAATATTGAGACAACCAGTTGGGTCCTTGAGGCTTTTGAAAACATTATAATTTTCAAAAATAATCATTAAGGAAATAGGAAGTCACATGAGCCCTAGGCCCCTAAAATGAGCCCTAGGTCCCGAAAATGAGCCCTAGGTCCCGAAAATGAGCCCTAGGTCCGGAGAAGTCACAAACTGCAAAAACACAAATCCTGCCGGGAACTGAGCACACACACCAAATTACTTTCCACTAATTTGGAGTTGAGGGTGGGATGAGATAGCTATGGAGTGATGTGCCGAAATTTGATGCGAAGCAATGGCGCAGGTCCTGATGTTTTTGGATTGTCTGGTGTGTCAGTTCTAGAATCTGTGATGAAAAAAAAAGAGGGAGTGAGGGATAGGAGGAGCAGAATACTGAATGGAACTGAAGTGTAGAAGGAGATCTTGTATGTGGGGCGGAGACTGAGGCCTGAGTATGATAGAGGAGGAAGAGGAGGCGTGATGAAGGGCGAGAGGGGGTCAGCCACCCAGAGGCACTCCAGTGCAAACACACTGTCTACCCAGCATGCATTGCATGCAGGTGGAAATATCCCTCAGGGGAGGTGAAGAAGAAGGGGGAGGAGGAATGATGCCAAGGAGCATGTCCAGGCAAGGAAGAGGCAGTTAGCAGAGATTTCCAACAGTTACAAACGGCCAGTAATAATCCACTCATCAGCCCACAGCAGAGCTAAGTAACACCAGTTCCCCTAATGTTACAACCAGACAAGCAGAGTTATCTTTCAAAGGGCTTTCAACACCTTCAAACATCGCCTCGCCGACTCTCACTACTCACATATTTGACTTCCTGTTCGCCTTTCTTATGCAGGAGGATGGGACGAAACCCAACAGGGTGTTGTCTGACGGCTGTGCTTGAATCCTGATATGATAGTCCCTAACTTCAGCCACATCTGACCTCCTTATAGTTAGCAGCTACAGAGACTCTTGCCTCATGGACAGACCATTGATATAATACTGCTTCTACGTAATAACAGACGATCAACAATTGCTAACAATTGATGGCATGATTATACTAGAGCTAATGATGGCTGAGTTCGGTACAATAATTACACAAAAAATGGCCCTGTGGAACAGACTAAATGGCATGTGTGGAGAAGAACAAAGCCCTGTTTTCTAAAGGTGTACCAATGAAGCACGTCAGTTCATCCTTCTGTGAGTCATGTGATAATTAGCTTGGTTTATTTTTACAGTGTTTCTAAAGAACTTTTCGGGATAACATTAAACAATCGCTTTGAGATTGTATTTGTAATAGATATCTTACAAAACACTTGACATGATGCAACATACAGTAGGTTGGAATCATGTATGGAAAAGGTTTTGCAAAGCCACCTGCTTTATATCAAATCTCTCCGTTTCTTTCTAGGTCAAGTTGTGTATATAACAGCTCAAATGCCAAAAGGACTTTATCAGGAGCTTCTGTGAAAAAAAAAATCCTTGACCAACTTGCTTAAATAGTGAATAGCCCTGCCCTTGGTAGCTTAAAAGAAAACAGCTATTCAAACCTTTTCAATTACCAATGATGAAATTGAAAAGATACCGTCAAAGAAAATGGGTGACCTTCTCTCATTGATGTCGAAAGCAAGGTCATGGTCAATATGGAATCCAATCATTTTCCTTCTGATTGAAGTCATACTCGTAATCACGTGGCTATCTGGCCATGAGCCAGATTGGACCCTATCCTTTTCATATGTTTAAAGATCAGTGCATTGCACAATGCAGGCAGCACTCCTAATTATCCTTAGTTTACTTTATGCCATTCATCTTCTCTGGGAAAATCTCAAATTCCTCACTTTCTCATAGGCTGCAAGGGTTTGCTGCTCTCCACACATTCCAATGAGTCAGAGCCCGGGGGTAAGGAAACAAACACGCCATGTTTCATCGGTGAGGGATTCATCTTGAGATTCAATACGACGTTTGCTGATATGGGGGAATTGTTTATCCTTAACTGGACCCTTGACATCTTGTTTAAGTTCTATTTAATGGTTCCTTGGTGAAATGGTTCCTGTGAAAGTTAAGTTTGTGATGACTCATATGTATAATTGTTTATTGTCTCTAAGAGGGTGTTGGGTTGCTATGCTATAAAGGTAGGCAACTATTTCCTCCATAACTTCCATTTAAAGCCTGTAAACTGCTACATCAAAACATAATCTCTTCTCTTTTCAGAGTAACAATCTGATATGAAAGCAACTAAAGGAACATTTTTTATTTAGTGGCATTGTTTTTATTCATACTTATCACAATGTCAAACTCAAATAGTGATAATTTACGGTTGAAATACAATACAACTTTCTTATACAGCTGCAATTACTTTAGAAAGCTAGCATCAACTTAAATAGCCAAAATAAGGAGGGAATATGACATTGGGCTAAAATCTTCACTACAACATGTGATCAACAAGTATTGAACAACCCTCTTTCCACGAACTCACATTCCAGTATCTTTAGCCTGACCTTCTCCTCACTCACAGTCCAACTGTTTTACCTGCTCTGCACTTCTCTGGTTGCTACAGTTACGTTCGGCCTGACACATATTTTAAACCACAGCTTTTTCTGGCAGGTTTAGGATTTGAGCAGACAGGCCATTGTGCCAATTTTTCAATTTGGCAAAACGTGGACCTTTAAATTCCGTGTCAAACTTTTCCCTGTGGCATGAGGAAAGAGAGAAAGGAAAATGGGGGGAAGAGAGAGAAAGGAAGAAAGGGGGGGGGGGGGGGTGAGAGACGGGTTAGGGACTGTGGCCTCCACTCCCCTGCCTGAGTCATGT
Organism: Oncorhynchus mykiss; assembly: GCF_057628025.1. Taxonomy (NCBI): domain Eukaryota; kingdom Metazoa; phylum Chordata; class Actinopteri; order Salmoniformes; family Salmonidae; genus Oncorhynchus; species Oncorhynchus mykiss. The sequence goes on from NC_143022.1 coordinate 70,954,959, forward strand.
GAGGGTCAGAGTGCACTGGGGGCTCCCAAATCCTCAACAAACACAAATCAACACAACCCCACTGGGTGGCTCTATGATGTCATGCACCATACTGTATCAGGGAATAAGCCCAGGCTTGAGAAATCCCTCATGAAGAAACAAAAAGGGATATTTCTGCTCTGTGTGTGTGGCAGCAACACGTTACGTGGCATTTCAGCTAGAGGAGTCTAACAGACGGCTCATCATGAGGGCTATCCGTAATCCATGTGAGGGGGACTGCAGCGTCGAAACACCTCATGCTATTCTCACGGTTGGCTCAGCAGGACATGACTCACACTCTAACCTTCAAGTTCACCACAGAGAGTGGTGTGGAGCTGGGCCGTTTGGTAGGGCTGAGTGACTCAGTGATCCTTGACCACTAGCTAACAGCAGAAACTCTGCTCTGGGATCATCTGGGGCAATGACCAAATACGGCCTTTTTGCTAGGCCACACCGGTCGCTGCTGCTAGCTGCCTACCTTGATTTCCTCAGATGTTCCACATCTGGGTCTTGCACTAAACGGAGAGGGAGAGAGAGAGAGAAGAACCATCAGTAACTGAGTGTGTGGCAGGATAAGAGGGGTAGACTAAACTAAATTAAACAAGAACAGAATAGAAATAGAAAAGCAGCACTACTTACTGAACTCCGTTCCCGTGATGTGGGCGAGGAGGCGGAAGGACTTGGACTGCACCTGGGAGGAGCTGCGGGCCCAGTCATTCAACTCCGTGTCCCTGTCTGCAGTCTTGATCACAGCCTGATAAACTGGGGAGGCACTGTCTACCTGAGCATCTTTTACTGGGAGCGAACTGGAACCACAGAGAGAGAGCTGGCTCGTCACACTGGCACTAATTCATGCCCACCATAGCCTGACAGCAATCAGGGCGAATAGGAAATGTGGGGTGTTAATCGAATTCTGATCACAGTGTTACAAACTGCAGTCTGGTGGTGATTGTTTATTACTGGGGTATGTCTGAGTGTAGACATATAAAGTACTATAACTAACCTTTGTAGCCTACTTAGATGACTAAGGAGCATTTAGGAGAATGGGGAGAGGATCTATTTCAAAGGCTCCCTCTTCACTTTTAATTTGAGATGTAAAAAACAGGCTCGGTCATGCATTAGGGGAGCTGCAAGAGAGGAGCTAAAAACTGGACATTGAAAAGCAGCATCCACCAGCATCTGCTCACACAAACCAGTGATAGAATGGTAAAAAGCTGTCAAATAGTTTCCTATTTGCAGAAGCTTGCACGCGAAGCACTATGGCTACATAACGAACCCTGTGGCATCTTTTCTCAACAGCATATTTCAGAAATATAATTTCATAAAATAAAAACACACATACTGTACCTCTAGCAGGAGGAAAGAGCTCAGAACATTCAGTTTAGTGTCATTATTAAACTAGTATAGTTCCTGGTATATGGCATAGCTAGTGCTGGTCAGTTGCACATTACTGATTGGGAGGTTCAGAGTATTGAGGCCGGCACTTAATGTGTTCGTCCTCCGTTCATTTCCTTTTTATATCCATATAAATCATGCAGTTCTTTTGCAATACAAGAGACTACTGACCTGTGATAATGTCGCAGCTGACAATAAAATCTATTTTACAGAGTGCCTTGAAACATAAATTGTCCCTGTGTAGCCAGCAGGGCAGTGGACTCCGCCTAAGAAACGGTTTGCTATATCAAGACAATAATAATACTTTAAAAAAATAACAAAATAACAAAATTATGATTCTGTGGTTGACCTGTTGAGCAATATCGGTTTGCAACACACTCTGCTTTTCTAAAAACAAAATCTTTGTTTGGCAGGGAAAACTACGAATCCATGTCTGTTTTCCATGCATTTCAATCACAATACAATTTCAGCACAATTTTCCAACGGAATGAAAAATTGTTTGTTAGTAATCAGTCATTGATAAAGACCCACAATCCCTGAATATCAAAACACCATACTTATAGTGATGTCCTCGACAAACAGCTGCTCTGCAATCGACTCCCGTCAAACTATGACGTCATCGTTGCATTACGGTGCAGAGGCAACATCCGGGCAATTTTAGACATCATTCCATCAACCCACAAACCACGCCAATTGGTGGCGTGTAGAAAATTGCCATGGGTAACAAAATGTCCAATCAGAGTGAGGATGTAGTGGGTTAGCAGTGAGGGGAACGGACGTAAGGAGGGAGGAGACAGCACACAGGCTGTGCTTCGTAGGTTGTCACAGAGCGGTCTACTTACGCCAAGGGGGAGCCGGCTGGGACTTCCTCTCTGTTCGGCAGGGAAGGGGTGGGGCGGGGTGAGGTGGGGCAGTGGATGGATGGAGAGGGGTGGGGGGGAAGCAGCATGGCATGGTGGGTGGGATGGACAGTGCGGTGATTGGGTTTGTTGAGGAGGAACCGAGGAAGTGAAAGAGGGAGGATTAGATATGGGTCCCGTAGCGGAAGGAAGGCATAGAGTGAGACCCTCAGCTTTCGTTAATCTCACCAAGAGAAATTTCCCTTTTCTCCACATATGAACAAAACAATGTGTCTGGTTATCAATTTCTAAAGAAAGTTCTCTGTTTCCATGAAGCATGTGTGTCTATATATTTACATACAATGATACAAATCAAGAGTTTACAGTCCCTTTCATTAAACTATACATTTTGTACTGGGATGTCTGTACTGGGATCTTCAGGTATTTGAAAGGCAATTATGAGTGTGGGTGAGGGTATGTAAAAGGGTGGCAGGTAGCCTAATTAAGAGGGTTGGGCCAGTAACCTAAATGTCGCTGGTTTGAATCCCAGAGCAGACTTAGCGAAAAATATGCAGATGTGCCCTTGAGCAAGGCACTTAATCCTAGTTGCTCTGGATAAGAGCGTCTGCTAAATTACTAAAATTCAAAAAGATCAGGGAAGGCTTGGTGACTAAAGGTGATTGGGTGGCTTTATGCTTGAAGGTGAGCAGCATGAAGACATTCATAGAATGGATGGAATCTAACAAATATACTTGAATATTGCCACAGGTGACCTGCATTTGTAACAAGGAATATAGATTGGTTAGCTGATAACGTCACGAAAACAGAAGTCAGCATATTGTTGTTATTCTAGATGGCCAGATAGCTACCAACAATGACAAGAAACTGCAATGTCGGGAATCGTAAGTGGCTCGTTTCAACTTGTTCTTGATACCAGGTCATGTTTTGAGGTGTTGACTGATTTCATGACAATGCTAAAATGGCAAAAAAAAAATTGCTAGCTAGCTAACCAACAACTGTAACAATGAATTTGAGAGACAAGAAGTGTTCATTGCGCAAATGTACAGTACCAGTCAAAAGTTTGGACACAACTACTCATTAAAGTATTTTTCTTTTTTTGTACTATTTTCTACATGGTAGAATAGCAGTGAAGACATCAAAACTATGAAATAACACATGGAATTATGTAGTAACCAAAATAATTGTTAAACAAATCAAAGTGCAGTCGCAAAAACCATCAAGCGCCATGATGAAACTGGCTCTCATGAGGACCACCACAGGAAAGGAAGACCCAGAGTTACCTCTGCTGTGGTATGATGAAACTGGCTCTCATGAGGACCACCACAGGAAAGGAAGACCCAGAGTTACCTCTGCTGTGGTATGATGAAACTGGCTCTCATGAGGACCACCACAGGAAAGGAAGACCCAGAGTTACCTCTGCTGTGGTATGATGAAACTGGCTCTCATGAGGACCACCACAGGAAAGGAAGACCCAGAGTTACCTCTGCTGTGGTATGATGAAACTGGCTCTCATGAGGACCACCACAGGAAAGGAAGACCCAGAGTTACCTCTGCTGTGGTATGATGAAACTGGCTCTCATGAGGACCACCACAGGAAAGGAAGACCCAGAGTTACCTCTGCTGTGGTATGATGAAACTGTCTCTCATGAGGACCACCACAGGAAAGGAAGACCCAGAGTTACCTCTGCTGTGTCTTTGTGAGACGCAGAGTAAGTGAACGGATTATCTCCGCATGTGTGGTTCCCACCGTGAAGCATGAAGGAGGAGGTGTGATGGTGCTTTGCTGGTGAAACTCTCTGTGATTTATTTGGAATTCGAGGTACACTTAACCAGCATGACTACCAAAGGATTCTGCAGCGATACGCCATCCCGTCTGGTTTGCACTTAGTGGGACTATCATTTGTTTTTCAACATGACAATGACCCAACACACCTCCAAGCTGTGTAAGGGCTATTTGACCAAGAAGGAGAGTGATGGAGTGCTGCATCATATGACCTGGCCTCCACAATCACCAGACCTCAACCCATTTGAGATGGTTTGGGATGAGTTGGACCACAGAGTGAAGGAAAAGCAGCCAACAAGGGCTCAGCATTTGTGGGAACTCCTTCAAGACTGTTGGAAAAGCATTCCTCATGAAGCTGGTTGAGAGAATGCCAACAGTGTGCAAAGCTGTTATCAAGGCAAAGGGTGGCTACTTTGAAGAATCTAAAATATATTTTGATTTGTTTAACACATTTTTGGTTACTACATGATTCCATGTGTTATTTCATAGTTTTGATCTATTCACTATTATTCTACAATGTAGAAAATTGTTAGAATAAATAAAAACCCTTGAATGAGTAGGTGTCTAAACTTTTGACTGGTACGGCATTTATTTTTTCAATAAACATAAATATACAATTGAAGAAGTCGGCAGTTTACATACACCTTAGCCAAATACATTTGAACTAAGTTTTTTCACAATTTCTGACATTTAATCCTAGTAAAAGAGCCCTGTCTTAGGTCAGTTAGGATCACCACTTTATTTTAAGAATGTGAAATGTCAGAATAATAGTAGAGAAAATTATTTATTTATTTTATCACATTCCCAGTGGGTCAGAAGTTTACATACATTCAATTAGTATTCGGTAGCATTGCCTTTAAATTGTTTAACTTGGGTCAAACATTTCGGGTAGCCTTACACAAGCTTCCCACAATAAGTTGGGTGAATTTTGGTCCATTCCTCCTGACAGAGCTGGTGTAACTGAGTCAGGTTTGTAGGCCTCCTTGCTTGCACACGCTTTTTCAGTTCTGCCCACAAATATTGTATGGGATTGAGGTCAGGGCTTTGTAATGGCCACTCCAATACCTTGACTTTGTTGTCCTTAAGCCATTTTGCCCCAACTTTGGAAGTATGCTTGGGGTCATTGTCCGTTTGGAAGACCCATTTGCGACCAAACTTTAACTTCCTGACTGATGTCTTGAGATGTTGCTTCAAAATATCCACATAATATATCCACATAAAAGTGCATCAGTCCCTCCTGCAACAAAGCACCCCCACAACATGATGCTGCCACCCCCGTGCTTCACGGTTGGGATGAGGTTCTTCGGCTTACAAGCCTCCCCCTTTTCCCTCCAAACATAACGATGATCATTATGACCAAACAGTTCTATTTTTGTTTCATCAGACCAGAGGACATTTCTCCAAAAAGTACGATCTTCGTCCCCATGTGCAGTTGCAAACCGTAGTCTGGCTTTTTTATGGCGGTTTTGGAGCAGTGGCGTCTTCCTTGCTGAGCGGCCTTTCAGGTTATGTCGATATAGGACTCATTTTACTGTGGATATAGATACTTTTGCACCTGTTTCCTCCAGCATCTTCACAAGGTCTTTTGCTGTTGTTCTGGGATTGAGTTGCACTTTTCGCACCAAAGTACGTTAATCTCTAGGAGACAGAATGCATCTCCTTCCTTAGCGGTATGACGGCTGCGTGGTCCCATGGTGTTTATACTTGCGTACTATTGTTTGTACAGATGAACGTGGTACCTTCAGGCGTTTGGAAATTGCTCCCATGGATGAACCAGACTTGTGGACGTCTACAATTTTATTTTTGAGGTCTTGGCTGATTTCTTTTGATTTTCCCATGATGTCAAGCAAAGAGGCACTGAGTTTGAAGGTAGGCCTTGAAATATATCCACAAGTACACCTCCAATTGACTCAAATTATGTCAATCAGAAGCTTCTAAAGCCATGGAATTTTCCAAGCTGTTTAAAGGCACAGTCAGTTTAGTGTATGTAAACTTCTATCCCACTGGAATTGTAATACAGTGAATTATAAGTGAAATAATCTGTCTGTAAACAATTGTTGGAAAAATTACTTGTGTCAAGCACGAAATAGATATCCTAACCGACTTGCCAAAACTATAGTTTGTTAACAAGACATGTGTGGAGTGGTTGAAAAACAAATTAATGACTCCATCCTAAGTGTTTGTAAACTTCCGACTTCAACTGTCGCTTACATGTCAAGAATCTAAGCCAACCCCGTCTGTTTTGCCCCATATTTGCGCACACGTCGGTTTTGTTGCTAAACAACCAAACCATCTATGCCTTTGTAAAAAAAATTAAAAATACAAATCTACATGTGTGCCTTAGAGCATCAAACCAAACCCCTCCAGGCAATACAAATAGTAACACACCACAAACACCACCCTTAAACAAACAGATCTCACTGCTACCTACTTGAAACAGTCGGAGTTGTATGTTCCGTCTTGACACATACAAAATACACTTAGGATATACAGTCCTGTAGAAATATTTTAAAGGATGGTAACTATCCTAGATCATCAGGACCTGAAAAGACATCCTGACAAAGTAAGTCTGCGGCTTTAGCTTCTCCAGCACAGCGCGGCTACACTACACTGTAGTGCTAGGCTAGTTCAGCACAGCCAGCCAAGGAGAGGAAAGGAGGGGTACTACTTAGGTCATGCAGGTTGGGGGAAAGGTAGAAAGAGAAGGAAAGTGAGGGAAGGAGTGCAGAGGAAGGGAGGGTCTTACCCGGCCTCGTGGCCCTTGGACTGTCCGGCGATGGCGTCCATGATGGCGTCCTGGGAGTACATGCTAATGGGGGTGTTGTACTGGGCATGGATTATGGTGGCCTTGCCCCCAGGACCCTTCACCTCGATGGGCTTGTGGGTGGACAGGGCAGTGTCCTTCAGCGCAATGGGGTTGAAGCTGGGCACATACTCGTTGCTGTCGTGGAGCGGTAGAGGGTTGGAGGAAGTTGTCAGGATAGTGATGATTAGGGTGAAGAGGAGAATAAGTAAAGACGGAGAAAGAGGGAAAAGTGAAGGAAAGTGAGGAAGGAGGGTGGCAGTGGAAGGAGAAATGGTGTGAGATGTTAAGTGAAACAGTGTAATAGCCTGTTAGCAGATCTGTTTGTGCTCTAGCCAACTCCTCTGTTGTGTATAATGCCATGCGGAACATCAACATGTACGGCACACAACACCGGGTGGCACAACAAAGGAGTTGGCTAATGCACAAAAGGGGACAATTAAGACTGGGGACATTCACACCTTTTCTATGCACTTCTCAGTATTTGCTATACAGCCGTACCTTATTCACCTACGTAACGTGCTCTGCAGGTGTGGCTACCTTGCTCTGAATGAATTGAATTCAACCTCTGAATACGTGCAGAGAGAAAATGGTGCATAAAAAGGGAATTAAGTTCCATTTACTCGTGCTTAACACGGGTCAGAATTCCCCCCATAAAGATCTGCTACTACAACAGCGTGGGGTTTTGAAAAGAAAGGCGGATAAAGAGCCATCGAGGCGCTGTATGTTACACAGCAAACATGCTCTGTAAATCCCCCAGTAGAGCAGGCACAGCACAGCTCACATATCTGCACACACACACACTCAGGTTTCCCTCCAGATACAGGTCAGCCCTCCCAGGTATGTGGGTGCCTACAGGCTCAGATGATGTTCTACAGCTGGCCCACAACTAAACTGATCAAGATGAAGAGCAAATGGATGTGTTAATATCAACATGCGCTGTCATCTAAGTTACAAAAGCACAAAGGCTAACTTATTGAACCACTGCATCATCATTCAAATCCCACAAATAAAACACAGTTGATCAACGCAGTAAATGCAGTTTCAAAACGATCAGCAAATGACAGTTTTTTGTTTGTTTTACATCATATTAGCCATCTATCCAATAAAAGTAAATTACACAAGCAAATACTTCACACATCCACACGCTCCACCTAAATGCCATACTGTATGTACATGGCTGATGGCTCATGGGAGAATTTAGCATAATGCCAGAAAGGGACCTTTATTCTCTCATACAAAATATCCCAAAACCACTATTAATGAACAGGGATCTCGTCTGCGAGGGGTTTTCAAGTTAATGATCACAGGCAAATTTGTTTTATGATAGGTTAGGATTTATTAGACGGTCACTCCCCTTTTTCTCTGGGACTTTGACAACCATTACAGACCAAACCAAAACTATCATTATCATTACCAATCCTAGAACTGCTCATCTGTCTCAAAAAAGGCATAATCACTACACAACAAGCCAAGACGATGCACATCCACTTCACACCACAGAGCCTGACACGATAACGTCAACGTGACACACTACACCATGCAGCTGAACCGCGGAACCGTTCGGGGGCGAACGCTGCTACGCCACATGCAGGGTAGGGTACTAACTTGGCAGGAGTGTTGGAAATAACCTGAGTCGGCGGCAGAGGAGAGAGAGAGAGAAAGAGACAGTGATTAACAAGGCAATTACACTCTACCACCCGCCACCGCCGAGGTCGCTTATTCGGCGTGAAAGGATAAAAGATAGATGGAAGAGGGTGAAGGTGAATACTGAGAATCACACAATGCAACAGTGAAAGATCAGTGAAAAAAAATATGTTTTCACCTTTGTTGCCGTTCATTCTTGATTATGATCATTACTGAGGCTTGTCCATCACTAATATAAAGCCGTGGCATTGCAGGCTCTTTAAATCTATAACGTGGAGCTAAAATACTATTTTTACGTCAGAGCAGTGGTATGAAGTGATAAAGAAAGTGGCAGAGAGAGTGCAACAGACCAAAGAGAGAACTTTGTACTGTATGTTTTGTAGACGAGGGTAGAAAGCGAAATAGAGAAATAAATAAAAGGGAGAGAGGTGAAGAGAGAGGGTCAGACCAGACAGAGGCAGACATATTGGGGTGCTGTATGTTTAGAGATGGGAGCAGAGCAGAGCAGAGAGGAACCTGAACCTAGCCATTCCATGGCCTTTTAAAGAGACAACAAGAACAGGTGCTGGCCCTGAACCATAGTCACGTTGTCTTATAGCACTCCGCAATTATTGTGGGAACCCCATGCCTCAGATGTGTGTGAGGTTTTTTAATTAGGTCACGCGACTGCTTTCTGTTTTAGATAAAACTAGGGGAATGCTAGTTCCCTGTATTCATCACAAAGACTGATATAGCAAACCCTGCTATTAGCGATTCACCTCTTTTAGCGATTCACCTCTTTTAGCGATTCACCTCTTTTAGCGATTCACCTCTTTTAGCGATTCACCTCTTTTAGCGATTCAACTTTCTCACATTAAAGAAGTTCTGCTATTAGCGCTTAACTGACACATCAGACACATACTAAAAACAAATCTCCATGTCACTGTGCAGTCCATCCTGGCCACGTTTAAAGCAATAGTTAGCTCTTCATATACACAAGCACTGTAAGGCTTGCCTGGGACGTCACATGTTCACATTTTGGCAGAGGGGACACCTAATCTCCCGGGGGCTCTTCGTATTACCTGGAGAAGGGCCACAGCCTGAGCTAGGGGCCTTTACTGTGCTGCCTGCCCTGCACATTCCCCTCTGGGGGAACCTAAATCACTAGAACCCATTAGGGTCACCAGGCTGTCTAGAGCCCAGCTCGGGATCAGAATACACAGCTAAATCTGAATGTTCTGAGGCTTTCTATCCTTCTGCCCCACGAGGGCCGGTCAGCAGAGCAGCAGGGACTGGGTGGAGTAGGGTGAAGCCCCTTGGAGTAGGGTGAAGTTGGCCATAGGCACTGATCTATGGTAAGTTTTGAGGGGGGTGCTGAATGTTGAAGGTTAGGCTTTGGAGAGGGCTGGCTAATACGACACCAGAGCCTATAGGCAACTTCCACCCGGAGCCGGAGCTTCTACCCCACTCCCTCCTCTTCACTATGGGGTTCACCAGGCCTGGCCTGGTGCTGCTGTTACTACTGTCTGTTCCACTTGGTTACATACCCCACTGAGAGGCCTGCTGCAGAGCCCTTTCCTCTGTGGCTCTCCTGGAGCTGAGCCATCTCTTGCAGGGTCTCAGCTGAGTACAGCCCAATAGGAGTGTTATACTGTGCCTTCTTTGTGGGGGTCGTCTTGCCCCCAGGGCTTGGAGTTTGCCTCTTGGTGGGCGACCCCGAGTAGGAGTTTTTCTCGCCAGACGCCTCTAGTGACGCGGAGGAGGTATTGCAGGCCGAGAGGCCGCCATTTATTTTGGTAGTTTGAGCCTTCAGGAGGGAAGAGACGTGGGTGAGGTGGATAAGGGGGAAGACAGATAGAGGCGTGGTCAGAGAGAACAACGCAAAAGGTACTATATGATACTCAAAAATATAGCTGTTTGAACTTAAACTTGGAAGGCAAGGAGGGTGCTGCATTGTCCCCAGTATCTCCAGTAGAGGGCAGTGAGAGACAACATAGACCGTGCCTGAGCGGATCAGCCCAGCACGGCCCAGGGCTGTTCTTACAGACCTCAGAGCTGGATGTGCTGTGCTGCCTCTATGGCTCCTGACACCCCTAATTGAGGAACTTTGCATGGAGCCTCCTGAAGCTCCCTATGAAGCCTCCGGTCTGGAAGGAAGAAGTGGTTTCACTGAAAGTCCTCAAACCACTTCGATCCCATATGAGTGTGACTGAAGAGTGTGTGTATCTTTTATTTATAAGTGCGGGCAACAAATTCTACAACTAGGGAAGTATGAAAACGTAGCATTCGGTGTGCTGAATGTGTTGGGAGAGTGAGACTGAACAGAGTGTTGCTGGCTGCGGTCATGCTTACCTTCTGGTGAGGGATCTGTTGCATGGGAGAATCCATTCTTTGGGTGGATGTGGAAAGTGGAAATGGGCGCTTTGACCTGCAGCAAAACAAAAAAACAGATACATTAGAAGATGTTACAGTTATTAGAGTGTGACTTGGAATTCTACCACATAACAAGTGGCTGCCAGAAAGATGTTCTGCACTGAAAGCTTTTTCATGGTTTATGAGAGAGATCGAGAGAGGCAAAGTCTACCGGAGAAAGACCAGTGTCCAACAAGCCCATTACTACTTGGATACAAGGAGCAAAAAGGTCAAAGGTCCCAGAGAGAGGCCCACAGAGAGCTAGGCTAAACCTGAAACCTTCACAGACCACTCGGATACAAACGGTGTACACTCCTTATCATAAGTGGTGGTGAGCCATTTCAACGAGAACAGAACATAGATTCCAGAGCCAGAATAAAGTCAATTCCATACAATTTTAGACGAGAAATTGCATATTCTCCAAGCTCAGCAAGAGTCAATCCACCATATTGTTCGCACAGCTAATGTTTACTTGAAACAACAATGAGGTGGGGTCTAAATCAGAGAATAAGGTGAATGTTTACAGAATACTTCAGAGATTGATCCCCCATGTTGTTTGTCTACACTCTTAGAAAAAAAGGTTATCTAACAACCTAAAAGGGTTCTTCGGCTGTCCCCATAGGAGAACACTTTTTGGTTTCAGGTAGAACCCTTTTGGGTTCCATGTAGAATCCATTCCACAGAGAGTACATGATATTCAAAAGGGTTCTACATTGAACCTAGGTTCAAAATATTTAGGTTAAAACAAGAGGATTTGAATATTCCATAACTCTTTGGGACCAGCACTCCTAATTTAGAAAAAAGCGCTAGAAGGATATCAATGGAGTTGGTTCCATGAATTTGTTTATTTTCTTACACTTCCAAATGGAATTACTTCATTGTCTTCCCCTTCCCATCTTCAACCCAGCCTTGAACCAAAAACGGTTCTACTTGGAACCAAAAAGGGTTCTCCTATGTGGACAGCCGAAAACCCCTTTTGGAGTGAACCGTACTCGTTGTAGACCCTGACCTAGATCTATGGAGGTGGTATAAGAGTATGCTCAGGCTCATGGGTTGAGAACGTTCGGTTTTAACACGGTTGGTCAAGTTCAGATACACAAGTGAAATGGAAAGAAAACAGTACGTGGGTGCTTCATCTTTTGAGTGAGTCAAGACTTGGGAGTGCTTGCCTTTCTGCACTTATCAAGCCCCGAATGCATCTTGAAGGACACATTCATTTATTTTCTTATTGACATTCCGGCACAATGCACACAGATGACGCATAACACACAGTGTTATATGACAGTTGAGGACGAGGTTTCCTAACTTCAAATAAATTAGTAAGTGCATATTGTAAGTGTCCAATGTTTTAAGTCTTCATTGTAGAAGGTTGTTAAATCTCTGCATTGTGTTCTTCTGTGCCGTACAGTGGTTATCCAAATAGTGGTTATTTATACTGAACAAAAATAGAAATACAACATGCACCCCTAATCTATGGATTTCACATGACTGGGAATAAAGATATGCATCTGTTGGTCACAGATAAAATGGGTTTCACAATGGGCCTCAGGATCTCGTCGCGGTATTTTTTTTGCATTGAAATTGCCATCGATAAAATGCAATTGTGTTCGTTGTCCGTGGCTTATCAAATCAAATGTATTTATATAGCCCTTCGTACATCAGCTGATATCTCAAAGTGCTGTACAGAAACCCAGCCTAAAACTCCAATGCAGGTGTAGAAGCACGGTGTCTGGGAAACGTTCCCTAGAAAGGCCAGAACATAGGAAGAAACCTAGAGAGGAACCAGGCTATGAGGGGTGGCCAGTCCTCTTCTGGCTGTGCCGGGTGGAGATTATAACAGAACGTGGCCAAGATGTTCAAATGTTCATAAATGACCAGCATGGTCAAATAATAATAATCACAGTAGTTGTCGAGGGTGCAGCAAGTCAGCACCTCAGGAGTAAATGTCAGTTGGCTTTTCATAGCCGATCATTAAGAGTATCTCTACCACTCCTGCTGTCTTTAGAGAGTTGAAAACAGCCTGCACATACCATAACCCCACCTCCACCAGGTGTCACTCTGTTCACAACATTGACATCAGCAAACCGCTCACCCACACGACGCCATACACGTGGTCTGCGGCTGTGAGGCCGGTTGGACGTACTGCCAAATCCTCTAAAACGATGTTGGAGGTGGCTTATGGTAGAGAAATGAACATTACATTTTCTGCCAACAGCTCTGGTGGAAATTCCTGTAGTCAGCATGCCAATTGCACGCTTCCTCAAAACTTGAGACATCTGTTGCATTGTGTTGTGACAACTGCACATTTTAGATGTGCCTTATTTTTTTCACCAGCATAAGGTGCACCTGTGTAATGATCATGCTGTTTAATCATCTTCTTGATATGCAACACCTGTCAGGTGGATGGAATATCTTGGAAAATGAGAAATGCTCACAAACAGATGTAAACAAATTTGTGCACAATCTGAGAAATATGCTTTTTATGCACATTGAACATTTCTGGGATCTTTTATTTCAGCTCATGAAACATGGGACCAATACCTTACATGTTGCATTTATTTTTGTTCAGTGTATAAAGATAGACATGTCTGGCTTCTAAAGGTAGAATCAGTGGCGCAGCGGTCTAAGTCACTGCATCCCAGTTTTGTCTGGGGTAGGCTGTCATTGTAAATAAGAATTTGTTCTTAACTGACTTGTGTAGTTAAATAAAGGTTGAATATATATACAGTGCCTTGCGAAAGTATTCGGCCCCCTTGAACTTTGCGACCTTTTGCCACATTTCAGGCTTCAAACACAAAGATATAAAACTGTATTTTTTTTGTGAAGAATCAACAACAAGTGGGACACAATCATGAAGTGGAACGACATTTATTGGATATTTCAAACTTTTTTAACAAATCAAAAACTGAAGAATTGGGCGTGCAAAATTATTCAGCCCCTTTACTTTCAGTGCAGCAAACTCTCTCCAGAAGTTCAGTGAGGATCTCTGAATGATCCAATGTTGACCTAAATGACTAATGATGATAAATACAATCCACCTGTGTGTAATCAAGTCTCCGTATAAATGCACCTGCACTGTGATAGTCTCAGAGGTCCGTTAAAAGCGCAGAGAGCATCATGAAGAACAAGGAACACACCAGGCAGGTCCGAGATACTGTTGTGAAGAAGTTTAAAGCCGGATTTGGATACAAAAAGATTTCCCAAGTTTTAAACATCCCAAGGAGCACTGTGCAAGCGATAATATTGAAATGGAAGGCGTATCAGACCACTGCAAATCTACCAAGACCTGGCCGTCCCTCTAAACTTTCAGCTCATACAAGGAGAAGACTGATCAGAGATGCAGCCAAGAGGCCCATGATCACTCTGGATGAACTGCAGAGATCTACAGCTGAGGTGGAAGACTCTGTCCATAGGACAACAATCAGTCGTATATTGCACAAATCTGGCCTTTATGGAAGAGTGGCAAGAAGAAAGCCATTTCTTAAAGATATCCATAAAAAGTGTCATTTAAAGTTTGCCACAAGCCACCTGGGAGACACACCAAACATGTGGAAGAAGGTGCTCTGGTCAGATGAAACCAAAATTGAACTTTTTGGCAACAATGCAAAACGTTATGTTTGGCGTAAAAGCAACACAGCTGAACACACCATCCCCACTGTCAAACATGGTGGTGGCAGCATCATGGTTTGGGCCTGCTTTTCTTCAGCAGGGACAGGGAAGATGGTTAAAATTGATGGGAAGATGGATGGAGCCAAATACAGGACCATTCTGGAAGAAAACCTGATGGAGTCTGCAAAAGACCTGAGACTGGGACGGAGATTTGTCTTCCAACAAGACAATGATCCAAAACATAAAGCAAAATCTACAATGGAATGGTTCAAAAATAAACATATCCAGGTGTTTGAATGGCCAAGTCAAAGTCCAGACCTGAATCCAATCGAGAATCTGTGGAAAGAACTGAAAACTGCTGTTCACAAATGCTCTCCATCCAACCTCACTGAGCTTGAGCTGTTTTGCAAGGAGGAATGGGAAAAAAATGCAGTCTCTCGATGTGCAAAACTGATAGAGACATACCCCAAGCGACTTACAGCTGTAATCGCAGCAAAAGGTGGCGGGCGCTACAAAGTATTAACTTAAGGGTGAAGGCTGAATAATTTTGCACGCCCAATTTTTCAGTTTTTGATTTGTTAAAAAAGTTTGAAATATCCCATAAATGTCGTTCCACTTCATGATTGTGTCCCATTTGTTGTTGATTCTTCACAAAAAAATACAGTTTTATATCTTTATGTTTGAAGCCTGAAATGTGGCAAAAGGTCGCAAAGTTCAAGGGGGCCGAATACTTTCGCAAGGCACTGTATATATATGGACAAACCGAAGTAGCCGTTAACTGTGTTACATTAAAGTGGCTGGTGAGAAATTACATGAATGCTTAATAAGGATTTCTGAGCTGCAGAAAAAAATGACACTGACGTAATCCATTTACATCGTAGGGCACTGCAGGTAGGCACTGCAGGTAGGCAGAATTCAATGCTGTTCTTTGAAAGAATTCTCTGGCCTTTAGGCCTCTGTCGGCCTGCTACACAAAAGGCCCAAATGGCTCTGGCAAACAAATTGAGCACAAAGAAAAGGATTCAATGACCTGACAACTGAGTGTTCTTACCAAAAGTTCCAATTTACCAAAAGGTTTTGGCATTGGATTAGAATGGCTTCAGAATGTAAGGGGTGAGAAAACACTGACAAAATGCACATTTATAATAGATGCTTTGTGTGTTGACTACCTGCATTGCTCATCAACTCTTGACTGTCTTCACTCGTCTTTATAGCTCTTAGTCTTATGCACACTAATACGCTGTTCTTGTGGTATTGGAAATGAAAGCCACAATAGCCCATGTAGAAATACTGACACATTGTTTATTTGGTTGACGTCGTTATGAGTGACCTTCCTTAAGGCATTACTTCAGTCTCACACATCATCACCTCAACACGTGGCAGCACTGGACCGCAAGGCACTGTGGAATAGCAGTGCCCTGCTGGCCTGAAGAGTGTTAAAGACAGGGGGTTGACCACCCCACTGCTAATCTCCCACAGTATGCAAACCAAGTAGAGGGGGGTGAAGCGGCTCCTTTTTAAGCTCCTTTTTCTACGACCGACTGAACCGCAGGTAAACCTCTCTTGATTGATTTCGGGAGTAGATTTATTGGTATTGCACACAGCAGTATGAGAAGATTAAGGTCATTTTGAGGAACCCATCATTTGAGGATTAAAAGGACTATCTGGTGCAGGTTCCTTCCATATGGTGGTAGACACAGTGAACCTGACATGCCTCCCCTGTTTATGCACTGCTTTCACATCTCCACACATTATACAAGCAGAGGTCAGATCCATCCACAACATCCTCCTCTTATCCGAGCGGGATTCTTCTCTGTCTGGTGGTGAGAGTTTGTTTTCAACCTATTTTTTAAAACAAGCTCTCTCTGACAGTTGTTTTTTTTTTCGGCAAAAGAAAAACTAAACAAGAGGAAAAGTGTTTCTTGGGAAAAGGGAGAAGAAAAATTGAGGAAGAGGAGAGACGATGACAAGCTCTGGAAAGGCACGGCGGAGTGCCTCCTTGAATCAATCAACCAGGGGGAGGACAAGCACTTCATCCATCCAGCCTATGCCAGCCTTTCCTCCCAGTTTTACAACAATCAGACGGCTGATGAAAAGCAGCCTGTGAAACCACAGGAGATGAGGGGAGGGAGGTTGGGGTGGTTGTGGTGGGTCTCAGCTGTGCAAGCCGGAGTGGGTGGAGTACGGGGGGGGTTGAAGTTGAGGAGCAGGTGCAGATGTGAGGAGATTGGAGGGACACTTAGGACCCTACTCAAACCCCCCCACTAAAACGGAAACAACCTCTTCTTAAAAATGCACTGTACTGTGTGTGGTTGCATCAAAACAAGGAATCACCACATTCCTTTGACATTTGTAATGAGACAAACCGAATTGGCCCCGAGTGTAAAACACTGTTACTGAGAGCAGCCCGACTCAGACTCTTGACATCTGCTACAGTACAGAGATGGCTGGGAGTGACTCTTAAGTAAATTGTCAAGTTCCAAAGCAGAGCGCAGGCCATTTGTGGCTCCTCTGAGTGTCCGAATGGAAAACAAACTATCAGGCACCTCTGGTCTGAGGTGAACAAACACAAATCTCCCAAAATAAAGTAGAGGTAGAGTCAGTGGGGATTAAAAAGTGAGACCTAGTATGCTTTAACCCCTGACCTGAGTGAGTTAGTTGTTCAGCCAGTTAAAAGACAGGGTAAAAGCAGTACAAACAGCTACCAAAGAGCCACGAGATAGTTAGGCTACGCAAACGTCTCCCTAAGGGTTACAGTCCGGTAAGAGGGAGAGTGTCCAATGTAATACCCATCTGTCATGATAAATACCATAGCCTGTCACTTTGCTAATTGACTTGGAGATGAAACAGAGAAAATTAAGTGCCTTGACCTTTTCACTGCCCCCCTCTGACAAAGGACAGGCCAATCAGATTAGGAATAAGAATAACATGTAATTGAATAGGATCTCTAAAGGACAGACACTGTCTGGTTTTATGTAGGGGTGCATTAAGGGATTTAGCCTTCAAAGGTTTATGTAACAACAACACTGCCAGCAGACTTAGAGAGCCCTCAAACACAACAAACAGGTCCACAATTAATACCAGAGTTAAAAATTGTAAAAAAAAACAAAACAGTTATGAGATGGTAGGTTGAAAGGGAATGTCACCCTGGACCCCAACACAGTCTTCATTTCAGCGACCCATTCACCGTAGAGACGAAGGATGTTGCCTTATAGAATCCATTTTGATTAGTCTGTCAGAGTCAGGGAAGTTCTTCAAATTATAATAAAGTGATAGAAAGTGAAAAGGGGCTAGAGCTCGAGAAACTGGCCCATCACTAATGATTAACCAGAGAGGGCCAACCCAACCCAACCCTACCCAACCCAACCCAACCCAACCCAACCCAACCCTACCCAACCCAACCCTACCCAACCCAACCCTACCCAACCCAACCCAACCCTACCCAACCCGCCACTCCTTTGTGATTTTTGAAATGAGTTTTACAGTTGAGACGTAATTTAACTGTAAATGTGCCATGAACACAACCACTCATGATGTTGTCATCTGATTGTCAAACAAATCACTACCTTCACACATTTAGCCAAAATAATTCCAGCATCCGATGAGTGCACGTGTGTTCTTTCGTTCAATTCGCAAGTGGATGAAACTACCTCAACCGAGAAAGCTTCCGAGTGAGCGAAACAGCCCCCCTCTGTCTTACTATACGAATCCCATGTATCTGATGCTGTCTAGACAAAATATATATAAATTTAAAAAACGGTATGACATGCCATACTCTTTTTGGTCAGACAGCATCAGATACATGGGCTACATATATTTTACTACAGAAATGCGTACTGTTTCCCCCTAGAGTCTAAGGGCCCGAGGCTGGGTTTCTACTAAGCTAGCCATGTCAAGAACCAGGCTTGCCTAGTTCATGGCAGAAAAATAGCAAAAAAAATGGGTGGGTCCCAGTGTAAATCAGTGACACCTCACTACACGTCAAACCAATCAAATGCCTTGCTTGGGCGGAGCACCAGTAGTGCTCACTAGATTAGTGTCATAGGTGCAACAGTGAGTGACGATTATTTTTTACAGTCTATGGTGAGGATGGCCGGGAAATCGCAGATTAAAAACCCATCAAAATTGTGTATAGAGCACACTTCTGACAAAACACAATTAAGCTTTTCGTCCATTTTCTGCAATGGTGCAAAATAGCATACGGAACAACTCTTTGCAAAATGTGTCAATCCCTGTCTGAAAACAGTGACAAACATAACACGTAGCACCAACAGGCATGTGGTAGAAAGGTTCTTGAAATGTAGCATCCAATCAAGATCTTGTCGCTGGGAGTCAGCGGACCATTCTTAACCGTTTTTGCAATACAAAATTCTTTAGACTTCCAGGCGTGACAGTGACGTGACTAAGCTAGCATATGGAATTGTTTTAAGATGGTCATACCAAGGATAATTTAGCTATTTGATTCAGAATTGTATGTATAAAAAATTATATTGAAAAATATTATGTTGAAACATTGAATTTGGCCTTACTGCTATTAGCCCAAAGAAACGCAATGAATAACTGATAGTCAAGATGTTTATCAAAAGGAAGTATGTTTTGAAGTATTAGTCCTATATCTGAGTGATATAAGAAAGCTTATTTTACCGTGGAATTACCAGTATACCTTGAACATGGAAATGCACTATTCACTTCTAGAAATGTTTCGGCTCGGTGCCGCCTTATTAGCGTTCGGACGCTACAGACGTTTTCGTGAGAAGACAGATTTTTGAGATGTCTCCTGGTCTGACAAACACCTCTGTTGCTCTGCCACCTTCCACCGCAGATGCAGAAGGCCGATTGAGTTTGGATTGAGACGCAGCCCGTGCAGATATCTCTATCTTAAACAGATTTTGATGGGGATTTTTTTATGTATTATGCCTCGAGCAGAGCCTGGCGGCACCTCTAGCCCCTTGATGATGTGAGGCCTGAGGCAATTGTCTCTTCTGCCTAATGGCAAGTCCGCCAGTGCTAACATCTCACCCTAGACATTCAGCAGTCTATCATTAGGATGTAATTGGCTGATTGTATGATATAGGAAGCATTCATATCACACATGCACACTACAGCTATATTGCGGTGATTTTTTTCATTAGCACTTTATCTGGTCTCTGCAACCTTGGAAGTCATGTGTGTGTGTGTGCACGTGTAAGTAATTGAAGGCATCCACTGTGTTTGCCGTAGTTTAAACGGCAGGTGGTGAATCAGCAGTAGTCACGCCTTGCAGCAAAGCAAATTCAAATGAATGAAAAGACGACATGGTATTAAGGACACATGGTTTCACCTACAGTTGAAGTCGGAAGTTTACATAAACCTTAGCCAAATACATTTAAAGTCAGTTTTTCACCATTTCTGACATTTAATCCTAGTAAAAATTCCCTGTCTTAGGTCAGTTAGGATTACCACTTTATTTTAAGAATGTGAAATGTCAGAATAATAGTATAAAGAATGATTTATTTCAGCTTTTATTTCTTTCATCACAATCCCAGTGGATCAGAAGTTTGCATTCACTCAATTAGTATTTGGTAGCATTGCCTTTAAATTGTTTAAATTGGGTCAAACGTTTCGGGTAGCCTTCCACAAGCTTCCCACAATAAGGGGTGAATTTTGGCCCATTCCTCCTGACAGAGCTGGTGTAACTGAGTCAGGTTTGTAGGCCTCCTTGCTCACACACGCATTTTCAGTTCTGCCCACAAATGTTCTATGGGATTGAGGTCAGGGCTTTGTGATGGCCACTCCAATACCTTGACTTTGTTGTCCTTAAGCCATTTTGCCACAACTTTGGAAGTATGCTTGGGGTCATTGTCCATTTGGAAGACCCATTTGCGACCAAGCTTTAACTTCCTGACTGATGTCTTGAGATGTTGCTTCAATATATCCATCCTCATGATGCCAACTATTTTGTGAAGTGCACCAGTCCCTTCTGCAGCGAAGCACCCCACAACATGATGCTGCCACACCCGTGCTTCACAGTTGGGATGGTGTTCTTCGGCTTGCAAGCCTCCCCGTTTTCCCTCTAAACATAACAATGGTCAATATGGCCAAACATTTCTATTTTTGTTTCATCAGACCAGAGGACATTTCTCCAAAAAGTCTGATCTTTGTCCCCATGTGCAGTTTCAAACCGTAGTCTGGCAGTTTTGGAGCAGTGGCTTCTTCCTTGCTGAACGGCCTTTCAGGTTATGTTGATATAGGACTCGTTTTACTGTGTATATAGATACTTTTGTACCGGTTTCCTCCAGCATCTTCACAAGGTCCTTTGCTGTTGTTCTGGGATTGATTTGCACTTTTCGCACCAAAGTACGTTCATCTCTAGGAGACAGAATGCATCTTCTTCCCAAGCGGTATGACAGCTGCGTGGTCCCATGGTGTTTATACTTGCATACTATTGTTTGTACAGATGAACGTGGTACCTTCAGGCATTTGGAAATTGCTCCCAAGGATGAACCAGACTTGTGGAGGTCTACAATTTTTTTCTGAGGTCTTGGCTGATTTCTTTTGATTTTCCCATGATGTCAAGCAAAGAGGCACTGAGTTTGAAGGTAGGCCTTGAAATACATCCACAGGTACACCTACAACTGACTCAAATTATGTCAATTAGCCTATCAGAAGCTTCTAAAGCCATGACATCATTTTATGGAGTTTTCCAAGCTGTTTAAAGTCACAGTCAACTTAGTGTATGTAAACTCCTTACCCACTGGAATTGTGATACAGATACATAAATGAAATAATCTGTCTGTAAACAATTGTTGGAAAAATGACTTGTGTCATGCACGAAGTATATATCCTAACTGACTTGCCAAAACTATAGTTTGTTCACAAGAAATTTGTGGAGTGGTTGAAAAACAAGTTAATGACTCCAACCTAAGTGTATGTAAACTTCCGACTTCAACTGTATATTCATTTTGCAGCGATGGGCCTTCTCTGCTAAATTATTGCCACCACTCCCCAAAAAAATATGATTTTTTTCAGGATGGTAAAAATGTTTTCAGTTTCAACTTAAAACAACTACAACACATAGTGCCTTTAGAAATAATTCACACCCCTTGACTTGTTCACATTTTGTTGTTACAGCCTGAATTGAAAATTAATAAAAATATAAAAAAATGTTGTCATTGGCCTACACACAGTACAACATAATGTTGAAGTGGAATACAGTTTTTCGAATTATTTTACAAATTCATTAAAAATGAAGAGCTGATATGTCTTCAGTCAACTCCTTTGTTATGGCAAGCCTAAAGTTCAGCAGTAAAATTTGATCTCAAAAAGTCACATAATAAGTTGCATGGACTCACCCTGTATGCAATAATAGAGTTTAACATGATTTTTGAATGACTACTTCATCTCTGTACTCCACACATGCCGATAATTGTAAGGTCCCTCAGTTGAGCAGTGAATTTCAAACATATATTCAACCACAAAGACCAGGGAGGTTTTCCAATGCCTAGCAAAGAAGGGCACCTATTGGTAGATGGGTAAAAAATAAAATTTTCTGTGAGATATGGGTCAGTACACAAGCATTTGTTCCAAACTAAATCAATTCAAGCATGGTCCACAGACCGATGCTGCATGCTAATAATATTGTTACACTGATTTTCTTTTTCCTATAGTAACATTGACAAAAAAAAATTACTAAGTGCACTTCTGGTTATTTCTATGGGGAGCACACTGTGTCAGAGGGAAAAATAGTGACATTGTATTATGTATATCCAATGATAAAAGTATACCAAAGCCATCTTTGGTTCTCTAGTTTTAGCCAGGACAACAGGTGTACAAATATAATTATTTATATTCCCTCCCTCCATACATTCCCTCTCTCCTCAGATGACAGAAAGGCCACATCTCTACCTCTAAAAAGATCTGAGGCAGCCCACTCTGTCTCCCTGTGCGTGTTTAAAACGACACCTAATATCTCTGTCTGATCATCAATTATGCCACTATAAGAGTTGGCCCTCAGAGAGGAGAGGGTGTGTGTGTGTGTGTGTGTGTGTGTGTGTGTGTGTGTGTGTGTGTGTGTGTGTGTGACGTACTTCTGCATGGTGAGGGCCAGGTTGAAGCTGGCAGACTTGATCTTGTTCTGGGCCTCTAGGTGGGTCATGCCTTCAGTGCTGACCCCGTCGATGGCCACGATGATGTCACCCTGGATCAGGTTTCCCTGCTGTGCCTTACTCCCTGGGGTGATCTGTGGACGGTCAGCACACACATAGGTCAATCATAATGTGCTTTGTCAAATGGACACTAGTGCTAAGCGATTAACCAAAATGTCTAAACATAAAAAATAAAATACAAAAAACAGCTAATTGACAGACATCAGTTCAATTATTATAATAACATTTTGTTCTGTTTTATTCTGTGAGCTTGATGGTCAGTTTCTATAGAGAGAAATTAGATCAACCCCAAACTTTGAAATTTAGTAAGGAGTTGTAGTTTCCAACAGGCCAATATTCTACATAGTTTAGTGCAAAAAATGTGGTGATTAACTACAATGACCATAATCCATTGTCCGCCCGCTTACTTGCACAGTCTCGGTCTGTGTGGAGCAGACACTAAGAGCTTGTTGAATGAGAGACAACGCACGAGAGGGATAAAATCAGTTGCATTGCAGGACTTCCTCTACCTGAAAATACATGATGTAAGTGATTGATAGTTGGTATTCAACAGTCATAAAAGTATGCCTTATTTACTACCACTTAATCACAGCAGAGAAGTAAATATCTTAGGTCAATGAAATGGGAATGGAATTGATCAATGGTGTTATGAGTGAGCTGCCTGTCACGTAGGGCTCGGCTTAAGTCTCTCAGAGGTGCAAAGCCTCCTGCCAGTCACAGTCAGGTGGAGCCCGACAACCTGTTTACACTGGACACAATAAGAGGACACAAGTGTACAGGCAGGCCTCCATGTCTAATCTTTGACAGCTGACTACATAACCTAACATGCGGAATATTCTGTGATTATTACATTATCTCAGTTGTAGTACAGTATGTTATTATGGGTGTAGAAGACAGAACTTGGACGATCAGTTCATCAGTAATCACGGTCACACTTTATTTGGATAGTCCAGAAAGTCCATCTGTAGATGCTCAATAGATGGTCATACTATCACCAAACTATCTGTTGATAAGCAACTGCGTGCTATGGTTTGGTTTAGAATAAGGGTTACGTTTAGGGTTAGGATAAGGGTTAAGGTTAGGGTTAGGGTTAGTAGATACACTATATATACACAAAAGTATATGGACATACCTTGAAATTAGTGGACTCGGCTATTTCAGCCACACCCGTTGCTGACGGGTGTATAAAAGCACACAGCCATGCAATCTCCATAGACAAAACATTGGCAGTCAAATGTCCTTACTGAAGAGCTCAGTGACTTTCAATGTGGCATCATCATAGGATGCCACCTTTCCAACAAGTCAGTTCATTAAATTTCTGCCCTGCTAGACCCGGTCAACTGTGTTGTTATTGGGAATTGGAAACGTCTCTGAGCATTTAAAAAAAAAAACTACTTTTAGTCATTTAGCAGATGCTCTTATCCAGAGCAATTAGGGTTAAGTACCTTGCTCAAGGTTACTGGCCCAACCAGCAACAACGGCTCAGCCGCAAAGTGGTAGGCCACACAAGTTCCAAACTGCCTCTGGAAGCAACGTCAGCAAAATAATTGTTCGTCGGGAGCTTAATGAAATGGGTTTCCATGGCCGAGCAGCCGCACACAAGCCTAAGATCACCATGCGCTCGGCTGGAGTGGTGTAAAGCTCACCGCCATTGGACTCTGGAGCAGTGGGAACGCGTTCTCTGGAGTGATGAATCATGCTTCACCATCTGGCAGTCCGACAGACGAATCTGTCCCCGCGGCAATGTTCCAACATCGAGTGGAAAGCCTTCCCAGAAGAGTGAGGGCTGTTATAGCAGCAAAGGCGGGGACCAACTCCATATTAATGCCCATGATGTTGGAATGAGATGTTCGACGAGCAGGTATCCACATACTTTTACATACTACATTACATGTAGTGTAGTTAGTTGAAATGTTAATGATACTCCATCTGTAGATGCTCTACAGACTAATCTAAATAAAGTGTTAGCGTAGTCACCAATGCGATTCATGCCTCCGAACAAACCAGGAAACATCTAATTAAGTGCCCAGGATCATTGGTACACTGGAAACTATCTGTAATGTCCACCATTTAATGATGAAACTAGGGGAGAAAGGATGGGGAGGCTTCCAGACCACTCATTAGCCGATTTATCAGAGGCAGGGTTTTATTTATTTTTATTTTTGCCTCCCCCCTCTTTAACCCTCCAGTTTTGACACCATCTGCCCTCGTTTATAAAAACCACCCTCGCCCCAAAATATCCCTCCTGATAAAAACCCTTACCTCACCTAATCTCATGGTCTTTATCCCCATATTTTACTCCCAGAAGTAGTACACAGTAATTGGCTGCTTCCTGTTCAAACTGCCTGACATTTCTTACTTACCCACTTTTCATATTCCCGCAATAATTTCCATCATTCAGGAAGAGAGGAATAAAAGAGCGAGAGAAGTGAGAGAGCTCTCATAAAGCAATCTAACTGACTAAATCCCTTGAGTGGAAAATGAAAGTCAGGTTGGCTTATTCATTATTACTGTTAAAAGAATATGGAATAACATTGCAACAATAGGGTCTGTGTGCACTTTCATCAAAGTGAAGAGAGTGAGTCGGCTGTAGACCGAGACACACTTCATTCATTAGAATGAGAACCTTTATTTCACTAGGCAAGTCAGTTTAAGAAAAAATCTTATTCACAATGACGGCCTACCCCAGCCAAACCCGGACGATGCTGGGCCAATTGTGCCTCGCCCTATGGGACTCCCAATCACGCCCGGATGTGATTCAGCCTGAATTCGAACCAGGGACCGCACCTCTTGCACTGAGATGCAGTGCCTTAGACCGCTGTGCCACTCGGAAGCCAAGATGAATGGCACAGACTTCACAGAGAAGAGAGAAATGCAAATGAGCACAGAAAATGGAGAAGTGAATGGGCACTGACTTCAGAGAAGTGCAAATAAGATTTCAAAATCAAAGTAAACTTTAGCATTAAGGGGTTTAGTATCTGTGATAGCTACAACCATTTATGGACTGTTAAATTAATGATATATAGCTATAGAAGTTTTTAAGAATATAACTTATAACTGTCTATGAGTTTGAGAGTGGATACATTTCTCCCGCCCCATCCCTCAGCTGTTTACCAAAAATACAAACAATTGAGTAATCACACACTGTTGCAGACCCGTTTGAGTGTGTTGTTGAAATTTCTCCACTAATCAGTTACATCCAGGGGGGCTTTTCAGCTGTGCATTTCGGGAAACAAGCACCCCCCCTCTTCCTTGTCACTCCTCACAGTTCTATGAATGAAACTAATTCAAATTGGCCTACACCTCATTCCGGTAAAAAACAGACTGTCCCCACAGCGGTGCAGAAGGCTGTCTGAGGCTGGTATCAAGCTCCACCAGCCATCTCGGTCTGTTGCCTTCACATATATCCCTCTCTCGCTATCTCTTCCACTCTCCCCCTCCTTTTCCCTCTTTAATTCCCTTCTTCTTACTCCTTCTCTCTATCCCATTATCTCGCTCCCTTTCTCACACCCTGCTCTCCCTATTTTTCTCTCCCTCTACTCATCACTCTCTCTTTCCCTCCCTCCATCCCTATCCATCTCTCTCTGAGTGAAAAAATTAAATGGGTCCCTGTCTGTATCTCCCTGGGGAGCTCAGTTGTCACTAGGCACGTGCAAGACAGCCTGCAACTAGCTGGTGAGACCACTGTGAAGAGCTCATTTAAAACACACACCAACAGGGAACTGGAACTAACCGGTGTTGGAAAATATATTCTCAGGGCCTTCAGAAAGTATTCACACACCCCTTGATTTTTTTTTACATTGTTGTGTTACAAGGTTGGATTAAAATGTATTTAATTGTCCCTTTTTGTCAACGATCGACACAAAATACTCAAATGTCGAAGTGGAAGAAGAATTCTAACATAGGTAAAAAATGTATAACAAATAAAAACACTAATATATCTTGATTACATAAGTATTCAACCCCCGGGGTCAATTCATGTTAGAATCACCTTTGGCAGCGTGAGTCTAAGAGCTTTGCACACCTGGATTGTACAATATTTACACATTATATATTTTTTCAAGTAGGTTGTTGATCATTGCTAGACAGCCATTTTCAAGTCTTGCCATAGATTATGAAGCTGATTTAAGTCACAACTGTAACTAGGCCACTTGGTACGCAACTCGAGTGTATATTTGACCTTGTGTGTTTTAGGTTATTGTCCTTCTGAAAGGTGATTTTGCCACCCAGTGTCTGTTGGAAAGCAGACTGAACCAGGTTTTCCTCTAGGATTGTGCCTGTGCTTAGTTTATTCTGTTTATTTTCATGCTAAAAACTCCCTAGTCCTTATCGATGACAAGCATACCCATAACATGATGCAGCCACCACCATGTTTGAAAATATGAAGAGTGGTACTCAATGATGTGTTGTGTTAGATTTGCCCCAAACACAACGCTTGGTATTCGGGATAACAATTTATTTTCCACAATATTTGTATTTCTGTTCAGGCTTCCTCTTAGCACTGTCATTTAGGTTAGTATTTCAGGGCAAATACAATGTTGTTGATCTATCCTAAAAAAAATATATATCACAGCCATTAAACTCTAACACCATTTGCCACATAGTGAAATCCCTGAGCGGTTTCCTCCCTCTTCGGCTACTGAGTTAGGAAGGAGGCCTGTATCTTTGTAGTGACTGAGTTTATTGATACACCATCCAAAGTGTAATTAATAACTTCACTATGCTTAAAGGGATTTTCAATGTCTGCTTTTTTTCCACCCATCTACCAATATAGTCCTTCTTTGTGAGGCATTGGAAAACCTCCCTGGTCTTTGTGGTTAAATCTGTTTGAAATTCACTGCTTGACTGAGAGACCTTACAGATAATTGTATCTGTGGGGTACAGAGATGAGATGGTGTTTAACATGATTTTGAATAACTACTTTTTTTTTTTTTTTTTCACCTTTATTTAACCAGGTAGGTCAGTTGAGAACAAGTTCTCTATTACAACTGCGACCTGGCCAAGATAAAGCAAAGCAGTGCGACAAAAACAACAGAGTTACACATGGGATAAACAAACATACAGTCAATAACACACAGAGTGAGTCCATGCAACTTATGTGACTCGTTAAGCAAATCTTTACTCCTGAACTTATTTATGCTTGCCATAACAAAAGGTTTGAAAACTTATTGACTCAAGACACGTCTGCTTTTTATTTTTTAGTCATACATTCTTTTTTTTTAAAAGAAATCCACTGACATTATGGGGTATTGTGCGTAGGCCAGTAACAAGAAAGATTAATTTATTTCAGCTTTTATTTCTTTCATCACATTCCCAGTGGTTCAGAAGTTCACATACACTCAATTAGTATTTGGTAGCATTACCTTTAAATTTGTTTAACTTGGGTCAAATGTTTCCGGTAGCCTTCCACAAACTTCCCAAAATAAGTTGAGTGAATTTTGGCCCATTCCTCCTGACAGAGCTGGTGTAACTGAGTCAGGTTTGTAGGCCTCCTTGCTTGCACACGCTTTTTCAGTTCTGCCCACACATTTTCTATGGGATTGAGGTCAGGGCTTTGTGATGACCACTCCAATGCCTTGACTTCGTTGTCCTTAAGTCATTTTGCCACAACTTTGGAAGTATGCTTGGGGTCATTGTCCATTTGGAAGAACCATTTGCGAACAAGCTTTAACTTCTTGATTAATGTCATGAGATGTTGCTATAATATATCCACATAATTTTCCTCCTCACGATGCCATCTATTTTGTGAAGTGTACCAGTCCCTCCTGCAGCAAAGCACCCCCACAACATGATGCTGCCACCCCTGCTTCACAGTTGGGATGGTGGTCTTCGGCTTGCAAGCCTCCCCCTTTTCCCTCCAAACATAACGATGGTCATTATGGCCAAACAGTTCCATTTTTGTTTCATAAGATCAGAGGACATTTCTCTAAAAAGTACGATCTTTGTCCCCATGTGCAGTCGCAAACCGTAGTCTGGCTTTTTAATGGCGGTTTTGGAGCAGTGGCTTCTTCCTTGCCGAGCGGCCTTTCAGGTTATATCGATATAGAACTCGTTTTACTGTGAATATAGATACTTTTGTACCGGTTTCCTCCAGCATCTTCACAAGGGCCTTTGCTGTTGTTCTGGGATTGATTTGCACTTTTCGCACCAAAGTACGTTCATCTCTAGGAGACAGAATGCGTCTCCTTCCTGAGTGGTATGACGGATGCATGGTCCCATGGTGTTTATACTTGGTACCATGTTCATCTGTACAAACAATAGTACGCTTCAGGCGCTTGGAAATTGCTCCCAAGGATGAACCAGACTTGTGGGCGTCTACAATTCTTTGATTTTCCCATGATGTCAAGCAAAGAGGCACTGAGTTTGAAGGTAGGCCTTGAAATACATCCACAGGTACACCCCCAATTGACTCAAATTATGTAAATTAGCCTATCAGAAGCTTCTAAAGCCATGACATCATTTTCTGGAATTTTCCAAGCTGTTTAAAGGCACAGTCAACTTAGTGTATGTAAACTTCTGACCAACTGGAATTGTGATACAGTGAATTATAAGTGAAATTATCTGTCTGTAAACAATTGTTGGAAAAATTACTTATGTCATGCACAAAGTAGATGTCCTAACCGACTTGCCAAAACTATAGTTTGTTAACAAGAAATGTGTGGAGTGGTTGAAAAAAAGAGTTTTAATGACTCGAACCTAAGTGTATGTAAACTTCCCACTTCAACAGATAATGTCTTAGATTTATATCTATCTATCTAACAGAATGATTAAGTGATTTGTATTTCCTGCAGCTTCCTGAAGAGGCAATGAGAATGCCCCTGTCTGTGTATGATGTGCGCATCTACCGCTTTGTGTAACCGTTAGCGATGATGCTAATGAAAACAGTCTTCTGATAGGTCTAGATGGAAAAGCTTTCCCAAAAACCTTCAATTAAAATGTTAACTTCAAAGTTGCCCATGCTTACCTGGCAGAATGGTATCATGATTATTTGCATTAATCCAGTGAGTATTTGCAAACTCTACCATCACATATGCACTACAAAAACACTGATAAACAACAGCCTCTTGCTAGGTGTGCACTTGAATTAAAGGGTAACTACACCCCTAAACAAATATTATCAGATTTTTCCAAGACCTCAAAAGGGGTCTCCTCATGCGGCTGAAGCATTATTGTGGACTTAAAAACATGCAATGTTGTTGTTTTTCCATTGCAAAAAAAAGGGAAAAACAGCCCCCCCCCCCCAAGAAATACACATTTATTTTTCAAAAATAAAATACATAATTGGAAGAACAATGGCATTTATTATATTGCAGTGATCCTGTACATAAGACTTTAATCTCAAGACAGGTTCAAATATTAAACACGGAGCCTGCTGCTGTATTTAGTGGGGAGTCCTGAGTACCGCAGAGGAAACTAACCATTGGAACAGGGAATGTAACCGATGACAATCTCCTCTGTGAACAGAGGTAATAAGGACATTCCTGGTGTACACTACATTTTTATAGATGGGTCACTGCTAAACCACAATCTAAGGCCCTTCAAAAGCCTTCGATGGCCATTAATGGCTATTGATTGCCCCACACTCAATTGGTAAAACTGACTTTCTATTCTACTGCCAAAACCACTGCTGGATCACAGAGTGGTTTGTCATAAAATCCTGTCCCTAAATAAAGTGTTTCTTGATCATGGTAAAGGAAAATCTCCTGAGCCAGTCATAATGTATTACTGGAGCTCCTAGACATTGTGTCCGTGCTGTTTCTCAGATTAATATTGAGGGAAAAGAATGATGACAGTCATCGTTTATGACAGGGTCCAGGACAATTGACAGGAGCTTATTAATATAATTTATGCTTTATAAAAGGTTGTGATTAAAATAATAATTTGAAAAAGAGACTAAAACGCCACAATGTTTTAACAAAAATAGTTTCTCCCCCCCCAAAAAAAAATCTGATCAAGCCCCTCTAAATATTTATTATTATCATCATCCATGAATAAATCAAACTGTACTCAGTGAATGTCCGAAAATGTGTCATTAGTCTGAGGGGACAGACTATAGGGACAGACCAAGGAACCGAGAGACTGGCAGGTTCTTACTGCTAACCTACAAAGCATTACATGGGCTTGCTCCTACCTATCTTTCCGATTTGGTCCTGCCGTACATACCTACACGTACGCTACAGTCACAAGACGCAGGCCTCCTAATTGTCCCTAGAATTTCTAAGCAAACAGCTAGAGGCAGGGCTTTCTCCTATAGAGCTCCTTCTTTATGGAATGGTCTGCCTACCCATGTGAGAGACGTAGACTCGGTCTAAAACCTTTAACTCTTTACTGAAGACTCATCTCTTCAGTGGGTCATATGAATGAGTGTAGTCTGGCCCAGGAGTGTGAAAGTGAACGGAAAGGCACTGGAGCAACAAACCGCCCTTGCTGTCTCTGCCTGGCCGGTTCCCCTCTCTCCACTGGGATTCTCTGCCTCTAACCCTATTACAGGGGCTGAGTCACTGGCTTACTGGTGCTCTTCCATGCCGTCCCTAGGAGGGGTGCGTCACTTGAGTGGGTTGAGTCACTGACGTGATCTTCCTGTCTGGGTTGGCGCCCTCCCTTGGGTTGTGCCGTGGCGGAGATCTTTGTGGGCTATACTCGGCCTTGTCTCTGGATGGTAAGTTGTTGGTTGAAGATATCCCTCTAGTGGTGTGGGGGCTGTGCTTGGCAAAGTGGGTGGGGTTCTGTCCTGCCTGTTTGGCCCTGTCCGGGGGTATCATCGGATGAGGCCACAGTGTCTCCTGACCCCTCCTGTCTCAGCCTCCAGTATTTATGCTGCAGTAGTTTATGTGTCAGGGGGCTAGGGTCAGTCTGTTATATCTGGAGTACTTCTCCTGTCTTATCCGGTGTCCTGTGTGAATTTAAGTATGCTCTCTATAATTCTCTCTTTCGGAGGACCTGAGCCCCTAGGACCATGCCTCAGGACTACCTGGCATGATGGCTCCTTGCTGTCCCCAGTCCACCTGGCTGTGCTGCTGCTCCAGTTTCAACTGTTCTGTCTGCGGCTATGGAACCCTGACCTGTTCACCGGACGTGCTATTTGTCCCAGACCTGCTGTTTTCAACTCTCCAGAGACAGCAGGAGCGGTAGAGATACTCTTAATGATCGGCTATGAAAAGCCAACTGACATTTACTTTGTGACATCGGCTGATGTAAATACATTTGATTGATAAATATACGTTGTATTTACAATGGTGTTTGTGCTCCACTGGTCAGTCAAGTCAACTCTATTACAATTGGTGCCATAGAGGACAAGATAGTTGTTTGATCAAAGAGTTACTAGTGACCCTCTCCATCTTACAGTCAAGGTGACCATCAGGGTCACGCCGTAATAATGCAGGAAATGAGATAACACAGAGATTACATTGCTACTGGAGTAAAACATGCAACAGGTGTTGCTCCATTTTTTAGACAATCTTTCCCCCAATGATGACTAAAATGGAAAACGTCTTGCATCAATAAATGAGTAGAATCCCCCCCGCTGACTAAATAAGCTACAAAATCCAAGTTCATTGAAACTTCTGTTTCTCACTGGAGCCACCAAGCAAGTAAGAAGACGAAATGTTGGGGCAACCAGGAAAAACAAAGGGCTTGAGAGAGAGGGTGAGGAGTGGATTACCAACTGGCTCACAAAACCTGTACCAACCGTCCACCCCGACTCTGGTCTATTGATATCTGGGTGAATGGCTGGCTGATATGCCAGCTCAAATCTCCTGTGCACTCACAACACACAAAGGACTGGCCTGTTCTATGGGCCAGGCAAAGACCATGGGGGAAAGTGGGGGCACAGAGAGAGAGAGAGAGAGAGAGAGAGAGAGAGAGAGAGAGAGAGGAGAAATATATAGCCATAATGACATTTCAAATGTCTCTATTCCTTTGGAAGGTTTATGAGTGTTTACTGTTCCTCTTTTATTTCACTTTTGTTTATTATCTATAACATATGTTGCCAATAAAGCCCTTTGACTTGAAAGAGATAAAGGCAAAAGGGAAGCAAATAGAGAGAGAAAGAAAGAGGGAAATCAGTAAAGAGTCAGAAGTACAGTAGCTAACTAAAGAGTGATCGCCAGCCAAAGAGCTACAGTATCGATATGCTGAAATGAGGCCCCACACTCTTGTATCACAGTTTCACTGGCCTGCCACGATGTAATCGCTTCATCAGATCATGGTTTGATTCATATTTTGTTCATTATGGGGTTGTCCACTTATCATGACACAGAACTTCTGATTTGATTCATCTATGTGTCCCCAACACATTTGATTCAATACGTATTAATTCAAACTGCTCTTTCACAAGATCATTCTGTATTAATTCAAACTGCTCTTTCACAAGATCATTCTGTATTAATTCAAACTGCTCTTTCACAAGATCATTCTGTATTAATTCAAACTGCTCTTTCACAAGATCATTCTGTATTAATTCAAACTGCTCTTTCACAAGATCATTCTGTATTAATTCAAACTGCTCTTTCACAAGATCATTCTGTATTAATTCAAACTGCTCTTTCACAATATCATTCTGTATTAATTCAAACTGCTCTTTCACAAGATCATTCTGAGGTTTCAAAAGTACACCCAATGCTTTTACATAAATTAACATAAATTAACAACAGGTTTATGAGAGGGAAACACTTAAAAACCCAGAAGTTCTCTTGCTAGTACGGTATTAATTTCAGGGGAAAATAAGGTCTACACCATATTTACACAGAATAAAGTGTTTCATTTGTCCAAAATATGTGTCATTTTACAAGTCACATACTTGAAGACCAAAGCTTGAGTCTTAGGTTAGTTTCTGCTAGCAAGCGCAAAAAGAATCAGGGTGACCCGATATCCTATCCCCCACACCACTGCTCTACCCAGCAGTCCTAGTCTGCCTTGGGAAAGCCTCAATGCTTCTTCACAGGTCAACAGTCCAGATTACCTCTCAGTAACAGCAATTAAACCCCATGAGAACACAGCCATCATAGGCTCCAGGAGACATTAACCCACCGCTGACACCAATGGACAGCTAAGAGAGGCTGAGTTAAGTCCCAACCCGGTCCCCTGACCCCTGAAGGGGTGGAGGTGGGCACTGTTGGTATATATAGCCCTCACAATCTGCCGAGCAGCGCTGACCTTCAGTGGCTTGCTAAAAACAGCCTTGCCTGTCAGCAGCCCCAGTCACTGGCTCTCGTACCACAGGCCTGGGGGGGGGGTGCTGGAATGCAGAGGCCTGTGAGACCCGGGCTAACATCACAGACACATTATCAAACTGAGTCAGCAGCCTACTGACTGCTCAGGACCTCAATCTTCAGTCTGCTACTGTGGGGGGAGGGTTGCATCTTGTTTAGAGTTGCAGCGAGCTTGATTGATAGGAAGAGGGAATTTAACTGGGGAGGAAGATACGGCCCATAAAACTATTTAACTGGGGAGGAAGATACGGCCCATAAAACTACACATAAACCCGTATGGATTCGGAGAAGTGGGGGAATTCAGACCGCACAGTAAATTGAAAGGGTACAAACTGCATCAAGCAGACCTTGTTAAATCCTGGGTGCAAGGGGAGGAGTTTGACATTCATCTAATGTACACCAGATGGGTTTAGAGGGTGTGCCTTGTCTGCTGGTTCTAAGACAGGTACAGTATTTAAGTCTAGTGTATGACACTGATTTATGGCAAATCTACAAGGCCGACGCTCTACAAAGGTTTAACAACTCAGCGGTCCAAGGGTAAAACAGACAGTGCTATTCTACTAGATATTGCCTATAAACATGATGTGCTTCACCCTCACACAAGGTTGCATTTAGCCTACGCTAAGATAATTAGACGCGTTTAGTGATGGCTGGATGGTGTACTGTTTTTACTGATTTGAATGAACGAATCAGCTCGTCAAATCCACCTTGTCACAGACAGGGTCACATACCCAACATGAGGATCAGTGTATGAGAGGCAATGACTCGAAAGTTTGAAAGCATGGCCCCATTTGCCCTCGATCTCGGGCCGACACTCAAACAGAAAGAACATAATCACCCGCATCCACTCAAGGGGATGTGTTCATCTGTCAATATCAAGTCTCACAGGCAGACTAAAGGCCGTAAGCAATGACCACTTTACCGCAACATACTATAGCCAAGAAGCTTTAACTAAAACTGTCAGATGAGCCCTTCTGTGTTGGATAACCAGCCCTCCCTCAATTGAAACAAATACTATTGCGGAAGGTAAGAAGACACTCGAAACTCAACAACCTAGGCCACTGCCCAGGGGAGGAGAAGAGACACATTTTAATAGCAACATGACACAGCTGAGCCCGCAAACTGCAAACAGAATTTCCGTAAAGGATGATTACAGATCAGATTAAAGCCTGTTGTAAAACGTGATCTTCTGAGGCTATATTGGAGGACAGTCGAAGAAGCTCAAATAAATTACATTTTGTTTTAATCACTTTCATGAGTCCCATAAACTTCTTGATAACATGAATTGTTGCGAGCCAAGGTGTCCTAACAGACAACGTAGAATAGAAAGGATCATATCACAACCAGCAATCCTGCATGTGCCTCTCAATAGCGTGGGTAGAAGACACATTTCAATTGTACAACTAACTAGGTATGCCCCTCTTCCAATTCAGTGCTATTCTCCTTACTGTACCCCAGAGATTTGCTATGTACACATTTTGCATTCCGAGATAATGGATTTCCTTGCTGACATTTCTCTCAGACATCTTATGAAGGCCACATTAGTTTTTAATCGCAGTCCAATATTAAAAGGAAATGTCATAGTGCTCCCTCATAACTATGGGGAATTTATAATCCAATAAAATGGTGACTCACATCCGAGGAACTACAGGAAAAGGCGGGCTGAACAGGCCCCCATTATGATTGACGGGGCTGTAGTGTAGCGGGTCGAGAGTTACAAGTTCCTTGGTGTACACATCACCAACGAACTATCATGGTCCAAACACACCAAGACAGTCGTGAATAGGGCACAACAACACCTTTTCCCCCTCAGGAGACTGAAAAGATTTGGCATGGGTCCCCAGATCCTCAAAAAGTTCTACAGCTGCACCACCGAGAGCATCCTGACCGGTTGCATCACCGCCTGGTATGGCAACTGCTCAGTATCTGACCATAATGTACTGCCCAGTACATCACTGGGGCCAAGCTTCCTGTCATCCAGGACCTATATAATAGGCGGTGTCAGAGGAAAGCCCATAAAATTGTCAGAGACTCCAGTCACCCAAGTCATAGACTGTTTTCTCTGCTACCGCATGGCAAGCGGTACTGGAGCGCCAAGTCTAGGATCAAAAGGCTCCTCAACAGCTACTACACCCAAGCCATAAGACAGCTGAACAATTAATCAAACGTACACCAGACTATTTACATTGCCCCCCCCTACATTTGTTTTGAACATTGCTGCTCCTCGCTGTTTTTATCTATGCATAGTCACTTCACCCCCACCTACATGTACAAATGACCTCAACTAACCTGTAGCCCCGCCCACTGACTCAGTACCAGTACCCCCTGTTACTTTTTATTATTATTAATTTTTTACCTCTGTTTATCTGGTAAATATGTTCTTAACCAATAGTGCAGTTCAAATAGAGTTAAGGGCTTGTAAGTAAGCATTTCACTGTAAGGTCTACACTTGTATTCAGCGCATGTGACAAATACATTTTGATTTGATGAGTCGTTCTCTTGAGGACAACAGAGACAGCAGCTGATTTTTCTCACACAAAGAAGCCAAGTCACATGCAAGCCAGCCAGGACCGGAATGTGGACAAATTAAGTGCCCCACTTGAAAACAGAGGACATTTTTTTTGAAAGGCCCCTCTTCCAACAAGGTTTATTTTCATCCCAACATCACAGTGTCCCACTTGAAAACTGCAGAAATATTTTTGAAAGGCCCCTCTTCCAACAAGGTTTATTTTCATCCCAGCCTCACAGTGAGGTATTTATCACGGTCTGCTGCTTGATATTATAGCAGGGTTTCAAGTTCATGCTTCCCATGTGGTATCTGCTTTAGCATCACTCCTGTTTTCACCTCTACACCAGGGGTGTGAAACTTACGGCCCGGGCGCTCCAATCCGGCCCGCGGGTGGTTGGAGTCATTTTTTTTTTATTAATTGAAACTGTGTAGAAATGATAATGGACCTACATTCATACAGTTTATTGATGGTCCAGCACACTAATAATCATTAGACAGTCAGAGAGCATTAAAAATTCCAAAAACAATAGAGAGAGGACAATTTTTTGCAAATGTTTGCAAATGTTGATGGCAAGGAACCGGGGCGGCAGGGTAGCAACAGACTGAGCTCAAATGCTTTAAACTTGAGCCAAGAATTGAAATTACATTTCACATGCAAAGGTGATGGTATCTAATTCATAGCCTATACATGAATAAAAATATATGTTTGAAATGTAATGAATTAGCACCTTTTGGAAGAGAGGTCATTGAACCAGGTATTTTGTATAAAGTTAGACAGAGCTCTTAACCCGTTTCAGTATACCCAAAGCCAGACCTAGAGTTTAAGACATGCTCCAGAACATTCGCGACTACCAAGTATTTTCAAAACCTCCCGCTTTGGGTTGGATGTGTCAATGTGTAGTTCATACTTTGAGCACAATTACGGTCTTCCCTCAATTAGCCACAAAACCCATAGTTTGAAAGAAAATGTTTTTCTGGATAACCTTGGTTTCATCAGTCCAGAGAATCTTGTTTCTCATGGCCTGAGTGTCTTTAGGGGCCTTTTGGCAAACTCCAAGCGGGCTCTACCATAACTCTACCATAAAGGCCTAATTGGAGTTCTGCAAAGATGGTTGTCCTTCTGGAAAGTCCTCCCATCTTCACAGAGGAACCCTGGAGCTCTGTCAGAGTGACCATCGGTTTCTTGGTTACCTCCCTGACCAAGGCTCTTCTCCCCAGATTGCTTACTTTGGCCGGGTGGCCAGCTCTATGAAGAGTCTTGGTGGTTCCAAACGTATTTAATTTAAGAATGATGGAGGCCACTGTGTTCTTGTGGACCTTTTAAAAAATATATGTTTTAGAGTAACATAACATAACAAAATGTGGAATAAGTCAAGGGGTCTGAACACTTAGCTGACTTGCAGGGGCGACAGGTAGAGCGTTGGGCCAGTAACCGAAAGGTTTCTAGATCGAATCCCTGAGCTGACAAGGTCAAAATCGTTCTGCCCCTGAACACTGTTCCTAGGCCATCATTGTAAATAAGAATGTGTTCTGAACTGACTTGCCAAGTTAAATAAAATAAAACAACTTTCTAAATGCACTGTATCTGCACATATGTACGCAATTTTCGAGGACCACTTTTGGCTCGTGAGCTCTACTTTCAGAACTACTGGCTAAAAAGTATACAAAAGTACTCGGAAAATCCATTTAACTATTCTAACCCTGATAAACCCAGCGTAATATACAGTAAAGCATGCAGACAAATGAGAAGAATAATCTACAGCGTCAAAAATGGAATGTTACTTGTGCCCGCATCATGGAAGTTTACTCAACCTTCATAGCTATACTGTTATAATAATGTTTCAGATTTGAATTTTAGTAATGTTTTAAGTCGCTTGAGATGTACTGCACACAGAGCATCTTATAACACAACACATCTTTTTACAGCCATAATCCATCCAACCAGACCTCGCCCCTGGGGATCTGTCTCACAGTGCTAGATCTTATGTAGCCAGCTATATCACGGACATACTGTAACATGACATGGGTAATTGGAACCACCACAGTAGCCGTTGCAGTATGTGTGTACAGGGCTGAGGTTGTGCAGTCCAGGCCGTCACATGTGAGTGACACGAGCAGCAGCTTGGTCATCAGCAATTTAACAGCAATTTAACAACCCAACCCCCCCACCCCCTTAACTTCCCTCTCTATCATACAGTGCATGCAAAGTATGTAGGCTGCAACACAACACACATTCTCTCCCTCTGTCACACCTGGCTATGGAAAAAAAAAAAAGACAGCAGTCATGGACCACCCAAACAAACAGCATTGTCCACCGGTGGGACAGGAACTATTTATAGGCGGGAGCAGGAGCTCTAAGCAGGCGGAAGTTCCTCTCCACCTGTCAGAGTGCTGAGTGACTGGGCCTTGTGCTCCTGTGCTGCAGACTGGAGAGCCCAGCTTGAAGGCCTCCTCTATACAAGACTGTACAGTAAGGTATTCAACAACCAGTTCTAAAGGCTCACTGAAATCAAAGTTAGTGCGTGCTGAGGCTACATGTATGCCTCAATTCCAAATGGACCCCTTGCCCCTATCCACTTCCTGTAGATCTGAAAGGACTGTATTAATAATAGTAATAGCTATACTACTTTGCCCTTTGAAATGCTACAGTAGGTGGACTTTTTACTGTGTGGCTTACACTTCTCCAATCCTTTCAGATCAAGTAAGGAGAAGGGGCAATAGGTTGATTTGGAAATAGCTGCATTCTCCATGCCAACTTCTGCCTCTCTGATGTGCAGAGACAGAGCAAAGACAGAGACATTACTTTGACAGGCACGGCATCTGGCTGTGCATCTTTCTATTCTGCGGTGTGGGTGCTGAAAACCAGTCCATGTCAGGGAGTCTTCATCACCGTAGAGGGATAAATGGAGAGCCTGTCCAGTGAACATTGTTCTGTGGCCACAATGTATGTGTGGATGGGTGACGGAACGCCATTGAATCCTTTCAGTGTGGAGCACATCCAACTGCCACTGTTTGACACCCCTGGGTCTAATTATATGCCTCTATTTTCTCCAACCTCAGGTTCCTCTAATGCCAGTCAGTCACACAACTGAGTGGAGAGACTTTCCTCACCTGGGGCCTAAGAATAGAAAAGGATCTGCGCGTGCGTGCGTGCGTGCGCGCGCACACACACACACACACACACACACACACACACACACACACACACACACAAGTCCTAACATAGGTAATGTCAAGGTAATCTACAAGTGAGTTATGCACATATATCCAAAGATGCACCCGTTATGAACACATATGCTTCAGGAATACACACCAGAGCACACATACCAGACTCCTGTTATTCCAGTTTCCTCATTTCTTCTAAGAAATATCTCTTCTACAAATATCTGTTTGAATGGCACTGATAGATTGATGTTCTTAGAAGAGATGTTCATCGAAAATTGATTTTTTTCTTCCCAGAAAATAACTTGTAATGTTCAGGTCACAACACCTCTTACAACACCTCTTACTAAAACAAAGTGGGGAAATACACCTCGAAACCTCAAAATTACAGGGTGAAAAAAAACCCCAATTGGTTCAGTTTTTGGAGAGGAAATGGCAATGAACCCACATATCGGGTCGTGACAGCACAAACGCAAAACACTCAAAAAGGCATAACCACAGCTGGAGTAGCAACTGAAGTAACTATGTACGTTGTGCCACGATTCCAGACTGAAAATACACAAGTTGGCCGGCATCCTCCCCCATCCACCAATTTCGGTTTCTATGTTCACATGGCAGAGTTTTGGCATCATTTTATGCATGGCCTTTACAATGTGTAAGGTGAACATACTACTACAGAAAAAAGTCAAACACAACAAAGCCTATTCTCAGACTTCAGCAAATGCCAAGCTTTAGCACTGGATTGTCAATACCACACAATGATACCAACCAATGAGACAAATGTATTGAAACTACTACAATAAACACTGCATCCCAAACAATCTATCAAATCAACCAAACTTCCCAAAAAGGACCACCATGTTTAACATACCCACAAGTACTGTACTAGTACCGTAGCAGTAATACAATACTTGATGTCATACAAGGGTTTGGTGACTGCGTCAAGCACCGACCGTCATGTAAACCACAACATTGAGATTCAAGCTTAATGCAGGACAAAGGATCGTCTCATTGGTCAAAAGACACATGGGCTATGGGATGGAGAAATATCTTCATGTGTGTGTGTGTGTGTGTGTGTGTGTGTACACAAAGTATGGTTATATGTACTTTGAATTGGTTGAATCAAGCTCTTACCCTGGAGATGGTCAGGGGCATGTTGAAGTCCTTGCCTCCCTGCAATCGGAAGCCCCATGGGGCCGGCCCACTCAGAGAAATATTGTAGCTACTCATTCTTCCAAAGGCTTTGATTGCTTGTGTGGTTTAATCTTCCTGCAAAGTGGTGTCCAAAAATGGAGGTAGAGGGGGTGGGGCAGGAGCCAAGTAGCCTCTGAAAGCAGAAAAAAAGGTGCAAAAAAAAAGAAAAGTACAGGTGAGGACAAAAAAAAAGATACAATATCTCCCCGAAATGTCAAATGAGACTGGGAGCACAGCAAATTAAAAACCAACCCAGTTCAGCCACAGACAAATATGTAATTCACGCCTAACCCTTTTTAAATAATGACAGAAAGAGAGACAGAAGAGAGTAGAGAGCCAGAGGAAGAGGTCTTGCCTGTTTAGATGAGCTGAAGTGACAGCCTAAGAATAGTCACCCCTCTACAGAAAGCAATAGCACAGTGGCAGTGGGAGGGGGGGGGGGTCCCTTATATGGCATGTAAGGGAACACCCAGCACGCCAGGCATGCCATGTTTCACAGGGCTAATATAGCCTCTTCCTAGGCCAACTCCAGACTAGGGTCTTCCCAAAATCGTGTCTCGTCAACACCTCACAATGTGGGTGGTTTCAGGAAACATCTC
This sequence comes from Oncorhynchus mykiss, assembly GCF_057628025.1. NCBI lineage: Eukaryota > Metazoa > Chordata > Actinopteri > Salmoniformes > Salmonidae > Oncorhynchus > Oncorhynchus mykiss. The sequence continues at coordinate 70,996,283 of NC_143022.1, forward strand.
GTTAATATTACAGTAACAGTACACAGGTAGCAAAAGACAGTCTTGATTGTTAAGTCGAGGCTAAGGTTTGATCCTGTTTGATTTCTCCATGTGCTCCACTTCCACAACATTCTACCCCAGTTTAGATTCTCAACAGTTGAGCAACAGGTTAAAAACTGACCACCATCCGAGTCCATTAAATTTGGCATTTTGGCAAAAAGACACTTCTTGGTATACCATACAGTACCAGTCAAAAGTCTGGACACACCAACTCATTCAAGGGATTTTCATTGTTTTTACTATTTTTACTAAAAAAAAAGTGTTCAACAAATCAAAATATATTGAGATTCTTCAAAGTACCCACCCTTTGCCTTGATAACAGCTTTGCACACTCTTGGCATTCTCTCAACCAACTTCATGAGGTAGTCACCTGGAATGCATTTCAATTAACATGTGTGCCTTGTTAAAAGTTAATTTGCGGAATTTATTTCCTGCTTAATGTGTTTGAGCCAATCAGTTGTGCTGTGACAAGGTAGGGGTGGTATACAGAAGATTGCCCTATTTGATAAAATACCAACTCCATTTTATGGCAAGAACAGCTCAAATAAGCAAAGAGAAACGACAGGTCATCATTACCTTAAGACATGAAGGTCAGTCAATGCGGAACATTTCAAGAACTTTGAACGTTTGTTCAAGCGCTGTCGCAAATACCATAAAGCGCTATGATGAATGATTCTCATGAGGAACGCCACAGGAAAGGAAGACCTGGAGTTACCTCTGCTGCAGAGGATACCAGCCTCAGAAATTGCAGCCCAAATAAATCCTTCAGAGTTCAAGTAACAGACACATCTCAACATCAACGGTTCAGAGGAGACTGTGTGAAATCAGGCATTCACGAACAAATTGCTGCAAAGAAACCACTACTAAAGGACACCAATAAGAAGAAGAAGACACTTGCTTGGGCCAAAAAACCCGAACAATGGACATTAGACCAAATCTGTCCTTTGGTCTGTTGAGCTCTGTGAGACACAGAGTAGGTGAAAGGATGATCTCTGCATGTGTGGTTCCCACTGCGAAGCATGGAGGAGGTGGTGTGATGGTGCTTTGCTGGTGACACTGTCAGTGATTTATTTAGAATTCAAGGCACACAACCAGCATGGCTACAACCACATTCTGCAGAGATACGACATCCCTGTGTAAGGGGTATTTGACCAAGAAGGAGAGTGATGGAGTGCTGCATCAGAAGACCTAGCCTCCACAATCATTAAGGCAAAAGGTGGCTACTTTGAAGAATCTAAAATATATTTTGATTTGTTTAACACTTTTTTGGTTACTACATGATTCCATGTGTTGTTTCATCGTTTTGATGTCTTCACTATTATTCTACAATGTAGAAACCAGTCAAAACAAAGAGAGGCCCTTGAATGAGTAGGGGTGTCCAAACTTTTGACTGGTACTGTGCGTTCAGAACCCAAAGAGGATCTAGGTAGTGTAGTTCTGGGAAAAGAACAAGCCGGATCATGCGGCCATGCCCTGCCACGATAAGAGCAGTGTTCTGATACAGGCAGGCAGGCAGGCAGGGTAGTGTGTCACAGAGGCTGTGTACTGACACAACACAGGACAAGAGATAATAATTAAGGGCTCGCTCCCCAATCTGAAACCCAGCCTAATTTGGTTGACACCCTCCTAAAGAGACGTCACATGCACTAAGTTTAGCTCTCATTGTCAACGGAGGAATACGTTGGAAAGAGTGAAGACGGTGAAAGAAACCTTTGGTTATGTTTGGCAGTCATTCACTCCACTGAATGACTCTCCTGGGAGTCTGGCTGGGATAAGTGAGAGTCCAACCTCTGATATGATGTGAACTACAGTGCAGCATCATCTAATACAGGGATGGGCAACTGGTGGCCTACCCCGTGGGCTCGATATCAAACACCTGTCAGCAACGGGTGTGGCTGAAATAGACTAATTTGAAGGGGAGTCCTCATACTTTTGAGTGATATATATATATATATATATATACACACACACACACACACTACCGTTCAAAAGTTTGGGGTCACTTTGCACCTTGTGTATTCTACTATTCTAACTCTCAACAAGTTGAGACCCCGACTGAGTTACCCCAAAAATAATATATATATATTCACTACCGTTCAAAAGTTTGGGGTCACTTAGAAATGTCCTTGTTTTTGAAAGAAAAGCAATGATTTTTTTCTCCATTAAAATAACATCAAATTGATCAGAAATACAGTGTAGACATCGTTAATGTTGTAAATGACTGTTGTAGCTGGAAACGGCAGATTTTTTATGGAATATCTACGTAGGTGTACAGAGGCCCATTATCAGCAATCATCACTCCTGTGTTCCAATGGCACGTTGTGTTAGCTAATCCAAGTTTATCATTTTAAAAAGGCTGATCATCAGAAAACCCTTTTGCAATTATGTTAAGCACAACTGAAAACTGTTGTGCTCATTAAAGAAGCAATAAAACTGGCCTTCTTTAGACTAGTTGAGTATCTGGAGTATCAGCATTTGTGGTTGGTTTCTGGCCATTTTGAGCCTGTAACAAATTCTGATGCTCCAGATACTCAACTCGTCTAAAGAAGGCCAGTTTTATTGCTTCTTTAAATCCGTTAGTCATTCTCACACAGATGTATTAAAAACTGCAAACGTTTCTCTCCGTCCCATGACAAAATGTGTAGAATTGAAGTAAAGAACTCCAAAACTTATATTTCTCTCCGTGGTCAATGTTTAGCCCAAACGGCTGCATGTGTGGGTACGGATGTGGGTACGGAGACCTGTGAGCTACTGCGGCCCCTCATGATGGAGTTCGTATTTTTTGTGGCCCCAAACCCCATCAGTGATCTAATACATCTAATTTAGAGTGACCTTTCGGGAAGAGTTATCCCTAAGAGACATGGTTTCTCTCTCTGTGTGTGCTTGTGTGTTTATTTGTAGCTCACCGTTGTCCTCAGCAGTAGAGTCAACTATATTGTGATGGGGCGTGTCTATATGTCCTTTGAATAGCCATGACTTAATGTAGGATCAAAAGGAGGGATCCGACTGGGAGTCTGCACATGCCATTGTGTTATTAAACCCACTCTCACCGTATCTCCCCAGGATCCCAATCCACACACACAGCCAGGCTGACCCTCCATCCAGGACAAACACAAAAGGGAGGTTTAATCCTAGTGTGTTGGGTGCCCTCCCTGGAACTCACGCTCCCGAGAGGGCAGACTAAGTACCAGTGGTCCAATTCCTGCCAATTCAAACAAGCTCAGAGTCTCATCAGCTGCGGGTCTCTGAAAGTTAGACCACCTGATATTTAGGCAAAGGTAATTTTGTCTTTGACAGACACTAAAACCATAAAACACACCATAAAAACCTGAAGCTTGCTATTATTGCTATTAGTATTTTCAGAGCAAACTGTAAAGCCTTTTTGTGAAGCATCCATCACATGACTACTACATCTGTTACTTAAAACAAAAAAAAATACAACCTGGGCTATTGTACTTAGCGAAGCTAATAATAAGAGACCTTACAGCATAATAAGTTTCTTGTTAGCTAGGCTAGAAAATCTCTCTTACATGGACTTTATGCTCAGGATATGATAGAAAACATGAGGAACACCTGCTCTTTCTATGACAGACTAACCAGGTGAATGCTATGGTCCCTTAATGATGTCACCTGTTACAATCAGTGTAGATGAAGGGGAGGAGGCAGGTTAAAGAAGGATTTATAAACCTTGAGTCTTTTGAGACATGGTATATGTATATGTGCCATTCAGAGTGTGAATGGGCAAGACAAAATGTTTGAGTGCCTTTGAATGTGGTATGGTAGTAGGTGCTAAGAGCACCAGTTTGAGTGTGTCAAGAACTGCAACGCTGCTGGGTTTTTCACACGCAACAGTTTCCCTTGTGTATCAAGAATGGTTCACCACTCAAAGGACATTCAGGGGTGGTGCTCACTCTCTCTGGTCTGCCATCTCCTGAGAGAGAGCCTGGAGCGGAATGCTTTGAAAATGGACATTGGAAAACACTGGCAAAGGCTGTGGTCCATCTACCTACATCAAACTTTGATGTAATGTCCTTAAAACAAGTCCAAATGAGGCTCAGTAGTGTGTGTGGCCTCCACGTGCCTGTATGACCTCCCTACAACGCCTTGGCATGCTCCTGATGAGGTGGCGGATGGTCTCCTGAGGGATCTCCTCCCAGACCTGGACTAAAGCATCCGCCAACTCCTGGACATTCTGTGGTGCAACGTGGTGTTGGTGGATGGAGCGAGACATGATGTCCCAGATGTGCTCAATTGGATTCAGGTCTGGGGAACGGGCGGGCCAGTCCATAGCATCAATGCCTTCCTCTTGCAGGAACTGCTGACACACTTCAGCCACATGAGGTCTAGCATTGTCTTGCATTAGGAGGAACCCAGGGCCAACCACACCAACATATGGTCTCACAAGGGGTCTGAGGATCTCATCTCGGTACCTAATGGCAGTCAGGCTACCTCTGGCGAGCACATGGAGGGCTGTGCGGCCCCCCAAAGAAATGCCACCCCACACCATGACTGACCCACCGCCAAACCGGTCATGCTGAAGGATGTTTCAGGCAGCAGAACGTTCTCCACGGCGTCTCCAGACTATGTCACGTCTGTCAAATGTGCTCAGTGTGAACCTGCTTTCATCTGTGAAGAGCACAGGGCGCCAGTGGCGAATTTGCCAATCTTAATGTTCTCTGGCAAATGCCAAACGTCCTGCACGGTGTTGGGCTGTAAGCACAACCCCCACCTGTGGACGTCGGGCCCTCATACCACCCTCATGGAGTCTGTTTCTGATCGTTTGAGCAGACATGCACATTTTTGGCCTGCTGGAGGTCATTTTGCAGGGCTCTGGCAGTGCTCCTCCTGCTCCTCCTTGCACAAAGGCGGAGGTAGCGGTCCTGCTGCTGGGTTGTTGACCTCCTACAGCCTCCTCCACGTCTCCTGATGTACTGGCCTGTCTCCTGGTAGAGCCTCCATGCTCTGGACACTACGCTGACAGACACAACAAACCTTCTTGCCACAGCTCGCATTGATGTGCCATCCTGGATGAGCTACACTACCTGAGCCACTTGTGTGGGTTGTAGACTCCGTCTCATTCTACCACTAGAGTGAAAGCACCGCCAGCATTCAAAAGTGACCAAAACATCAGCCAGGAAGCATAGGAACTGAGAAGTGGTCTGTGGTCACCACCTGCAGAACCACTTCTTTATTGGGGGTGTCTTGCTAATTGACTATAATTTCCACCTGTTGTCTATTCCATTTGCACAACAGCACATACATAGGTTCAACTAGGCGAAGTGAACATCTGTGCTCGCAAACTCCATAAAGACCTTAGCTTGAAAAACAAAACAAACAAAAAAAGCGGCAATATTACACTTGTTTGCCCCTCTTGAGCCACCGTAGCAACAACATAGAAATCTGTCATTCATTGAATTTAAGAATCTCGTCCATAGTTCCCACCGCTACTGTTGACCAAACACCAATGAAGGGTGCGTAGACGTCGGCTATCGAACTTCGACTTACCTCAAGAAACAAATACATCACAAAATGTCTTCATAATATATACACAAACTGTTTAGACTTAGAAGCATGTGACAGGCTTAAAGGTGCAAGCATATTAGGTTTGGTTTGCTCCTAGCAGAACTAGGCTAGGTAATGTGAATGTCTATGCCTTGCTTACTCCCTAAAGACCTTTGCTTGAAAATCTAGGAAGAAAAATTGCAAAATTACTGTTGTATGTCCTTATTGAGCCACCATAGCAACAACAGTCAGAAATGCATCCTTAATAGTCCAAATAAATCAAGAATCTGTAATTAATTAAACATTTTGCCAAGATCTTAGCCATTAAGATGTGTAGTATATCTTAAGTAAACAAAATGTTCATGAAAACGAATCTTTTACTGAATGCCAACAAACACTTCATTGAAGAATTCCGTGCCTATTTCCCATTCCTACTAGGAGTAGTAGACAACCGGAAAAAGAAACCTTGCCGAACACAAAAACGTAATAATAAACACAAACTGTTTCGACTGGGAAGCATGCGACATTAAGTCAACCCCGCCCACTAACTGACCACCACAAACACACAATTCGTCCTACACTGAAATTGCGTATTCAAAATAACTGGGAACTGGGAAATCTCCGACTTCAGTGTGTTCAAGACAACTGGGACACCAGGAAAAAAACGAGCTCCTACTGGGGAAAATTGTTTACAATGGTCATACAATTAAGATTTTTTTTGTTGGAAACTCGGGGATCTTTATTTAAACGTCTGAATTTCCGACCTAAAGATCACAGACATCGTGATTTGACCTCGTTATTTTCCGAGTTCCCGGTTGTCTTGAAAGCTCCAATTGTTAGAGGCAACACTAACGCCATCCCGCACCTGACAGTGTCATTATGCAAACGAATTCCTTGATGAGATCCAGCATACCAGGCATAAATGAATGGAATTTTTTGATTGAATGGGGGTGTTGCGTTCAAGGTCCTCTATGCAAAACCGGTGCAAGTGCAGCTTTATAGCTGTTGTGACAAACAAACATGAGGTCCCGACCGTACAGTGAGCCTGTTGCATCCAATGGCGACCAACAAGGATTATAGTAAAGAACTACAATTGCTTTAAATTGCATTCAGTTCAGGGTTCACGGTAAGCGCTCTAAACAAGCTGACGGCTTTAACGTTACTACCTGCCGTTGTTTTTGCAGTTCTCCTTTCCGTCCAGTCTTGTGTTGCCGCTATGTTACTCGGGACAACATTATCTGATCCCCGGGACCCGTGGCTGTTGTTAACGGCGGATTTTCATTCAAGTGGGATTATTAAAGCGACAGTCGTCCTTTATCTATCTACAGGCCATCTCAGAGTTACATGTTGAAGCACCAAAACAGGAACGATATATATATATATATATACAATTCCACACCTGTCAGCTGACTAGGCCTAAACTGCCAATCATAATAACACTGCAGATTCGCTGTATGCATGTTTTGGTGTCAATGTTGTCAAATGCACAGTAGGCTAGGCAGGTAGATTAAATAGCAGTTATTCACCTCATTGCAAGAGATATGACTGTCTGTTTGATGAAGATTACATGTCACAAATATGCTGAAAATTGCATATTTTGCTCCAGGTGAGACAATGAGAGAAGATAATGTCAGAATGTTTTCCTACATTCATTCTTAGCTGGTGTATAGGTCATGGACTGAAATACCACCATAGCCCATAGGTGTCAGTCACAGCAGGCCTGAGATCAGTGAGGGAAGGATGTGTCCAGGGGACTCCTTCATGTCATCTCCTCACCTGCCTCCCAGGCCCTGAGCTCTGAGCACACATACCCTCTCTGTGGGGGGAATCCAAATGGAAAAGGTTCTTCAAAGTTGTGAATTTATTTTTCCTACCTTATGGAGAGTGAGGGTGTAAATGCAGTGAGTGGTATGCTACATATACAGTACCAGTCACAAGTTTAGACACACCTACTCATTCAAGGGTTTTCCCATTATGTTTTACTCTTTTCTACATTGTAGAACAATTGTGAAGACATCAAAACTATGAAATAACACTTGGAATCATGTTGTAACCAAAAAAGTGTTAAACAAATCAAAATATATTTGAGATTCTTCAAAGTACACACCCTTTGCCTTGATGACAGCTTTGCACACTCTTGGCATTATCTCAACCAGCTTAATGAGGTAGTCACCTGGAATGCATTTCAATTAACAGGTGTGCCTTGTGGAATTTATTTCCTTCTTAATGCATTTGAGCTAATCAGTTGTGTTGCGATAAGGTCGGGATCGTTTACAGAAGATAGCCATTTGGTAAAATACCAAGTACGTATTATTGCAAGAACAGCTCAAACAAGTAAAGAGAAACAACAGTCCATCATTACTTTAAAACATGGTCACTCAATCTGACAAATTAAGAACTTTGAAAGTTTCTTCAAGTGTTGTCACAAAAACCATCAGGCGCTATTATGAAACTGGCTCTCATGAGGACCGCCACAGGAAAGAAGACCTAGAGGTACCTCTGCTGCAGAGGATAAGTTAATTAGAGTTAACTGCACCTTAGATTGCATCCCAAATAAATGCTTCACAGAGTTCAAGTAACAGACACATCTCAACATCAACTGTTCAGAGGAGACTGCGTGAATCACGCCTTCATGCCCGAATTGCTGCAAAGAAACCATTACTAAAGGACCTTTGGTCTGATCCAAATTTGAGATTTCTGGTTCCACCGGCCATGTCTTTGTGAGACACAGAGTAGGTGAACGAATGATCTCTGCATGTGTGGTTCCCACCATGAAGCATGGAGGAGGAGGTATGATGGTGTGGGGGTGCTTTGCTGGTGACACTGTCTGTGATTTATTTATGCACACTTAATCAGCATGGCTACCACAGCATTTGCAGCGATACACCATCTCATCTGTTTTGAACTTAGTGAGACTATCATTTGACAATGACCCAAAACACACCTCCAGGCTGTGTAAAGGCTATTTGACCAAGAAGGAGAGTGATGGAGTGCTGTGTCAGATAACCTGGCCTCCACAATCATTTGACCTCAACCCAGTTGAGATGGTTTGAGATGAGTTGGACCACAGAGTGAGGAAAAAGCAGCCAACAAGTGCTCAGCATATGTTGGAAAAGCCTTCCAGGAGAAGTCGGTTAGAGAATACCAAGAGTGTGCAAAGCTGTCATCAATACAAAGGGTGGCTACATTGAATAATCTAAAATATAGTTTGATTTGTTTAACACTTTTTTTGGTTACTACCATATTCTACAATGGTAGAAAAAAGTAAAAATAAAGAATATCCCTTGAATGAGTAGGTGTGTCCAAACTTCACTGGTACTGTATAATCACAGTAGCGGTACACCAGTGCAAAAATATCCCAAGTGCTAGTACAATTATATAATCCCCATCACATGATGCATGTTTACCTGGCATTTTAGCCTCTGTCCCTTTCATGTGGACCTTTTTTTGGGTTTGCATGACCAGCCCCAGAGCTCTGTAAAATGTCCAAATAGACCCTGAAGTTTTTAAAACCTCAAGTCAGTGTGATAACGTGATAATCACAATTTTATAAGTGCCCTTGGATGAGAAATGGGGCTAGCTGGCTTACAACAGCGGCAATTTATGGAGCAGAAAGAGTAATTTCACACACTATATTTATCCATCTTTCTGATTCCATTGCTGTCATTAAACTGTAAATAACAGACCAAAGGGTGACTTTGGTGTGGCACAGATAAATATATAATTTAGGCTGTCTGGAGGACATACTGTGACTTTTCAAAACACCTAAAAAAGCATAAATTGTGTATGAAATAGCAAAAGGCCTCTCAGACAGGAAAACAACATTTGTTTCTCAGAACAACCTGTCTGTCCGGTGAATAACAGCCTCTATATGAGTTGTTTATTTCCTGTCATCAAAGATAGTGCAGAGATTTCACCTGAAATTGCAAAACCATTATGATGAAACACAAAGGTAGTGTACAGAGAATGTGTAGTTTGTCAGTTGAGGCATGCACTTCAAGACCTTTGGACACTGTATAATCTTCTTGTTGATCATTCTTCATGTGTAGTAGTTGGAGCTATATCCTAGAGTAGCTGTCGCTCTCTTGTTCTTCTAGGCCTATGGGCACTAGCACTTATTACTGAGCATGCCACATGAATGTGGGAATGATTACTTTTATATAAAAGAACATCCCATTGCAGCCGGATTTACATATATTATTTGTCAAGTGGTGTGTTCAATTATGGGCCATCCCATTCTTGCATATAAATGGACAGTTGATTGACAGGTTCAGCCCTTACGCAATCTCTATATTTAAAAAAAATATGTTGTTTTACATTTCACCTTTATTTAACTAGGCAAGTCAGTTAAGAACAAATTCTAATTTACAATGACGGCCTACCTCGGCGACGCTGGGCCAATTGTGCGCCGCCCTATGGGACCTCCCAATCATGGACTGTTGTGATACAGCCTGGAATCAAACCAGGGTCTGTAAAGACGCCTCTTGCACTGAGATGCAGTTCCTTAGACTTCCCATCCCATGTTTTGTAATGTGTGAATCCATTATCTGGGACATGACTAGGGTTGCAGTAAGCAAGCAATACCAAATCTCCAATGGAGCAGACATGTTGAAATACATTCTTTTTGCGTATTCAGTAGAGTTAGATGTACAGAATAGCATGTTACAGACTCACCATTGCAGGTCTGATGATATGAGTGGTTTGTATAAACTGGTCTGTCCAGATAGCCTTAAAGTCAATATGGATGAGAACTCATGACTGCATGTCGAATGTTTGCATAACGTCTTCATAGTTGGATCCAGCTATGCTTATATATTTTATAAATGTTGTCGGTGAAAACTGCTGTTGGTAAAACAGCTTCCATTATTTGCCAGGAGATGGTATCTGACGTCAACACGCTCTTTCTTACTCACATGTTCAATTAGAAACATGAGAAGGTTTAGGATGCCAATGTCAAGTGCAATGGAAACTAATTGTATCATACGCATGTATGGAGCCCATGAGGTCATACATTCTTTTCAAACACATAGAAGTTGAAAAAAACCTTGTTGTTGTCATCAAAAATAAGTGACAGGAAGTCTCAGGAGGGAATACTGTAAAAATAACCTGCATAACTCTTTGAAGCCTACTAAAGTGGCCTACAAGTACATTATGACTAAGTATTGATGCTATAGGTGTTTTGCTGTTCAACCTCCTACCAGAGGTCGTCGGATCAATTCTGCTAGTGGCCAATGGCCATATACTTTGGGCTCAGGGGGTATCTAATGAGAACAAAGTGGATAACAAAGCATCCATAATTCTTCATTCCTAAATTCACTTTCTGACTACTGGGGCCATAAATCTGCTGTTTCACAAGGTCCACCCACCAGGGATTGCCCCTTACCTGGCTCAGGAGATCAGAGGTTTTAAAGGAAGGTGTGCGTGCGTGAGTGTGCGCGTCAGTATGCGCGTGTTTGTTAAAATGGCAGCCTCCTGAGAACAGCGTTCCATGCCGGAACCCCAGGGAGAGAAATCAATGAGGTAATGATGGCTGACAGGGAGCATAGCATGGCTGCTGTAGGAGTGCCAGGAGAATAGTTAGAAAGAGACTGCAGAAACCTCTAATGGTGAATAAATTACAACAACCATATACTGTACTGTGTTAGTAGACTAAGTGTAGAGTAGATGACTATTTTACAGTTGCAATCATAGTAATTATGATGTCGACGTGGACCTAAGCTGTATCACATTTTGGATCTTTTATTATCTTTTATTTGCCTCTTGTTTGGACAATTCTTTAAAAATACTGAAGCATCACAAGGTAGAGGATACATTGAGTAATATTTATTTATTTACAAAAATAAATAACACTGATTGGACATACTTTATTTAAGTAACAAATCTACAGTAAATCCTTTTTCATATTTCCAAACATATAGTCCTTTTCTGTAAGATAGATGTCTCTCAATTATACAAATACACATAAACAAATTAATTAAACACCTGTATTTAAGTTAAAAACTATTATACTACAGAACAACAAAATTAGATTACAACTTAGCATTTGATAAGACTGAATAACATTTATTTTGAAAACATTCGGCAAATTAATCCATTTTAGGAACACTTTCTCCTCTGAGAGCGGAGGGGGGAATAAAGTTCCCTTTCATTGTTAGGAATGCTTTTGAATCAACCTTTCAATCTCAGTCCATCTGAAATGACGCGGAGCTCTCAAATCTCTCGCCAAGAGACATTGGGAACACTATTTACATGTCACTGTGTGGCTCAATCATATATAATCACGGGCATGGTGACACGGGCACAATCGTCCCCTATGCACTTGTTTAGTTGGAGAGGATTTGACACATGGTAATCAATCTGGTAATAGCACCACCTTGCCCTCTGATAGGCTAGGTGGAAGTTTCACCATACCAAATCCTCTCAGATCTCCACAAGTGCATAGGGCTTAGGTTTTATGGGACGATTTTGGGTTGGCCCACAGTTTCCCTTTCCCAAAACATGATATGGATGACACTACCCACTGAGTTGCCAGTGAGATATAATAACCAAGCATGATCTGACAAACAGGCAGTCTTCATGATTGAGTGGCAACGCAATTGCCAAGCGGCAATTTATGGTCAATTTACTCTGATGTATCAGTCAACAGGAAGTGTGTTTTCCACTTCCTAGGGACAAGGCTCAGCGAGACACGTCCTGTACCGCAATGAGAAAGCTTTGTAAAAGTGTAGTTGGTCTACTCATACAGGCAGATAAATTGCAAACACTGGGGTGAGGTTATTTTATGTTCGTATTCTAACTTTCCAAATTACAAAACAACTTGTTGCACTTGACTCAATATTTTATGTTTCTGATCTTCAGACCTATTCTAGAGTATGATGCAGTCTTTCATACCCTATAATATCATTATAGTCACATATATCATAGTGATGCTCTGTATTGAAACTCACTATAGACCCAATTTAGGGAAGGCTATATAACAGCTGAGGTACAATCAACAATAATGTTCCTTTTTGCCACCCATACAAACACAGGGAACATTGAATTCACATTCTACAACACTCCTCATAGAACTGTACTGTACAATGCACTTTACAGTTACTTCCAAAAGCTTGAATCACGAAATAAAAGCAGTACAACACAAATATACAGAAGCGAATAAGAACTATTAAAAAAAAACTTAAATATACAGTATGTACTTTACAAAAAAATTGCTTCTGCAGATCATAACATTATAGGATGATTTAGAAGTTTGATTTTACAAGAGTGGAGTTATAATTAACCCTGATGCCATTAGAGCATTAAGCTCCACAATGAATCTGCTGATACTGATTCTCTTACAAGCAGAAAGACCCCCATTGGACATACAAATAATACTTATGGTTATCTTGGTGTGGAAATATTTTTAGTATATTAAGCAGTGGTGTAAAGTACTTTACCATATTTTATTTTTTGACAACTTTTACTTCACTACATTCCTAAAGAAAATAATGTACTTTTTACTCCATACATTTTCCCCGACACCCAAAAGTTACATTTTGAATGTTTAGCAGGGAAATGGTACAACACACTTATCAAGAGAACATCCCTGGTCATCCCTATTACCTGATCTGGCGGATTCACTAAACACAAATGCTTTGTTTGTAAATTAAGTCTGAGTGTTGGAGTGTCCCCCTGGCTGTAAATTAGAAAATATGGTTTGCTTAATATAAGGAATTTGAAATGATTTATACTTTTACTTTTGATACTTAAGTACATTTTATTAATTACATTTAATTTTGATACTTAAATATATTTAAAACCGAATACCTTTAGACTTTTACTCAAGTAGTATTTTACTGGGTGACTTTCACTTTTACTTCAATAATTTTCTATTAAAGTAATTTTCTAGTCCATGAATACATGCCATTGGAAACTGATGAAACTCACCTCAGGAGGTTGTAGAAATGTGGCTTGTCACCGAAAACCCTCTAACTTTTACAGGTGCACAATTGAGAGAATTCTGTCAGGCTGTATCACCGCCTGGTATGGCAACTGCACCGCCCAAAACCGCAGGGCTCTCCAGAGGGTGGTGCGGTCTGCATAAAGCATCACCGGGGGCAAACTACCTGCCCTCCAGAACACCTACAACACCCGATGTCACAGGAAGGCAAAAAAGATCATCAAGGACAATAACCACCCGAGCCACTGCCTGTTCACCCAGCTTCCATCCAGAAGGCGAGGTCAGTACATGTGCATCAAAGCTGGGACCAAGAGATTGAAAAACAGCTTATATTTCAAGGCCATCAGATTGTTAAACAGCCATCACTAGCAAAGAGAGGCGGCTGCCTACTTAGACTTGATATCATTGGCCACTTTAATAAGTGGAACACTAGTCACTTTAATAACTCCACTTTAAGAATGTTTACTTATCTCGCATTACTCATCTCATGTGTATATACTGTATCCTACACTATCTATTGCATCTTAGCCGCTCTCACTGCTCATCCATATACATTTACAGTGGGGAGAACAAGTATTTGATAAACTCCCGATTTTGCAGGTTTTCCTACTTACAAAGCATGTAGAGGTCTGTAATTTTTATCATAAGTACACTTCAACTGTGAGAGACGGAAAATCCTGCAGCGCACACAAGGTCCCCTGCTCAAGCCAGCGCATGTCCAGGCCCATCTGAGGTTTGCCAATGACCATCTGGATGATCCAGAGGAGGAATGGGAGAAGGTCATGTGGTCTGATGAGACAAAAATAGAGATTTTTGGTCTAAACTCCACTCGCCGTGTTTGGAGGAAGAAGAAGGATGAGTACAACCCCAAGAACACCATCCCAACCGTGAAGCATGGAGGTGGAAACATCATTCTTTGGGGATTTCTGCAAAGGGGACAGGACGACTGCACCGTTTTGAGGGGAGGATGGATGGGGCCATGTATCGCGAGATCTTGGCCAACAACCTCCTTCCCTCAGTAAGAGCATTGAAGATGGGTCGTGGCTGGGTATTCCAGCATGACAACGACCTGAAACACACAGCCAGGGCAACTAAGGAGTGGCTCCGTAAGAAGCACCTCAAGGTCCTGGAGTGGCCTAGGCCAGTCTCCAGAACTGAACCCAATAGAAAATCTTTGAAGGGAGCTTAAAGTCCGTATTGCCCAGCGACAGCCCCGAAACCTGAAGGATCTGGAGAAGGTCTGTATGGAGGAGTGGGCCAACATTTCTGCTGCAGTGTGTGTAAACCTGGTCAAGAACTACAGAAAACATATAATCTCTGTAATTGCAAACAAAGGTTTCTGTACCAAATATTAAGTTCTGCTTTTCTGATGTATCAAATACTTATGTCCTGCAATAAAATGCAAATTAATTACTTAAAAATCATACAATGTGATTTCTGGATTTTTGTTTTAGATTCTGTCTCTCACAGTTGAAGTGTACCTATGATAAAAATTACAGACCTCTACATGCTTTGTAAGTAGGAAACACTGCCGATTTTGCAGGTTATCAAATACTTGTTCTCCCCACTGTATATATTCTCATCCCATTCCTTTGCTAGATTGTGTGTATTAGGTTTGGTTGTGGAATTGTTGATATTACCTGTTAGATACTGCTGCACTGTCAGATCTAGAAGCATAAGCATTTCACTACACTCTTAATAACATCTGCTAACCATGTGTATGTGACCAATAAAATTTGATTTGATGCTGGAATTCAAATCTGCCATAGACCATGTTTACACATTGTCTTTGTTTACCAACTAAGCTACTGCCTATGGACCAACCACTAATTATTTGGTAAACTGGATGCATCTAGAATAGCTTAAACCATTCTGTGATTTTTTTAAAGAAAGAAAATGGGGCTGATTCGATCCAGGTTCAAATGTAAAGTTAATTTCCGATTGAGCCGAACGCGGGAACGTTGCCTTTAAATTTCAATCGCGCCATAACGTGAATCTTCTGCAATACGGATTGAATCTATACTGCATAAATACAGCAACAGAATACTGTATTACAATGCAGGTTCTATCAAATTCAGCGTCTTACACATTCTAATGGCCAATTACATTTAAGTCTCTCTTTCTCAAGGCCCACGGCTGTGTGACGGAATCTGAATTGACTACAACCTGGATCCACAATAAGGACAATATCCTAAAAAGCCTGATATTTCTCCCAGCGAAGATGCTCTACATGACCAAAAGTATGTGGACCCCTGCTCGTTGAACATCTCATTCCAAAATCATGGGCATTAGTATGTAGTTGGTCCTCCTTTGTTGCTATAACAGCCTCCTCTCTTCTGGGAAGGCTTTCCGCTAGATGTTGGAACATTGCTGCGGGGACTTGCTTCCATTCAGCCACAAGCATTAGTGAGGTCAGGCACTGATGTTGGGTGATTAGGCCTGGCTCGCAGTCGGCGTTCCAATTCATCCCAAAGGTGTTTGATGGGGTTGAGGTCAGTGTTCTTCCACACAAATCTTGACAAACCATTTCTGTATGGACCTCGCTTTGTACACAGGGGCATTGTCATGCTGAAACAAGAAGGGCCTTCTTTACACCACTCTTTACACCACAGCTTTACACCCCTCCAGCCGACGCTTGGCATTGAGCATGGTGATCTTAGGCTTTTGTGCTCCTGCTCTGCCATGGAAACCCATTTCATGAATCTCCCAACAGTTCTTGTTCTGACGTTGCTTCCAGAGGCAGTTTGTAAGGCCATTCTAGTGCTAATGTTTGCCTATGGAATTGCATGGCTGTGTCCTTGATTTTATACGCCTGTCAGCAATGGGTGTGGCTGAAATAGCCGAATCCATTAATTTGAAGGGGTGTCCACATACTTTTGTATATATAGTGTAGATCACTCAGATGGCCATCTCCAGCTCAGATCAGTGCTGCCTGTTTCAGTCACAAATGCATTACTACACACAACAGTTCTATATCATCTGTTTCAGCCATCTTCCTCTTGCAGCTCTAAGAGGAGGGGACCTGAGCTAGGGGAAATGTTTGAAAGGGATTTGAAATGGCTGGGCTTCTTGTATGATTGTAGCTCACTCAGATGACCTGGTGAAAGTTTAGCAGACAACACAACCTATCCCATTTGCTTACAGTAGATACCAAACTGCAATTCTGTACTTTGTCACCTTGCACATTAACAAAGCAACAAAACAAAAACGTTTTAATAAAGAACATATTCACATGGGGGTTAACTTGACTTTTAGAAAAGTTGCATGTTGAGTACAGACCCTGGCATTTACTATAAATAATCAAGTGCTGTACATAAAAACTGGGTGGTTGTGATCAGATGAGTGGTGTAGAGCCATCACTGTTAGAGGGAAGTGTTGACCCCTGCTGGACACTCCCGTGGCCCCTTGGTTACAGATCCTACATCTACACTGCCACTGGCTGGCCTACTACTGAATCCATGAGAACTGGCCTTAAGGACAGGTAAGAAGGGGCTGGTCTCAGAGGTGATGACGATGCTGGGAATCCGGCCAATCATTCCTCTAGTTATGGTGCCTTCTGGCGAATCACCTGCCTATCGATGTCAAACAGAAGGTGAGATGAGAAACAGCGAACATAAAATGCTAAATGATTGACTTTCACACCCAATTGTCTAGCTATGCAGCATTGCAATTTAAGACAAAGATTGGATTTATGGTTTGACATTATTTTCACTAAAAGACAGTCCTTGAAGGATACAAGACTATCTAGACCTGGGATGGTTAACTTTAATGGCGGTGGGGGCCACAAAGAAATTGGGGGTCTGCGGTGGCTTGTGGGTCTGCATACCCACATCAATATCCACATGTCGTCAGAACCAGCGGCCCTAAGCAAAATTTGGTTTGGATTTATTAACTACAATCAGGTAAGATGTGTTTTTAATTGTGGTGCCGCTCTGCACACACCGACATGTTAGCCAGCTAGCTAACGTAAGCTATGGTCCAACTCTAAGCCAACTCTCGTAAATCCATAGATTTCAGAGGTTTAAAAACGGAATGATATAAACCAGATCTTTTTTGGAGTTGAACCGGTCCAGAACTTTATTTTGCTCGTCAGAACAGTGGAACAAAAAAAAATGTATGGCTCTGTTCAGAACAAAACGATTGGGAAATTATTTTGGTTCCAACCCCTGGCAGGGCGCTAGACTAATTTACCAATCTAAAACATTTTAGCTGTCATGGGCCAATTGAGTGACTGTCAGTGACTGACATAACAAGAGAAAAACTGCTGATACACAACCAGATCTTGTGTATTTTACTATACAGTAAGTTGAGACCAGACTGAGTAACCCCCAAAAATATATATTTATTTGTCTTTGGAAATTGATCTGCGGGCGTACAAAAGGGGGTTGCCCATCCCTGAACTAGACCATTAGATTTATTTTCCTTTGTCTTTACAGATCAGTGTCAATATAATCAGCCACTGCCGTTCCTACCCTGACATTATCAGCACTGACTACAAATGAAAGGGAAAGTGGCAATATTTCTCCCCCGTTGGCTTAGCCTGCCACCAGGCATGTCGCAGGACAGTTAATTGTGTCTCTCATTCATAAACCTGGTTAGTCCGCTGCGACATTTATTAAGATTAAACTGCAGTGATTTATCAAGGCCACTTGTTCTGTGCCATCTGCATGCCTGCTGTCTGCTCATGGCCAATCCTTGTCAGACTGCACAGGAACGCATTCACATCAGTCATATTTGGCTAAGGCAGAGACTATAGAGAACGGTTCCCCGAATTTGGCCCGCGGGTGATTTATTATTTTATTTTTTTATTGTTGGACATAAAGTACTTTTAAAAGCAGCAACTCAGCTCCAAATGATTTTCATTTTGAAAATCTGTTCCAAAGTATTTCCACGCATGAACGAGAGATATATGTGATTGTTTACAACTGTAAGCAAGGTTTGACATTGTTACGTTTTAGTCATATATTATATCTGGGCTTCTTGAAGTCTACAAATTATTTGTAATTATGTTCCGGGCCCCTGACCATCCACTCAAGAAAAAATCTGCCTGCGGCTGAATCTAGTTGATGATCCCTGCTATAGTGCCTTCTCTATATGGGAAACTGGGATCCATATTACGTAGATGGGATCAAGAGGGTAGAAAACAGGGGGAAACATGTTGTGTTATATTTCAGAGAGAATATTAAATAGGGCACCAGTGCTGCTTTGTTTTTTTATTGGAGGTAGGTAATGGCAAGCCACACTAGACGATACAGCCACGAGGAATTAACTGACACTAATTATGGGTACTTACACTTGGAGGGAAGCCGTGGTCACTGTGGCCCACGCCTGTCATGGAGATGTTGTCCATGGCATTAGAGCTCTGGAAGATACAAAATACATGACGTAGAGGTTGGTTCCTGCTATTATAATAAGTGACAACTGAGTCATTTCAATGTGAAACTCAATTAAATTCCAGTCACACAAAACACATTTGTTGGGTCACATGTAAGTAAAGACGTACAAATAATTGTAGGGATTGGTCACTCCTTATATTAAGAGGAGACACAACAATTGAGGATCTTAAATTTTCACCTGAAATTACATACTCAAATCTAACTGCCTGTAGCTCAGGCCCTGAAGCAAGGATATGCATATTCTTGGTACCATTTGAAAGGAAACACTTTGAAGTTTGTGGAAATGTGAAAGGAATGTAGGAGAATATAACACAATAGATCTGGTAAAAGATCTTTGAAATGCAAGAGAAAGATCATAATGTATTATTACAGCCCAGTTGCAATATACATTTTGACCACAAGATGGCAGCAGCGTCTGTGCAAAGTTTTAGACTGATCCAATGAAACTTTGCATTTCGGTTCAAAATGTTGTATCAAGACTGCCCAAATATGCCTAATTTGTTTATTAATAACTTTTTATGTTAAAAATTGTGCACTCTCCTCAAACAATAGCATGGTATTCGTTCACTATAATAGCTACACTAAATTGGACAGTACATTTAGATTAACAAGAATTTAAGCTTTCTGCCAATATCAGATATGTCTATGTCCTGGGAAATGTTCTTCTTACTTACAACCTCATGCTAATCGCATTTGCCTACTTTAGCTCAACTGTCCCGTGGAAGGGACACCAAACCGAAGAACATTTTATTTAAGCCTTCATAAAATATTTGATCTTGAATGGGCGAATATTGACATCAACAATCAGGCTTGAAAAGTCAGTGTTACAGTCCATAGTGAGGTTACACACACCTTGCACAGTCTTCACATTTTCCTGGCTTAAAAAGTAATATAAAATAAATAGATTTAAATCTGATTTTTTCCCTACAGACCTATACAACCTACTCCACATTTTCAGATAAAATTTTAATTATAGACGATTTTCCAAATTATAAAAAAATGAAGATGTCTTCACACCCCAGAGTTAATACTTGGTGGAAGCATTTTTGGCAGCCATTACAGCTGTGAGTCATTTTGAGTAATATTCTACAAACTTGGCACAACTTTTACGGCAACAAATACTGACTGTATCCATTGTTTTGTCAAAATTAATCATGCTCAGTAAATTTGGTTTGGAATCGTTGATGGACAGCTGTCTGATTTTCAAGCAATTCTACAGTGCATTAAGAAAGTATTCAGACCCATTGACTTTTTCCACATTTTGTTTACGTTACAGCCTTATACTAAAATGGATTACATTTTTATTTATTTCACCTTTATTTAACCAGGTAGGCAAGTTGAGAACAAGTTCCCATTTACAATTGCGACCTGACCTGATAAAGCAAAGCCGTTTGACACATACAACAACAGAGTTACACATGGAATAAAACAAACATACAGTCAATAATACAGTAGAAAAATAAGTCTATATACGATGTGAGCAAATGAGGTGAGATAAGGGAGGTAAAGGCAAAAAAGGCCATGGTGGCGAAGAAAATACAATATAGCAAGTAAAACACTGGAATGGTAGATCTGCAGTGGAAGAATGTGCAAAGTAGAGATAGAAATAATGGGGTGCACAGGAACAAAATAAATAAATAAATACAGTAGGGGGAGAGGTAGTTGTTTGGGCTAAATTATAGATGGGCTATGTACAGGTGCAGTAATCTGTGAGCTGCTCTGACAGCTGGTGCTTAAAGCTAGTGAGGGAGATAAGTGTTTCCAGTTTCAGAGATTTTTTTAGTTCGTTCCAGTCATTGGCAGCAGAGAACTGGAAGGAGAGGCGGCCAAAGGAAGAATTGGTTTTGGGGGTGACCAGAGAGATATACCTGCTGGAGCATGTGCTACAGGTGGGTGCTGCTATGGTGACCAGCGAGCTGAGATAAGGGGGGACTTTACCTAGCAGGGTCTTGTAGATGACCTGGAGCCAGTGGGTTTGGTGACGAGTATGAAGCGAGGGCAAGCCAACGAGAGCGTACATGGTCGCAGTGGTGGGTAGTATATGGGGCTTTGATGACAAAACGGATGGCACTGTGATAGACTGCATCCAATTTATTGAGTAGGGTATTAGAGGCTATTTTGTAAATGACATCGTCGAGGATCGGTAGGATGGTCAGTTTTACAAAGGTATGTTTGGCAGCATGAGTGAAGGTTGCTTTGTTGCGAAATAGGAAGCCAATTCTAGATTTAACTTTGGATTGGAGATGTTTGATGTGAGTCTGTAAGGAGAGTCTAACAGTCTAACCAGACACCTATTCTAAGTCAGAATCGTCCAGAGTAGTGATGTTGGATGGGCGGGCAGGTGCAGGCAGCGATCGGTTGAAGAGCATGTATTTAGTTTTACTTGTATTTAAGAGCAATTGGAGGCCACTGAAGGAGAGTTGTATGGCATTGAAGTTCGTCTGGAGGGTTGTTAACACAGTTTCCAAAGAAGGGCCAGAAGTATACAGAATGGTGTCGTCTGTGTAGAGGTGGATCAGAGTCTCACCAGCAGCAAGAGCGACATCATTGATGTATACAGAGAAGAGAGTCGGTCCAAGAATTGAACCCTGAGGCACCCCCATAGAGATTGCTAGAGGCCCGGACAACAGGCCCTCCGATTTGACACACTGAACTCTATCAGAGAAGTAGTTGGTGAACCAGACGAGGCAATCATTTGAGAAACCAAGGCTATTGAGTCTGCCGATGAGAATGTGGTGATTGACAGAGTCGAAAGCCTTGACCAGATCAGTGAATACGGCTGCACAGTATTGTTTCTTATCACTTTGTACAAAACTGGAGATAGTTTTTCGGAAAGGATAGTTGATGACCATCAACCGTGGTTAGCTGAATATTAACGTTAGCCAGTAAACTGGCTAGCTTCTGCTTAGCTTCTGGCTAGCTTCTGGCTAGCTTCTGGTTAGCTTCTGGTTAGCTTCTGGCTAGCTTCTGGCTAGCTTCTGGCTAGCTTCTATTTTGGATTTCAGATTTGTGGTAAATAATACTTTTTTTAAAAATTGGTGAGGTGGGTTGAAGGAGAGTGTTTTGAAGTTGAGTTTTTGGAAAAGAAAATACATAAAAGATATGCGAAGAAAGATGTAAATATATATACGGGACACGACAAGACGAGGACAAAGGACGTCTGACTGCTATGCCATCTTGAAGAATAGATAAATCAATATAAATAAATAAAAAATAATGAAAAATACATTAAAAAAATTCTTCATCAATCTATACACAATACCCCATAACATCAATGCGAAAACAGGTTTTTAGAAATTCTTCAAAATGTATTAAAAATAAAAAACAGATAGCTTATTTACATATGTATTCAGACCCTTGCTATGAGACTCAACATTTAGCTTATGTGCATCCTGTTCCCTTGATCATCCTTAAGATGTTTCTACAACTGGATTGGAATCCACCTGTGGTAAATTCAATTGATTGGACATGATTTGGAAAGGCACACACCTGTCTATATAAGGTCCCACAGTTGACAGTGCATGTCAGAGCTAAAACCAAGCCATGAGGTTGAATGAATTGTCCATAGAGCTCAGAGACAGGATTGGGTCAAGGCACAGTTCTGGGGAAAGGTACCAAAACATTTCTGCAGCATTGAAGGTCCCCAAAAACACAGTGGCCTCCATTCTGAAATGTAAGAAGTTTGGAACCACCAAGACTCTTCCTAGAGCTGGCCGCCCGGCCAAACTGAGCAATCGGGGGAGAAGGACCTTGTCAGGGAGGTGACCAAGAACACGATGGTCACTCTGACAGAGCTCCAGAGTTCCTCTGTGGAGTTGGGAGAACCTTCCAGAAGGACAACCATCTCTGCAGCCCTCCACCAATCAGGCCTTCATGGTAGAGTGGCCAGACGGAAGCCACTCCTCAGTAAAAGGCACATGACAGCTCGCTTGGAGTTTGCCAAAAGGCACCTAAAGGACTCAATATTCTCTGGTCTGATGAAACCAATATTGAACTCTTAGGCCTGAATGCCTAGAGTCACATCTGGAGGAAACCTGGCACCATTTCTACAGTAAAGCATTGTTGTGGCAGCATCATGCTGTTGGAATGTTTTTCAGCGGCAGGGACCGGGAGACTAGTCAGGATCGAGGGAGAGATGAACGGAGCAAAGTACAGAGAGATCCTTGATGAAAAACTGCTCCAGAGCACCCAGGACCTCAGACTGGGGCGAAGGTTCACCTTTCAACAGGACAACGACCCTAAGCACACAGCCAAGACAACGCAGGAGTGGCTTCGGGACAAGTCTCTGAACGTCCTTGAGTGGCCTAGCCAGAGACGGACATGAACCTGATCGAACATCTCTGGAGAGACATGAAAATAACTGTGCAGCGATGCTCCCAATCCAACCCAACAGATCTTGAGAGAATCTGCAGAGACGAATGGGAGAAACTTCTCAAGGAGAGGTGTGCCAAGCTTGTAGCGTCATACCCAAGAAGACTTGAGGCTGTAAACGCTGCTAAAGGTGGTTCAACAAATTACTGAGTAAAGGGTCTGAATAGCTATGTAAATGAGATATTTAATTGTTAATACATTTGCAAAAGTTTAAAATAATCTGTTTTTGTTTTGTCATTATGGAGTATTGTGTGTAGATTGATGAGGAATAACAACAATTTAATCAATTTTTTAATAAGGCTGTAGCGTAACAAAATGTTAAAAAATTATGTTTTTTATTTTTTATTATTGTCTAGCCAAATCAATTGTAGGCAGATCTTTGGATCTGAGCTTCTGTTGTCTTTCTATGAGGTTATTTTTTATTCATATTGACCCTGACCTCTGACCTGACCCTAGACGGCAGTTACTGCCTTCTTGCTTGGTACACCCATTGGAAGATGTTTCCATTATGATTTTTTTTATATAAAAAAACTTGTGTTAATATAATTATTTGTATGTGGCTGTCAGTGCCATATCATTTTATACTTGTATCAGCGAAGAACAATACATAATACCAAGGTAAGTCCAAAGGTAAAAAGCAGTAACTGAGGTTAGTGATGGCAGCTGCTGCCTTTTTCCTTGATTTCACTGTAACTTTTTGCTGTTACTGCAAAATATATAATACAGAACATGGACACAATGCAATTGGGATCAAGAAGAAGGTAAGGATATGTTGTAGGACAGCTGCATTTGAAGTGTGAATTTAACCTACATAGCAGTCAATACAAACTGACATCTATTAGCATAACAATGGCATTCAAATGGACAACAAAGTGTCTTTTAGTTGGTTTTGGGTAATTTCATGGGTATTCCGGGACAGGAATAGCCTAACTGGACTCCGGCATGAAACCTGATTTTGTTGTTTATTTTCAGAAATTCTGAAGTATCTGGATGGTCAGTGGGGGATGTCTGCCAGTGGCTTCAGCAAAATCAGTTGGAGGACTACATCTCTCCTTTCCAAGGTTTTACATTTAAATAAAAAAATCAATTGCATGCTAGGTCCAACCAAAACTTCACTTCTGCTTTTAACCCAACTACCATGTAGCTCTTGTTGTGGGGGTGTTATAACTGCTATGGTCAAGGACCAAATGACAGATTTTTTTCACCTTTTCGGCTGGACAATTGGAATGCTTTAAATGCTAAGCTACCTATCAGTCAAAACCAGTCAAAATGCCTGCTAACTGCCCAATATTGCAACAAGCATTTTTTGAGGAATCATAAAACGGATTCGCCACATTGGTCTGTATCAAGGGTTCCTGTTAACATGTGGACTTGGAGGTTACATGTTTTCATGCAAATGCTTTGCTTCACATAGAACACATACAGTGCCTTGCGAAAGTATTCGGCCCCCTTGAACTTTGCGACCTTTTGCCACATTTCAGGCTTCAAACATAAAGATATAAAACTGTATTTTTTTGTGAAGAATCAACAACAAGTGGGACACAATCATGAAGTGGAACGACATTTATTGGATATTTCAAACTTTTTTAACAAATCAAAAACTGAAAAATTGGGCGTGCAAAATTATTCAGCCCCCTTGAGTTAATACTTTGTAGCGCCACCTTTTGCTGCGATTACAGCTGTAAGTCGCTTGGGGTATGTCTCTATCAGTTTTGCACATCGAGAGACTGACATTTTTTCCCATTCCTCCTTGCAAAACAGCTCGAGCTCAGTGAGGTTGGATGGAGAGCATTTGTGAACAGCAGTTTTCAGTTCTTTCCACAGATTCTCGATTGGATTCAGGTCTGGACTTTGACTTGGCCATTCTAACACCTGGATATGTTTATTTTTGAACCATTCCATTGTAGATTTTGCTTTATGTTTTGGATCATTGTCTTGTTGGAAGACAAATCTCCGTCCCAGTCTCAGGTCTTTTGCAGACTCCATCAGGTTTTCTTCCAGAATGGTCCTGTATTTGGCTCCATCCATCTTCCCATCAATTTTAACCATCTTCCCTGTCCCTGCTGAAGAAAAGCAGGCCCAAACCATGATGCTGCCACCACCATGTTTGACAGTGGGGATGGTCTGTTCAGAGTGATAAGCTGTGTTGCTGTGTTGCTTTTTCAGTCTTCTCCTTGTATGAGCTGAAAGTTTAGAGGGACGGCCAGATCTTGGTAGATTTGCAGTGGTCTGATACTCCTTCCATTTCAATTTTATCGCTTGCACAGTGCTCCTTGGGATGTTTAAAGCTTGGGAAATATTTTTGTATCCAAATCCGGCTTTAAACTTCTTCACAACAGTATCTC
The DNA here is from genome assembly GCF_057628025.1 of Oncorhynchus mykiss. Classification (NCBI taxonomy): domain Eukaryota; kingdom Metazoa; phylum Chordata; class Actinopteri; order Salmoniformes; family Salmonidae; genus Oncorhynchus; species Oncorhynchus mykiss. The sequence continues at coordinate 71,021,875 of NC_143022.1, forward strand.
GGACCTGCCTGGTGTGTTCCTTGTTCTTCATGATGCTCTCTGCGCTTTTAACGGACCTCTGAGACTATCACAGTGCAGGTGCATTTATACGGAGACTTGATTACACACAGGTGGATTGTATTTATCATCATTAGTCATTTAGGTCAACATTGGATCATTCAGAGATCCTCACTGAACTTCTGGAGAGAGTTTGCTGCACTGAAAGTAAAGGGGCTGAATAATTTTGCACGCCCAATTTTTCAGTTTTTGATTTGTTAAAAAAGTTTGAAATATCCAATAAATGTCGTTCCACTTCATGATTGTGTCCCACTTGTTGTTGATTCTTCACAAAAAAATACAGTTTTATATCTTTATGTTTGAAGCCTGAAATGTGGCAAAAGGTCGAAAAGTTCAAGGGGGCCGAATACTTTCGCAAGGCACTGTATATACAAAAAAACACAATCATTTGCTGACAAGTAGGCCTAATGGTTCTGTAATCCCTGTGCCTAACTACATTAAGGAAAATGTGAATGATGATGACTTTGATCTCGCGTGGGCGCCTGCAACTAATGTTGTTGAGTCCATGGACTTCAAAACTGAAGACCTAGTTAGAGGCCTTATGAGAAACCTCTGCATGTTTATGATGAAGATCAGAGAGAAGCATTGTGTGACTGTGCAGAGCAGTATAGTGGAGGATCATAATGTTTGTTAAACTAGGAAAGTCAGTTAAGAACAAATTCTTATTTACAATGACGGCCTACATCGGCCAAACCCTCCCCTAACCTGGATGACGCTGGGCCAATTGTGCGCCGCTCTATGGGACTTCCAATCACATCCGGATGTGATATAGCCTGGATTCGAACCAGGGACTGTAGTGACACCTCTTGCACTGAGATGCAGTGCCTTAGACCGCTGCGTCACTCGTTGTTACCTACCTTTACCACCTGGGGGCGGCCCGTCAGGAAGTTCAGGATCCAGTTGCAGAGGGAGGTGTTTAGTCCCAGGGTCCTTAGCTTAGTGATTTGAGGGCTCTATGGTGTTGAACGCTGAGCTGTAGTTAATGAATAGCATTCTCACATAGGTGTTTATTTTGTCCAGGTGGGAATGGGCAGTGTGGAGTGCAATGGAGATTGCATCATCTGTGGATCTGTTGGGGCGGTATGCAAATTGGAGTGGGTCTTCACTGAAAATGTCAGTGAAGACACTTGCCAGTTGGTCAGCGCATGCTCGGAATACACCTCCCGGTAATCCGTCTGGCCCTGCGGCTTTTGCACAGCAACCAAGGACGAGAGCTCACCATGCGCGACTCAACAAATTACAGCTACCACCTGCAGGCAGTCCAAGAAAACCCAGAAAATGCCAGAGTCTATGGTGTTAGAAGTCCGTGCTACGTCTCTGAGATGACATATCTTTACCCTTTATGTATTTATTCCCCTCGATGTGATGCATGAGATCCTTGAGGGCATCATGCCTGGATGGTGTTACACGAGCTTGTGAAGACGAAACAAATCACCGTGGCTCCGCTAAATGACAAGATTGATGACTTCCCGAATGGCAACTACGCCAGGTCATCCAGACAAACACCACTATCTGAGCGCGCCCTGAGGAATAATGGACATCTGGTTGGGAGTGCATCTGAGAAATGCTAATGATTGGGTGGCAAATAGCCAGCTGTGATGCATGGGAAGTGTGCCTGTTACTGAGATAACTTGGGGACATAATAATGGCACCTACTATCAAAAGGTCTTGGGCACCATACCTGGAAGAGAAAATAATGGAATTTAATGCTTTTTCAATTTCATGCTTTTCCCAAACAAGCAAACACCCAAGATGCACTTTCCGAACCATTACTACCGACTGCTGATGGCATAAGGACCACTTATCCATCTGTCGTGTATGTGCTTTGAAGCCAAACATCAGCACTTCAAGAGAATTGCACATGTCATCTGTGACTACAAAAACATTGCAAAGACACATGCCAAAAGACACCAGATGAGACAATGCTGGGAGCAGTCAAAGAACACCTGCTTAGGAATCACAGTACCACTCCAAAAAGACCAACCCACCACAATTTGCTACAAGCCAACAACCAACCAATAACCAGCATCCACCAACCAACACAAAACTGTGGCCCACAATATGCACCCTTCCTGAGTTCCCCACAGCCCTGCAGTGTAAACTCAACCAACAGAGTGAAGAGTTCCAACTTTCCCACTGATTGGTCCAAGTGGAGGAGACAAATCATCCAGATTTTAGTTGATACCAGGTATATGTGAACGTGATAAGTTTATACATTTGGTACATCATGTGAGTTTGTGTGTGTTTAGATATTACTGCACTGTTGGAGCTAGAAACACAAACATTTCACTACACCCGCAATGACATCTGCTAAATATGTGTATGTGACCAATCCGATTTGATTTGATTTGTGTGTAGTCATAGGATGTGTTATGCTGTAATGGAACACCACATCGATCTACCCTTTTCAAAGGTACCCTACAAGCAGACTATATAGTGACATCATTGGTGGCCAAGTACCCATTTCTAAGGGACTGTACAGGACATTTTTGTACACTTGGTCATTACTAATTACTCAACCTCAATTCTCCTTTACGAAGGAATCGTGGCATGGGATGATTGAAAAAAAAAAGTTTGCCTTTTTTTTTTGTAATCTCTTGTCTGCAAATAAGAGGTTGCAGTCATCAGAGTTAAGTTCACACAGAATAGGAGTTCTGATGGGAATGCAGGCCCAGCATCAAAGGCAGCCAGGATTTATGGTTAACCCCTAAACCTAACCTTAGTTCCAGCAAGTGTTTGCTTGTCAACAAAGTTGCAGCTAATCGTTTTGAGTACATATGGACCATGCAGTATATGCGACTATCCAATGAAGTGGGAACCTAATTTAAAAATCAAGTGCTTTACCTGTGCATATGTGTATTTGTGTCATAGGTGACGAATGGCGAGCATGATGTAGAGCTACTTGGGGGGCCTGTCTGCTACACCACTTTTGACCCAAGTAAGTAACAGTCATTTTATTGTCAAAATATTCTCACTGGATCATGAATATGAAACAAACTCTCACTTTATTTTAGTTCGGTTACACACTTTTTCAAATCTATGTGAATCACGTTAAACCTCCAGAAATAAAAAATATGTGCAAATGATCTTTTCAGATCTTCTCAGAAATGAATCAAGTCCATGGAATGGATATAGACAAAAAGATAATTCAAGGACTTTGCAAGGCTAGTGGCAAAATAATAGCAGAGGTAGAGAGGCGAGGCATGGGTGAGGACCTGCTATTCCGACAGGCCCTGAAGGACAATACAGAAGAGGCACACAGGTATTTGCTCTTATTCCTTCCCTTTCTCTAATGTAGCCTATACAGTACATAGTACATACAAAATATGGATTTTGTAATAGAATTGTAACACACATTTATTTTTTTTGCAAATGTAGTAAGATCATTGCTTTACTTTTCCCCAGGACTCGAGACCCTAGCAGCGATCCTGCTCTTGCCCTAACGCTTCAATGAGGACCCGAGTGGCCTTTATGTCCGTGACAAGGTATATCTCTCCACAAATAATCTGTTTCTTCATAAACATAAGTGTGCATGCTTATATAAAACTACAGCTGAACATTTGTGATGTTCTTAAGTTGCGGTGTTCTGGGTATAAGGGAAGTTGGGGTAAAGTTACCAGGGCCGGTCATAAAGATGGCAAACTTCCTAACATAAATAAGTGGTTGTTGGGCAAGTGGTTGTTGGACACACACACACACACACACACACACACACATGTGCTCACACACATGTGCGCACACACACACACACACACACACACACACGCACACACACGCACACACACACACTAAAGCAAAAAAAATCCAATCTGTATTTAGCATCAAGTCTACAATATTGTTAGTTTACCTTAATTCATTTTTAAAGTATGTTGTTTTTATTGTATTTTATATTTTCACCATGAGAGTGAAAAGCACTATACAAAGTAAATGTATTATTTATTATGTTCTGACATGTCTGCAGACATGTTGCAATGTTTGTTTTTGTGTTTTGTTTGGTAAATTGTTCATTCACATTTGTGGTGCCACTAAATTAACAATTAATTATTTAAATCAATATGGTCATTATTATTAAAATATGTTTGTATAATGGGGGAGAGTGGACAGGGAGTAAAACAAATTAACCCCAAAAAGTTCTTAGAGGAACCATTATAACCTTTGAGAAAAGTTTTCCGAAGAACTTATAGGGGTTCCCCCACACAACCTTTTTTCAAGGGTTCTTTGAAGAACTAATAGGGGTTCCAACACAAGGTTCTTAAAATAACCTTTTTTCGAGGGTTCTTTAAAGGGCTAATAGGGGTTCCCCCACAAGGTTCTTCAAATAACCTTTTTTCAAGGGTTCTTTGAAGAGCTAATAGGGGTTCCACCACAAGGTTCTTCAAATAACCTTTTTTCAAGGGTTCTTTGAAGAGCTAATAGGGGTTCCCCCACAGTTTTAATTTAAAGAACCCCTAAAGGATACTCCAGGAACCTTTTCTTTTTAGAGTGCAAAGGGGGACATTTAATTAACTGTGAAATCTAACCTCTCAATAAAGATTATAATTGTATCACAATATGTTGTAAAGACACATTTAAAAGACAATTTTACTTGTAATGAGACACATCAGCTATCTCTATATATCTGCTTTACAGAAATATGTCTGCTGACCCCTATACGATTGCTCATACATTTAAAAAATAGATTCTTATCCTCCGATACAGATTGCCTCTACAAGTACTGTGCTCCATAGAGCTAGCTTGTGTTCTCATGGGGGCACCCTATACCACAGTTAATAAAACACTGCTTTAGCAGGTGACATCACATTTGAAATAGTAACACTGAAAGACACCGTAAAGATGAACACGTTTCAAAAATGTCAAAATTGGATTAGACGTCTATGGTACAGCAAAGCCCTCCTAAAGCTTCCTCCCTGGAGTGACCCCTCTGCTGTGGATTCATCTTACCATCCTGTCTGTAACAAGGTGCCAGATTAATTTAGGAGCCATGCGATTGGCTGACACAAATCCAGGGGTGCTTTCCAGGCCAATAGTTGGTTTAATAGATTCGTGGTGGACTACACAGAAGAATCCTTTCTGATGGAAATGTGTACTTAGTTCTTGCCTAATTCTCCTACGAATCTTGTTGCATTACAGTACAGCAAGTGTGTTACTGTTTGATTAGGTGCTTCTCAGGTAGAGGCACTGAATGTTAGGTATCATTGTTGGCATTAATGTGTATTGATGTTGGGAGATGAGCACATAAGTGCAAGTGGGATTTTTTTTTAAACCCTAAATTGGCTTACTTACTGACCTTTACTGTGTTAGACAACGCATTCACACTGTTCTGCCTCTAGAGCCCAAAATATCCTCCACACATTCGCTACATTGTCACACATGTGAAAGAGGACAGGGAGCAGGCTTGACCTGACCTTGCCTTGATGTGTTAGTTACCTTCTCAAAGATACCAGAGTCGTGGATCTTCATCTTGGACTTGGAGCTGGAGGGCTTGAAGTGTGGGAGCTCGGTGGTGTCCTTACTGATATCACAGGACACCTGGCGGCTAGCCGGCCAGGAGCCCATACTGGAGAGGTCAGCCTCAGTATCTGTCCAGGCCTGGGGGGATGGAACCATTACATAAACGTCAGACACACACACACACACACACACCCACCCACCCATCTCATGATTTCATTTTATTTATTCATACCGATTCGCTGTCGGAGGCGGAAGAGAGGCGGGACTTGACAGTGCTGGTGCGGTGTAAGCGGTCGCCGATGTCGGATGTCTGGCTGGTGACAGTGGATCGTCGGGTGGACATGAAACTGCTGTTGGTGGATTGCAGGTCGCGTCTACGTACACACAGCAAAAACCCCAGGCATGGGATGTACTTGGCTATGGCCATCCTGAAGACCAAGAGTGCAGGTTGCAGATTTAGGAGATGTAGGTCCAGAGGCTAACTGATATATTTCCTCTAGCATAAGACAGAAAGGCAAAGTACCATACAGTACAAGGCGACACCATAGGCAGTCTGATGGGACAGAACATGGCAGGGACTTGGCCTGATGTATCATGTCAGAGGAAACAGTCTAGGTGCCCTATACAGTTTATTAACCCTTGGCATCCTTCCTGTGTGGTGAGAATAAAATAATGTCCAGTTGTATTAACATCCAGGTTAATGAGTGATTGTAGAGAGGAAAGTTTAGTCTGATCTAGAGTTGCACGGTGTATGAAAACAATGGTAGTTTTTAAATACTAGAACATGAAAAACGGTCCAGTATTATAATTTGTTACTTTCGGATCTTCTACCAAATGTGTCTCAGATTTTGAAAATCAACTTAATGGTTTGAATTTATTCTAAAATGTATTAAGTTTATGGTTCTGATTTAAATTACGTTCAGCTTATAAAGGCCTCATAAAGCCTTCATAATGCCTTCATAAGCACTACATAAATGTGTTAAAGTATCTATAACCGTATGTCATGCTTTAAAAAGGGTTCATAAATGTGGCATAACTGTGTGACATAAACACCAATGCCAAATGTGACATAACCCATTTTGTGCTTTTCTGGTAACTAATTTCTGTGTTCTATTCATGTGCTGTTCTATAAACCAATTTCTGTGTGTTCATGCAAGTGGCTGACTGAGCGAATCCTCACTATCAGTAGCTGCAATTTGGCAGTACACCTGGACCTTGTTTTGAGAACGAAAGATATCTCAGTTTCAAGGTCTCAGGTTAGAGAGTAGAAGCCTCGTGAGGTATTGGTCTGAACCAGTATTGGTCGGTAATTCATAATTAATTATGGTAAATCATGCAAATATAAATTGTCTGTGTATAGTTGTATATAAGACAACTGCTGTGTCTGCCTTGGCAGAGTTCCTGATTGACATGTATATATTGGTGCATTGAGTTGGTTGGAACCTTTCCAGCGTGCTGACAAATAAAGGATGATTAATTTAAGATTGATTTCGAGTGTCCCTGTGTAAGAATGACCACGACACCCACTATGTCAAATATGATCTAAACGTGCTTTATAAAGGGTGACATGTTGGGTCGAAGGATTGGAATGCGCTCCAAAGTGAAGTCATGGTAGTCACATTACACCTAATCTCGTTCCAAGACACTCCCCCCCAAATGTGCTGAAGGCCTGGTGGACCAACGCATCAAACTTGGCCTTCATTAGTTAGGGTTATCTTTAACAAGTCACATTTTTGCCATAATTAGGACTTTGTTACTGTGTTAACTAGTGACGATGACAATAACTTTACTCAGTAAGGTCACTCCTTTAGAATTCTATGGTCACTCCCACCTACTGTAGGCCAACTTTGAATAGTTGATATCCCAGGCTTCTTTCTATGTGCTGTGTGTGCAATGGCCTGGGGGACGAATGGAATGTGAATAGTGTAGCTTGACCCTGAGCTGGCAGAAAAGTGTTGAACAAATCAAAATATATTTGAGATTCTTCAAAGTATAGTGGCCACCCGTTGCCTTGATGAAGGCTTTTCACACTCTTTGCATTCTCTCAGTCAGCTTCACCTGGAATCCTTTTCCAACAGTCTTGAAGGAGTTCCCACACATGCTGAGCACTTGTTGGCTGCTTTACCTTCATTCTCTCAACCAGTTTCATAAGGCATTTCAATTAACAGGTGTGCCTTGTTAAAAGTGAATTTGTGGAATGTATTTATCTTCTTAATGCGTTTGAGTCAATCAGTTTTGTTGTGATAAGGTAGGATTGGTATACAGAAGATCATAAGTCCATATTATGGTGAGGACTGTCAAAACGACAGTCCATCATTACTTTAAGAGATGAAGGTCAGTCAATCCGGAACATTTCAAGAACTTTGAAAGTTTCTTCAAGTGCAGTTGCAAAAACACGAAGTGCTATGACGAAAGAAAGACCCAGAGTTACCTCTACTGCAGAGGATAAGTTCATTAGCATTAACTGCACCTCAGATTGCAGCCCAAATACATTCTTCACAGAGTTCAGGTAACAGACACATCTCAACATCAACTGTTCAGAGGAGACTGCATGAATCAGGCCTTCATGGTCGAATTGCTGCAAATAAACCACTACTAAAGGACACCACTAAGAAGAAGAGACTTGCTTGGGCCAAGAAACACAGGCAATGGACATTAGACCAGTGCAAATATGTCCTTTGGTCTGATGAATCCAAATGTTAGATTTGTGGTTCCAACCACCTTGTCTTTGAGAGACACAGAGTAGATAAACAGAAGATCTCTGCATATGTGGTTCACACCGTGAAGCATGGAGGAGGAGGTATGATGGTGTGGGGGTACTTTGCTGGGGTCACTGTGTCAGTGATTTATTTAGAATTCAAGGCACACTTAACCAGCATGGCTACCACAGCACTCTGCAGGGATACGCCATCCCATCTGGTTTGCGCTTAGTGGGACTATCATTTGTTTTTCAACAGGACAATGACCCAAAACACACCTCCAGGCTATGTAAAGGGCTATTTGACCAAGAAGGAGAGTGATGGAGTGCTCCATCAGATGACCTGGCCTCCACAATCACCCGACCTCAACCTAATTGAGATGGTTTGGGATGAGTTGGACTGCAGAGTGAAGGAAAAGCAGCATATGTGGGAACTCCAAGACTGTTGGAAAAGCATTCCTCATGAAGCTGGTCGAGAGAATGCCAAGAGTGTGCAAAGCTGTCATCAAGGCAAAGGGTGGCTACTTGGAAGAATCTAAAATATATTTTTTTGGTACAACATGATTACATATTTGTTATTTCATAGTGTTGATGTCTTCACTATTATTCTACAATGTAGAAAATAAGAAAAATAAGAAAAACGTTTGAATGAGTAGGTGCGTCCAAACTTTTGACTGGTATTGTAAGTTTCGTAGATTTTTCACAGACCTCAAAAGTAATCCCCGATGTGGTTCAAGCATTGTTGTGAACACAGAAAGTCAAATGTTGTTGTTTTTCTACTAAAAAAGTTTGAAAATAATTGGGGAAAATCTGAAAAAATGGGGGAAATCGAAACCTGGAAAACAAAACTGAGAAAATGGAATTTGGGGAAAAAAACTGAAGTAATCAAAAAGTGTGAATGGATTTTAAAAGGTCTCACTAAGGTTTTTTTTTTGCTGTGCATGACTGCACTTTAGAGTGTGAGTCATCCTGCAGCACAACATTTTGGGGAAAGTTGAGGTTAGGTCCAATATTGACAACGCACCTAAGAGGGAAAGAATTTCGGCCACCCTAGAAATGTTTTAGAGTAATGTAATATATACAATTTAGCAGACGCTTTTATCCAAAGTGACCTACAGCGATTGGTGAATAAATGTTTACATATGGCGTGGTCCCGGGAATCAAACCCACTACCCCGGCATTGCAATGAGTGTTATAAATGCTTTGTGAAGCCTCCATTTAACATGATTTATAAGGCTTTTTTTAAGTGGTGCTTATGCCACCCTTTATAAAGCACAGGTTTATGTCATATTTGATATAGTGGGTTATGTCACATTTGACATTGGTGGTTGCCACATAGTTAGGCCATATTTATGAACCCGTATGACATACGGTTCTAGATGATTTGTAACACATTGTTGCAGTGTTTATGCAGGCTTTATGAAAGCTTTAAAAAGCTGCACATCAATTACCAAAGTGGGACCATGTTGGGTCAAAAGACATGACCAGAATGCATCAGTGATTCATATTCCCTTGCCACTTTCTGAAGTCTGTATGTGGGCAGTGCGCATATTTCTACCGTTTTGTGTAGCCGTTAGCGATGCTAATGATAACCTTCAGGTAAGTCTTCAGGTAGATGGAAAGGCTTTTTCAAAAACCTTCTCTGTCACGCCCCTGATCTGTTTCACCTGTCCTTGTGCTGGTCTCCACCCCCCTCCATGTGTCACCCATCTTCCCCACTTATCCCCTGTGTATTTATACCTGTGTTTTCTGTCTGTCTGTTGCCAGTCCGTCTTGTTAATTCAAGCCTACCAGCTTTTTGTCTCAGCTCGTGTTTTACCCTAGCCTCTCTATTTCTCATCCTGGTTTTTGACCTTTGCCTATCCTGACCCTGCACCCGCCCGCCTGACCACTGCCTGTCTCTGACCCTGAGCCTCCCTGCCGTCCTGTACCTTTGCTCCACCTCTGGATAACCGACCTCTGCCTGACCTGACCCTGAGCTTGCCTGCCGTCCTGTACCTTGGCCTCTGCTCTGGCTTATCGACCCCTGCCTGCCTTGACCTGTCGTTTGCCTGCCCCTGTGGTTACAATCAACATTGTTACTTCAAACAGTCTGCATTTGTGTCTTACCTTGATTCCTGATATTCTCAATTAAAAGTTAAAGCTAGAATCCTTGGTTGCTACATCCCTTTTTGGACTAATAAATGTATGTTATATACCCAAAATGTAAACAAAACCTGTTTAGCCTCAAACATGATTACAACTATAATTTTGATATCATGGATGTTCAGTCCTTGCATCCATAGCTCTGTCTGTGAATTTGAGTTATATTTCTCCAGGCCCATCGCACAGCTTTTTATCAAAGCAAAATCTGGTTGAATCAACGTTGTATCCACGTCATTTCAACCAAAACATATGTGATGCCGTTGAATCAACGTTGTATCCACGTCATTTCAACCAAAACATATGTGATGCCGCTGAATCAACGTTGTATCCACGTCATTTCAACCAAAACATATGTGATGCCGCTGAATCAACGTGGAAAACTGATTGGATTTGCAAAAAGTCATTAAATTAAGGGAAGTGACCATTTTCTTCCAACCATCTTTTAACCTACAGTTAATCCAATGACATGGTGACAGTTTTTCACATTGATTTCACATGAGTTGACAACTCAAACAAATGTAAATCAAAACGTGATGTTTAAATGACGTCTGTGTCCACTGGGAAGGCGGGTGAACGCTTTGTTATTGTTTCAACTGTAGAATCTAGCCAAGTACAAAGTAACCTACTGTACAGTATGCCTACTGGGCAGAATTATGATTATTTGTTGCAATCCAGTGTGCAACTCCAAACTCCAACACGTACACAACAGAATCACCACTAACCAAACAACAGTGCTAACTGGGTGTGATCTCCTGATGTAAGACTTGTTTGGAACTAAGAACTACTGTGGCAGCAAGACTACAGTACCTGTACTTTGAGTGGCAGCAAGACTACAGTACCTGTACTTGGAGTGGCAGCAAGACTACAGTACCTGTACTTGGGGTGACAGCAAGACTACAGTACCTGTACTTGGGGTGACAGCAAGACTACAGTACCTGTACTTGGGGTGACAGCAAGACTACAGTACCTGTACTTGGGGTGACAGCAAGACTACAGTACCTGTACTTGGAGTGACAGCAAGACTACAGTACCTGTACTTGGAGTGACAGCAAGACTACAGTACCTGTACTTGGAGTGACAGCAAGACTACAGTACCTGTACTTGGAGTGACAGCAAGACTACAGTACCTGTACTTGGAGTGACAGCAAGACTACAGTACCTGTACTTGGGGTGACAGCAAGACTACAGTACCTGTACTTGGGGTGACAGCAAGACTACAGTACCTGTACTTGGGGTGACAGCAAGACTACAGTACCTGTACTTGGGGTGACAGCAAGACTACAGTACCTGTACTTGGGGTGACAGCAAGACTACAGTACCTGTACTTGGGGTGACAGCAAGACTACAGTACCTGTACTTGGGGTGACAGCAAGACTACAGTACCTGTACTTGGGGTGACAGCAAGACTACAGTACCTGTACTTGGGGTGACAGCAAGACTACAGTACCTGTACTTGGGGTGACAGCAAGACTACAGTACCTGTACTTGGGGTGACAGCAAGACTACAGTACCTGTACTTGGGGTGGCAGCAAGACTACAGTACCTGTACTTGGAGTGGCAGCAAGACTACAGTACCTGTACTTGGAGTGGCAGCAAGACTACAGTACCTGTACTTGGAGTGGCAGCAAGACTACAGTACCTGTACTTGGAGTGACAGCAAGACTACAGTACCTGTACTTGGGGTGACAGCAAGACTACAGTACCTGTACTTGGGGTGACAGCAAGACCGCAGTACCTGTACTTGGGGTGACAGCAAGACTGCAGTACCTGTACTTGGGGTGGCAGCAAGACTGCAGTACCTGTACTTGGGGTGACAGCAAGACTACAGTACCTGTACTTGGGGTGACAGCAAGACCGCAGTACCTGTACTTGGGGTGACAGCAAGACTGCAGTACCTGTACTTGGGGTGACAGCAAGACTACAGTACCTGTACTTGGGGTGACAGCAAGACCGCAGTACCTGTACTTGGGGTGGCAGCAAGACTGCAGTACCTGTACTTGGGGTGGCAGCAAGACTACAGTACCTGTACTTGGGTTGGCAGCAAGACTACAGTACCTGTACTTGGGGTGGCAGCAAGACCACAGTACCTGTACTTGGGGTGGCAGCAAGACCACAGTACCTGTACTTGGGGTGGCAGCAAGACTACAATACCTGTACTTGGGGTGGGTGATGGCATAGATGATGGGGTTGTGAATGGCTGAAGCCTTGGCGATCACAGCAGGTACTGAGTTCATGTAGGGGGTCAGAAAATCTGTATACCTACAGAGGACATGAAGAGGGCAGAGAGAGAAGGCTGTTAGGCTTGAAGGTAGAATTATACAATATAAATTGTACCTGAATGGTCAAGGTATGAATGTTGTGGCTGCGTCAATGCTTTTAGAAGTGGGTGTGTATTGTGTCTATATAGGCTAGTATAGTATATCAAAACCACTCACCCTGAAAATGCGGTCAGGGCAACAGCAGAGTAGGGGGACCAAGAGATGACATAGAGGAGGATGACAATAAGAGCGATCTTAGCCATCTTCCACTCATTCTTCAGCCGATGGAAACTCTTAATGGAGTCTCTGGTGCTCCCAGTGCCGTTGATCTTGGTTACAGCCCTATGACACACACACACACACTGATTTTGTTTTTCATGCGAGAAATTAGAAATGCTTAGAGAATCCAATGCAGTAACTTAATTTGACTCTTCCAGTGACATCTCTAGACCAGCTCTCTGGTGTCAAACCCACTCACTTGTTAGTTGTGCGTATGGCTCTGAAGATGAAGAAGTAGCAGTACATGATGATGATCAGGGGGATGAAGAAGACAAAGGTGAAGAGCAGCATGGTGTAGGCACGCACGGACGGGGTAAAGGTCACATAGTCCCATGTACAGGAGGTCAACAGACCCTCAGGAACATAGGCACCTTGGAGAGGGGTAAGGGAGAGGGGAGGGGAAAAGGGAAGGAGAGACAAGGGGATAGAGAAAGGCGGAAAGGAGGGAGGGAGAGGGGTAGGGGGAGAGGGGAGGGGAAGGAGAGACGAGGGGATAGAGAAAGGAGGGAGGGAGAGGGGTAAGGGAGAGGGGTAGGGGGTAAGGGAGATGGAAAGGGGAAGGAGAGACAAGGGGATAGAGAAAGGAGAGAGAAGGTGATAGAGAAAGGAGAGAGAAGGGGATAGAGAAAGGAGAGAGAAGGGGATAGAGAAAGGAGAGAGAAGGTGATAGAGAAAGGAGGGAGGGAGAGGGGTAGGGGGTGAGGGAAGAGGAAAGGGGAAGGAGAGACGAGGGGATAGAGAAAGGAGGGAGGGAGAGGGGTAGGGGTAAGGGAGAGGGAAGAGGAAAGGGGAAGGAGAGACAATGGGATAGAGAAAGGAGAGAGAAGGGGATAGAGAAAGGAGAGAGAAGGTGATAGAGAAAGGGAACAGAGAGGGGGAAAAGGGTAACATATAAGGAGAGAGACAATGTTCTTTCTTCAACACCACTTCAAAGGCATCTATCTACAAGTTGTTCATCATGCATCATCCATTGAAGCTCTGCTATGGTAAAACAATCAGGGAAAGCAAAGGACATTCGCATCAATAGGAAGACACAAGAAAACCAACGTTTGGAGCACTCCTGATTAACTAAATGCTCTGGACGATCAAAGCCTCAAATTGTAAAACGGCACAGTTTTGTTTTGCTTTCATGTTATTAATGTTTTTTCCCCAGAGGGGATGAAAGGATGTGGTAATCTGTGGAGACGGGGCAAAGATGGGGACGTCAGATGGGTTTAAGGAGACAGACGCCCTTCGTGTTGTCAGATAGGACATTTGTGTTGCGGAACCATGTCTGGGTTGGCACGCCTGCATGAAGAGCCCAGCCCCAGACTGCTGCAGGAGGTAGCCAGTCCATGATCTCCTATCCCTCTCCCCAAACCCCCTCCACATTGTCTGAGTTAGTGTCACCCCAAGGTCCTTTCCAGCATATCACCCATTAACGTGCTGGACAGAATCGGGCTGGATACATTTGTTATTTGCCAGAGATACACACAATGATGGGGTGCGAGTAATTCCGAGGACAGCATACTGTAAGGCCAGGCCCATGTGAGGCTTATGAGGGGCCCATTCCAGCCAGTTCGCCCACTAGTTTCATTTAATTCCTTATCACTGAAAAATCTCAGGCAGCTCAGAACACCTGATCCAATGCCTAAATCCTCATTCCTAAACTAAGCTACTGCTAACTGGAGTTCAAAGAGAGAACACAGAGCCAGGGGAGCACTCGTTCTCGCTGTCTTTCTATCTTGCTGTCTTTTTTAGCTCTTTCTAAGACATGCATACACTGACACAACCACAACTCTCCCATACAGCGTGTACAGCCCTGGCATACTGGATCTCATCCCAATTTGTGTGTATGTGCGGATGCGTGCGAGCGTGATGATCATGTTTGTGTGGACTTACTCCAGCCGAAGAAAGGGGGCAGGCTCCACCCCAGTGAGTAGGCCCAGGCAGCCATGAGGACGAGCAGGGCTCGTTTCTTGGAGAGCACCCCAATGGAGGCCAACGGACGCGTGATCACAAAGTAGCGGTCCACTGCTATCACCGTCAGAGTGATCATAGAGCAGATCCCAAATAGAGCCCCGCAGAATGCATAGAGCTCACAGCCTAGAAGACACAGAGACGGAGAGCTCAGTCTGAGTCAATTCCTTCATTCCACCTCCTTCCAGTCAATTATAGGAAACGGACGCAATTCAAAGACTGAATTTGTCCACACAATTCTATGCTATTTTCTATGTTTTTTGGTTTGAAGTCAATTATAGTTTTTGTGGAAAATATTGTGGAAAATATTGGCCTCAGACGTGTTCGGAGATGGGTGTTGAGTACCTTTCTCCCCGAAGATCCATCTCCTGTGAATGGAGGTGGTGAAGAAGATGGGTGCCTGTGTGATGCACATCATGAAGTCAGTGATGGCCAGGTTAATGATGAACATGTTGGCTGGAGTCCTCAGTGACCTGCTCCTGTCGAACACAACACATACAGCACAGGGAAACACAAGATGATGTATTCTGATTCAATTTGATACACATACTTAAACACCACCATAATTCTGTAACATTCCCCCAAATGGTAGCTCAGTGTAATCAAATGGTTATTGTTCTGTAATTGCGTACAGCAGTTCCCCTCTTTTTATGGTGAAGGATGTATTATTGTTGACAACTTTTTAGCTAACTTTTTAGAGCTTGTGCCATCAATTTGTCCAACACGTACCACTTATATCTGCATATGATTGTGTGTGTATGCCTGTCTATATTCAGAATGAGTCATCATAGTGGGAGAGAAATGACACCTCACAAAGCATTGAAAGTGAAGCATGGCATGGACGCTAGTTACAGTACATCATGTTTGGGCTCAGGAGGGAGGATGAATACCCTGATCTCTCGACTCACGATGCTGATCAACTGAGACACACTGATGAACAACTGAGACCACAATGCCACATATGACAGATGGAGGGATATTGAGACGAGATAAACCTCAGCATTAACTGTACATTTTCTTGCTGCAAGAAACTCCAATCACATTTTAACTGATAAGATTATCTGCTCTTCTTTAAAAAAAATATATATATATTTATATATTATTTTAGAATTTTACCCCCTTTTCTCCACTATTTCGTGGTATCCAATTGTTTTAGTAGCTACTGTCTTGTCTCATTGCTACAACTCCCGTACGGGCTCGGGAGAGACGAAGGTTGAAAGTCATGCGTCCTCCGATACACAACCCAACCAAGCCGCACTGCTTCTTAACACAGGGCAACCTTGGTTAGCGCGCACTGCGCCCGGCCCGCCACAGGAGTCGCTGGTGCGCGATGAGACAAGGATATCCCTACCGGCCAAACCCTCCCTAAACCGGACGACGCTAGGCCAATTGTGCGTCGCCCCACGGACCTCCCGGTCGCGGCCGGTTACGACAGAGCCTAGATTATCTGCTCTTCTAAAGTGGAGAGAGAGAGAGTTACACTACCATAGGGAGCAACTGTCCCTTACCTGCTGAAGGCATAGATAACCAGGAAGTTGCCCACCATGCCGGTGATGCCGATAGCCAGGATGACGGCCCCTATAGTATAATGGGCGTGGTCAGGTACATCCACAGTGGGGAAGGGGTGACGAGGGGCCTCGTGCACCATGGCCACCTACAGGTAAACCAAAATAACTGCATTTAAACAGGAACCTGTGCAACAGCCACAGTTGGCATTACTAAATTGTGATTAATTAACCGTATCCACTTGTCCACTTGTTAATGTGCACTCTCAAACTTTTTGCATAATTTCAGCCAGTAGTTTTGAAAGTGGTGCTCACGAGCCAAAACGGTCCTTCTTTTAGTCATCCATTTCCTGTGATATGTTATGAATTTAGCAATTTGTATGATATGTGAATTTTGCAATTCATGTGATATGAATCCAATTTGTGCAATATGTTACAAATCTCTCTTCAAACTGACTTTGACAGTTCACAAATAATTGGGTTTTAAATCAAGTACTTTGTGAAGGATCAAACAATGCATCCTGTCTCATTCTAATTCTTAAATCCCTTGATTCATGTTGGCTTTTCAAAAATAAACTAACCAGTAAACTTGTTTCCCCTCTGGTTTGTATTCTTTTAAAACAAGGATTTAGTTTCTTAATTTTGTTCTTGAAACCTGCCCCCGGAATCCTTATGCAGGATAGAGCAATTGTAAAATGCTGGCCTGCACACTTGCATGAGCCTATTTGATAGTCATTAGGATAGGATGTACCCAGGAAATGTGATCCCAGGGGGCCAAAAAACTGGGGGAAGCTGTACACGTTCAACACATGACTGGACTGAGACCAGAATCCTCATTTGAGATTTGCATGAGTCTACTCACAAGCCACATGGACGATATTTTTTATATTTTTTTTATTTAACCTTTATTTAGCTAGGCAAGTCAATTAAGAACAAAATTCTTATTAACAATGACGGCCTACCGAACTGCCTTGTTCAGGGGCAGAACGACAGATTTTTACCTTGTCAGCTCGGGGACTCGATATCAAGTTTTGAGTTTGACGCCAAACTCCACACTGTTGTCACTGACTAAGTACAATGTCTGTACTTACAGCGTTCATATAATGTTTTTACTTTCGCTGACCTTGTTTTTTTAATCGACATTTGTCAATAAAACTCATGAATGCAACTGTTTATGTCACATAGTTTGGGTGTTTAACTTGTAGAAATGGTTGTCCTGAAAAGAACATGGGGGAAGAAAACAAGTGCTGGACATGCAGATAAATGAAAGTCATAAAAGGGTTAAACACCATCACATTGGAAACATAAATGACAAAAATATGCTAATACACATAACAATAGGGCATATTGTAGCGTACAGTGCCTTCGGGAAGTATTCAGACCCCTTGACTTTTTCCAAATGTAGTTAGGTTAGAGCGTTATTCAAAAATTGATTTAAAAAAAACAAATCCATCATCAATCTACACACAATACCCCATAATGACAAAGGAAAAACAGTTTTAAAAATAGTGTAATTTCTTACGAATAAAAACTGAAATATCATATTTACATAAGTATTCAGACGCTTTACTTAATCCTTTGTTGAAGCCCCTTTGGCAGCAGTTACAGCTTCGAGTCATCTTGGGTATGACGCTATGAGCTTGGCACACCTGTATTTGGGGAGTTTCTCCCATTCTTCTCTACAGATCGTCTCAAGCTCTGTCAGGTTAGATGGGGAGCGTCACTGCACAGCTATTGTCAGGTCTCTCCAGAGATGTTCGATTGGGTTCAAGTCTGGGCTCTGGCTGGGCCACTCAAGGACATTCATTGTCCTGTTGGAAGGTGAACCTTTGCCCCAGTCTGAGATGCTGAGCACTCTGGAGCAGGTTTTATCATGGATCTCTCTGTACTTTGCTCCGTTCATCTTTACCTCGATCCTGACTAGGCTCCCAGTCCCTGCCGCTGAAAAACATCCCCACAGCACAGCGACGATCCGTCATTCAGGGCAGGTGGGGAAGAGTCTAAGACCATGTCTAAGAGTAGAGCTTGGAAATTCAAGCCCCTTGGGTGCTGCCATAGAGTTACATTAGAAGTGCCCATCCAAGAAGGCTCAAGGTCATTGGCCACAGATAAAATTACATCACGTTATATCGACAGTAGCTTTGATTGGACTAATCATGTCAACATCATACTTTCAAAATCTTAGTTAGCAGCCATCATCATGAATCAAGTCGACAATCTACTGGCAAATCCTTTTTAATCCTTGTCATGTGAAGAGAAATAAGGAAGAGAAATGGTAGAAAAAAACGTATCGGTGCTCATCGGCCATTGGACATACACATTACACAACAAGTTGGAAATCGCAAATTCAACAATTAATGGTTTGGAAGGAACCGGTGTCTAACTGCAAGCATTGCAAAGCAATCACTAGCCTACTATTCAGTGGAGTGGCTGTGTGGTCCCAAGTCTGAGATTAAGGGTCTCTTTTCTAAGCCTAAAATTATAAACATTCAACATTGGCCATGATGTCAATGAAACATGATTTGTGCCGCGCTCAAAACAACTGTTAACTCGGAACTGCAACATTTGACTTCAGTGAGTTCAAGAGAAAAGGGAACTCTGCAAAAAAAACGAGCTCCGACTGGGAAAATACGTTTTGAATGGTCATCCAACTCGGAATTGTAAATTGGGAACTCGGGTCTCTTTCTATTTTTTTTTATTTAATCAATTTTAGAATAAGGCTGTAACGTAACAAAATGTGGAAAAGGTCAAGGGGTCTGAATACTTTCCGAAGGCACTGTATCTCCCTTATCACCCCTGACACATGATATGCTGGTATTCTGTCCAGGACATATCTTTTCCATTATTCACCCCGTCTGTATGATGTAGCCAGCACCTTTTACTCTTCATCCTGTTTGTTCTGTAGTGTGGGCTTTAGTCTAAGCCCATTCACACCATCCTCCTAGTGCTGTCAAACACTTCCATCTAGGGGATGCATCACAGACAGGTCTGTTTTTCTCTGAAGTTATCAGAGGAATTCAAGGTATTTGTCTACAGAGATATTGGCCTTGGACTATTTGTCTGGGTGTATTTGTGTGGATGCAGTGAGAGTGGGAGCCATTATCACCATCATTGTCCTCATGATTGTCCTCGTCTTTTTCCTTCTCAGCTTCCTCACAATTGTCCTCTTCTTTTTCTTCCACCTCCTCCATTTCCTCCTCATAATTGTCCTCCATCTGCTCCTTCTCCTCTTCCTCCCCATCATTGTATTTCACCATGTTCTTACCTTCACTAAACATGCTTTAGCTATCTCTGTTAGACTATGTTAGAGTGAGGTAGTGAGACAACCATATGTACATTCCACTCAGTCTGAAATTACTGAGATTTTAAATGACAGAGGGAGATGTTGCCTGGTCTTATTTATTCCATCACGCCTTTGTTGGTGGGGACGCTTATCCCTGTTGATTTGTGTTCTCCTGCGGCGGCTTCAGAGCAGTCGAGCAGGAAATTGGCCCCTGCGTGCCCCGAGTTACTAACTCAAACAAATGATCTCTTCATTAAAGACATTCCGGAGAGACTCCAGAGCAACATGACAGATGGAGAGTATTTCAAAAACAACGTGTGATGTTTGTATGTTGATTTTAACTGGTGTGAGTTAATGGGGAAACTGGCTTCAAGCCTTTGGATGCAAATGGGTCTCCATTCATATTGAAGCTCAGAGAAGTTCATTTAAATGTGCGACTCCAGATGATTATTATCAGAGTTAGTGTGCTTGGTGCTTTAAGGTTGGATAATCACTTCATCTTTCTATCTGTTTCCAGCCTGTTAGAGAAAAGGAAAAGGTTGAAAACAGCGTCATATGGTCTAAATCTAGTTGTCTACAGTCACAGTCCTGCTAGTTTTTATTTTCCCCTGAAGCCTAGTTGATGAATTAATGTCACTGACTGCCCAAAACTGAGTTAACCGCTAATTTAAAACGGCAAGAGCGGAAACCTAGCTTGCACCAGGACCTTCGTCTAGATAAAAAAAAACTGAAATAAACTCTCCCTCTTTTATTATGATGTGAATATGAATGCATCCATCCTGTGAATTGTAATGAAATGGAATCCTCTCCTGAATGTTATATATATATATAATTTGCATATGCATGAAAATGAAACATGGTGGGAAGAGAAATGTCAGTTTCATCTGTTTCACAGTTGTACCTTTGCTCCCAGTAAAACACTTTTTTTTTTGTTGCTCCCAGTAAATTGATGAAGTTGGTAACAGCGGATTATGACTGTCCTGTGGGCTTTTGGCACCAGTTCTCAGCATCCCCTTTATCAACTTTGGATTGTTGTGGAATGAGTTAATGATTTACATTTTTCTATTTCTATTTGTCTCATAGGGTAAAATCCCAACTTCCTCAATAAGAGCAGAGAGAAAATACATGTTCAAACTTTAAGATCACCTAAAAGCCCTTGTCAATAAACTATTATCTGAGGAGATCTGTTTTAAATTGTTTCACCTCACCTTGTCTGCCAGATATCATTCTGGGGCCATTATGGGTCCCGTGGACATCTTTTCTACAGTTTAACTGACAAAAGGTTGTACGGAGTGACTTAGGGATTCTCACAGTTGGGACTTTTCACATAGAGGACTTACTGAGCTGTAGGAGACCCCTACACAATAATTACCGAACACAGACATTGAACCTGGGTTGTCTGTGCACCTCAAGATCACGTACAGCAGCATCTCTGTGAGCTAACAACAGTCAATAGGAACAATCTCCACTAGACATCTGAAAATAGGTAATCTTCTTTCCCAGTGATCTAAAAAGGCCTGCCGTGAATGACTCTCACCTAGATGACCACGCTGTATACACTGAGTATACACACATCATGACATATACTGACTGACCAGGTGAATCCAGGTGAAAGCTATGAACCCATATTGATGTCCACTTCAAATCAGTGTAGATGAAGGGGGAGACAAATAAAATAGAATCACATTTTATATTTCACATACACATGGTTAGCAGATGTTAATGTGAGTGTAGCGAAATGCTTGTGCTTCTAGTTCCAACCATGCAGTAATATCTAACAAGTAATCTAACCTAACAATTTTCACAACAACTACCTAACTACCTTACAAGTGTAAAGGAATGAATAAGAATATGTACATAAAAAATATATGAATGAGTGATGGCCGAACGGCACAGGCAAGATGCAGTAGATGGTATAGAGAACAGTATATACATATGAGCTGAGTAATGTAGGGTATGTAAACATTATATAAATTGGCATTTTTTAGTGATACATTTATCACATACATTTTTCCATTATTAAAAGTGGCTAGAGTTGAGTCAGTGTGTTGGCAGCAGCCACTCGATGTTAGTGATGGCTGTTTAACAGTCTGATGGCCTTGAGATAGAAGCTGTTTTTCAGTCTCTCGGTCCCAGCTTTGATGCACCTGTACTGACCTCGCCTTCTGGATGATAGCAGGTTGAACAGGCAGTGGCCCGGGTGGTTGTTGTCCTCGATTATCTTTTTGGCCTTCCTGTGACATCGGGTGGTGTAGCTGTCCTGGAGGGCAGGTAGTTTGCCCCCGGTGATGCGTTGTGCAGACCTCACTACTCTCTGGAGAGCCTTACGGTTATGGGCGGAGCAGTTGCCATACCAAGTGGTGATACAGCCCAACAGGATGCTCTTGATTGTGCATCTGTAAAAGTTTGTGAGTGTTTTTGGTGACAAGACTAATTTCTTCAGCCTCCGGAGATTGAAGAGGCACGACTGCGCCTTCTTCACCACGCTGTATGTGTGGGTGGACCATTTAAGTTAGTCCATGATGTGTACGCCGAGGAACTTAAAACTTTCCACCTTCTCCACTACTGTTCCGTCAATGTGGATAGGGGGGTGCTCCCTCTGCTGTTTCCTGAAGTCCACGATCATCTTTGTTTTGTTGACATTGAGTGTGAGGTTATTTTCCTGACACCACACTCCGAGGGCCCTCACCTCCTCCCTGTAGGCCGTCTCATCATTGTTGGTAATCAAACCTACCACTGTAGTGTCGTCTGCAACTTGATGATTGAGTTGGAGGCGTGCATGGCCACGCAGTCATGGGTGAACAAGGAGTACAGGAGAGGGCTGAGAACGCACCCTTGTGGGGCCCCAGTGTTGAGGATCAGTGGGGTGAAGATGTTCTTACCTACCCTCACCACCTGTGGGCGGTAGTCATTTAGCTCAGTTACCTTAGCTTTCTTGGGAACAGGAACAATGGTGGCCCTCTTGAAGCATATGGGAACAGAAGACTGGGATAAGGATTGATTGAATATGTCCGTGAACACACCAGCCAGCTGGTCTGCGCATGCTCTGAGGACGCGGCTGGGGATGCCGTCTGCGCCTGCAGCCTTGCGAGGGTTAACACGTTTAAATGTTTTACTCACCTGCAGTGAAGGAGAGCCTGCAGGTTTTGGTAGCGGGCCGTGTCAGTGGCACTGTATTGTCCTCAAAGTGAGCAAAAAAGTTGTTTTGTCTGTCTGGGAGCAAGACATCGTGGTCCGCGACGGGGCTGGTTCTTCTTTTGTAGTCCGTGATTGACTATAGACCCTGCCACATACCTCTTCTGTCTGAGCCATTGAATTGCGACTATACTTTGTCTCTATACTGACACAGCTTGTTTGATTGATTTGCGGAGGGAATAGCTACACTGTTTTTATTCGGTCATGTTTCCGGTTACCTTGCCCTGATTAAAAGCAGTGGTTCGCGCTTTCAGTTTTGCACGAATGCTGCCATCAATCCATGGTTTCTGGTTGGGGAACGTTTTAATAGACGATGTGCGTACAACATCACTGATGCACTTGCTAATAAACTCGCTCACCGAATCAGCGTATTCATCAATGTTGTTGTTCGACGCTATGCGGAACATATCCCAGTCCACGTGATCGAAGCGTGGAATCCGATTGGTCGGACCAGCGTTGAATAGACCTGAGCGCGGGTGCTTCCTGTTTAAGTTTCTGTTTATAGGCTTGGAGCAACAAAATGGAGTCGTGGTCAACTTTCCGAAAGGAGGGCGGGGGAGGGCCTTATATGCATCGCGGAAGTTAGAATAACAATGATCCAGGGTTTTGCCAGCCCAGGTTGCGCAATAGATATGCTGATATAATTTATGGAGCCTTGTTTTCAGATTAGCCTTGTTAAAATCCCCAACTACAATAAATGCAGCCTCAGGATATATGGTTTCCAGTTTACATAGACTCGAATGAAGACAGGATAAAGAAGGATTTTTAAGCCTTGAGACAATAGAAACATTGATTGTGTATGTGTGCCATTTAGAGCGTGAATGGGCAAGACAAAATATTTAAGTGCCTTTGAACGAGGTAATGTAGTAGGTGCTATTCGCACCGGTTTGTTTCAAGAAGGGCAACACTGCTGGGTTTTTACACTCAACAGTTTCCCATGTGTGTCAAGAATGTTCCACCACCCAAAGGACATCCAGCCAACTTGACACAACTGTGGGAAGCATTGGATTCAACATTGACACCTTATAGAGTCCTTGCCCCGACTAGTTTTTCGGGCAAAAGGGGGTGCAACTCAACATTAGGAAAGTGTTCCTGTTTTGTACATTCAGTGTATATAACAGCCCTACTGGACAAGAAATGTACAATCCTGAAGTGTACAGAGGTGTACAATCCAGTGCTTCACATTATTCACAGAACATTGAATGGCATTCTATTCTATTCAATGATGGGGAATGTTTGTCTGTTGGCAGTGTTGTAAATGCATCCGTGGTAGTGGACATGGGAGGGCAAAGCAACAATATTGAATTTTGAGATACAGACTGGCAACTTATGTCTGACAATTTGGCAGGGGTGAAGGCACGGCAGGACCTGGCAGGGCACCTGAATTTGAATCTTGTCTCAGCCAATCAGGCTGGCTATTTTTATAAATATTTATATTTAGTAGCCTATTCGCCAATAATACAATAGGTGCACTTGATTTAGCTGCCCTGCATGCCGGGTAGGTGAAGTGTTCCCATTTTGAACCATTTAATTTGTCTAAAGATACAAACTCCTCCTATTGGCAGGCCCAGAGAGCTAAATCAGGTTCACCTGTAGGCATATTGCTGGCCAATCAGATAGGTGCATACCACTGGCCAATCGGATAGCTTAGATCACTGTCTTCAGCAGCTTCCACGAGCCCACAGCAAAGTTGTTACTGACTGTAGAGCATGCTAACCAGGGCCGGCCCCAGGCATAAACAACACAAGCGGTTGCTTAGGGCCCCCAGCCACTAAGGGGCCCCCAGTGATTGGAGATGATTGTGGACTACAGAAAAAGGAGGACCGAGCACGCCACCATTCTCATCGACCGGGCTGTAAGGGAGCAGGTTGAGAGCGTCAAGTTCCTTGGTGTCCACATCCCCAACAAACGAACATGATCCAAGCACACCAAGACAGTCGTGAAGAGGGCACAACAAAACCTATTCCTCCTCAGGAGACTAAAAAGATTTGTCATGGCTCCTCAGATACTCAAAAGGTTCTACAGCTGCACCATTGAGAGTATCCTGACTGGTTGCATCCCTGCCAGGTATGGCAACTGCTCGGCCTCCGACGGCAAGGCACTAAAGAGGGTAGTGCGTACAGCAGAGTACATCACTGGGGCCAAGCTTCCTGCCATACAGGACCTCTATACCAGGCGGTGTCAGAGGAAAGCCTTAAAAATTGTCATAGATTCCAGCCGCCCGAGTCAGACTGTTCTCTCTGCTGTACCGGAGGCTTCTAAACGGTCTCAGAGGCTTCTAAACAGCTTCTACCCCAAGCCATAAGACTCCTGAACATCTAATCAAATGGCTACCCAGACTATTTGCATTGCCCCCCCCCCTCTTTTACACTGCTGTTACTCTCTGTTATTATCTATTCATAGTCACTTTAATAACTCTAACTCATGTAGGCCTACATATTACCTCAATTACCTTGACTCTGTACCTGCACCCCCTGTATATAGACTCACTATTGTTATTTTACTGCTGCTCTTTAATTATTTGTTGCTTTTATTTCTTATTCTTATTTTTTTATATATTTTTTTACTGCATTGTTGGTTAGCGTTTGTAAGTAGCATTTCACTGTAAGGTCTACCTACACCTGTTGTATATCGGTGCATGTGACAAATACAATTTGATTTGATACATTGTAGGCGCACTTGATCTCTCGCATCCAGCAGAGAATTGTTTCTAGCTCTAACAGTGCATAATACCTAACAATACAAAACAATACAATACACACAAATCCCAAAAATTAAGAGAATGAGCAATGTCAGAGTCAAGAATATAAATATATATATGTACAGTATTTTAGTGGTGTGCGGGTCAGCTGTTCACCCGCTCCAGCCCGCAATTGCTAATAACCCATCCGCCTCCACCCAGCCCTAATCAGAAAACATAGAAAATGCACCATCGGATATGCACAGTGATTTTTTTGACAGGGGTTGGAGGATATTTTTTTGGTCTGATTTAGATATGTTTCTGCTTATAATTTTCGACATTTTGGTAGGCTATTTGTTACTCAGCTTGTCTATAATTAGATACATGTAGTTTCTCTTTTGTCATTATATGTTGCCCTAGAAGAGTACAAATAAACCCTTTCTCCACAGAATAATGTAATGGATCGATCAAATTAATCCTTCAATCTAGTTGACATAGGTAAAGTTTACTCTGTCATCTTTCACCGAGCAAAGACATTTAGGGACTGGGGAGAAAATACAATTGTTGTAAGGAAAAAGAAAGCTGTGAAAATTACCCAAAGTGTTTCTGAAAAGATTTCAGTTCGGGTTCGACGCATATGTTATGTAGTTAAAATACTATCAGCTTTCATGATGAAGACAACACCTCTACAGATGGTATCTAACTGACCATGGCATTCTCTCAAGATGCAGAAATAAATCAATCATATTTCTCCACTCCTGTGGAGTCCAAATGCCTACATTTGGTATATCATTTTATTGCAAGAAATGCCTTATTCTGCAGGAGTTATTATTAAGGCTATATGAGAGATTATAGACCTACAGTCAGTGTCCAGATTTAAATTTCCATTTATCCCGTCTAAACAGTAGGCTACAGTTCCCTTGACATGCAACAGGTATATTTTGAATTCCCATCTTGTGACTGTCAAATTTGTATAGCGCCTCATTATCATCAAACATAACTGCTATCATCCTCTTTTACCACTTCACCAAATCTTTTCCAAACATTACTTTTCAGCCCCTCCCTTAACATTATTTTCAATTCTCCTTTCACAGCTTTTGTTTATGGAAATACACGTTGACATTGCCCTTTTTGCCTCCATGTATTGACGCGAACTTTTTCTGCCCATTCCCAAAAGCATTATTTGTCGATTGGCTGTGTAGGCTATTTGGCACCCGTACGGTTACATCTTGAAGCTTAGGCTCATGCACAAATACCAGACAGCCTAATATAAATGAAAGAAAAAACGAATTGTAGCCTATATAATTTCCACAAGAATTATAAAATGTATGGATTTTTAAAGGTATTGTTTCTATTACGCACGCCACTCACCCGCCCCTCAGCCACACAATATTTCATGACCCTAGACCCGTCTGCCGGGTGGATATAACCGCGGGGACTGCGGGTCATGAGTCAACCCGCAAATTACTAATATATATACACAGTACCAGTCAAAAGCTTGGACACACCTACTCATTCAAGGGTTTTTCTTAATTTTTTACTATTTTCTACATTTTAGAATAATAATGAAGACATCAAAACTATGAAATAACACATAGTAACCAGAAAAGTGTTAAACAAATCAAAATATATTCTAGATTTGAGATTCTTCAAAGTAGCCACCCGTTGCCTTGATGACAGCTTTGCACTCTTGTCATTCTCTCAACCAGCTTCATAAGGTAGTCACCTGGAATGCATTTCAATTAACAGGTGTGCCTTATTATAAGTTAATTTGTGGAATTTCTTTCCTACTTAATGAGTTTGAGCCAATCAGTAGTGGAAAGGGTGGTATACAGAAGATAGCCCTATTTGGTAAAAGGCCAAGTCCATATTATGGCAAGAACAGCTCAAATAAGCATTACTTTAAGACATGAAGTACAGTCATCCAAAAAAATTCAAGAACTTTGGAAACTTTTTCAAAGTACAGTCGGAAAAACTATCAAGCACTATGATGAAACTGTCTCTCATGAGGACCGCCACAGAAAAGGAAGACCCAGAGTTACCTTTGTTGCAGAGGATAAGTTCATTAGAGTTACCAGCCTCAGAAATTGCAGCCCAAGGGGCCTCCCGGGTGGCGCAGTGGTTAAGGGCGCTGTACTGCACCGCCAGCTGTGCCATCAGAGTCCCTGGGTTCGCGCCCAGGCTCTGTCGTAACCGGCCGCGACCGGGAGGTCCGTGGGGCGAAGCACAATTGGCCTAGCGTCGCCCGGGTTAGGGAGGGCTTGGTCGGTAGGGGTGTCCTTGTCTCATCGCGCACCAGCGACTCCTGTGGCGGTAACCAAGGTGCACGGTGTTTCCTCCGGCGCATTGGTGCGGCTGGCTTCCGGGTTGGATGCGTGCTGTGTTAAGAAGCAGTGCGGCTTGGGCTGTGTATCGGGTTGTGTATCGGAGGACGCATGACTTTCAACCTTCGTCTCTCCCGAGCCCGTACGGGAGTTGTAGCGATGAGACAAGATAGTAGCTACTACAACAATTGGATACCATGAAATAAATTGGGGAGAAAAGGGGGTAAAAAAAATTTAAAAAAGAAAAAAAAGAAATTGCAGCCCAAATAAATGCTTCAGAGTTCATGTAACAGACACATCTCAACATCAACTGCGTGATTAGACTGGTGATCTGTCCTTTGTCCAAATTTGAGGTTTTTGGTTCCAACCGCAGTGTCTTTGTGAGACGCAGAGTAGATAAACGGATGCTCTCTGCATGTGTGGTTCCCACATGAAGCATGAAGGAGAATGGGTTTCTATGGTGAAGCTGCACACAGTCAGCCTAAGATCATCATGTGCAATGCCAAGCATCTGGAGCAGTGGAAACACGTTCTTTGGAGTGATGAATCACGCTTCACCATCTGGCAGTCCGATGGACGAATCTGGGTTCGGCGGATTCAAAGAGAATGCTACCTTCCCCAATGCATAGTGCCAACTTTAAAGTTTGGTGGAGGAGGAATAATGGTCTGAGGCTGTTTTTTATGGTTTGGGCTAGGCTCCTTAGCTCCAGTGAAGATAAATTTTAACGCTACAGCATACAATGACATTCTAGACAATTGTGTGCTTCCAACTTTGTGGCAACAGTTTGGGCAAGGACCTTCCTGCTTCAGCATGACAATTCCCTGTGCACAAAGCAAGGTCCATATAGAAATGGTTTCTCGAGATCGGTGTGGAAGAACTTGACTGGCCTGCACAGAGCCCTAACCTCAACCCCATCGAACACCTTTGGGATGAATTGGAATGCTGACTGCGAGCCAGGCCGAATCGACCAACATGAGTGCCCGACCTCACTAATGCTCTTGTGGCTGAATGGAAGCAAGTCCCCGTAGCAATGTTCCAGCATCTAGTGGAAAGCCTTCCCAGAAGAGTGGAGGCTGTTATAGTTTAGCAGCAACATGGGACCAACTCCATGTTAATGCCATGATTTGGAATAAGATGTTCGACGAGCACGTGTCCACATACTTTTGGTCATGTAGTGTCACTATTCCTCTTGTCCAGATGGGATAGGGCAGTGTGCAGTGCGATGGCGATTGCATCATCCGTGGATCTGCTTGGGTGGTATGCAAATTGTAGTGGGTGTTGGTTAAGGTGAAGGTGACATGATCCTTAAATAGCCTCTCAAACCACTTTATGGTGACAGAAGTGAGTGCTACGAGGCAATAGTAATTTAGTTCAGTTACTTCAGTTACCTTCGTTCGGCTTGCATTTTGACTCTGAAAGTGATCTGAAAATGTTGGTGAGGACTGTTCTAGTCTATATGCAATGCCTTTGGAAAGTGTTCAGACTCCATGACTTTTTCCACATTTTGTTACGTTACAGCCTTATTCTAAAGTGGATTAAATTAAACAACGTCCTGAGAAATCTACACACAATACCCAATAATGACAAAGCGAATAAAGGTTTAGAAATGTTTGCAAATGTACTAAAATCAAAAAACTGAAATATCTTATTTACATAAGTATTCAGACCCATTGCTATGAAACTCGAAATTTAGTTCAGGCGCATCCTGTTTCATTGATCATCCTTGAGACATTTCAAAAATTTGAGTCCACCTGTGGTAAATTCAATTGATTGGACATGATTTGGAATGGCACACACCTGTCTATACAAGGTCCCACAGTTGACAGTGCATGTCAGAGCAATAACCAAGCCATTTTTCCGTAGAGCTCTGAGACAGGATTGTGCTGAGGCACAGATCTGGGGAAGGGTACCAAAACATTTCTGCAGCATTGAAGGTCCCCAAGAACACAGTGGCCTCCATTCTTAAATGGAAAAAGTTTGGAACCACCAAGACTCTTCCTAGAGCTGCCCACCCGGCCAAACTGAGCAATCGGGAAGGGAGGGCCTTTGTCAG
The DNA here is from genome assembly GCF_057628025.1 of Oncorhynchus mykiss. Lineage (NCBI taxonomy): Eukaryota > Metazoa > Chordata > Actinopteri > Salmoniformes > Salmonidae > Oncorhynchus > Oncorhynchus mykiss. Next base: position 71,051,762 of record NC_143022.1, read on the forward strand.
GGAGGTGACCAAGAACCCCATGGTCACTCTGACAGAGCTCTAGAGTTCCTCTGTGGAGATAAGATAACCTTCCAGAAGGACAACCATCTCTGTATCACTTCCCCAATCAGGCCTTCATGGTAGAGTGGCCAGACGGAAGCCACTCCTCAGTAAAAGGCACATGACAGCCCGCTTGGAGTTTGCCAAAAGGCACCTAAAGACTCTCAGACCATAAGCAACAAGATTCTCTGATCTGATGAAACCAAGATTGAACTCTTTTGCCTGAATGCCTAGCGTCACGTCTGGAGGAAACCTGGCACCATCCCTATGGTGAAGCATGGTGGTGGCAGCATCATGCTGTGGGGATGATTTTCAGCGGCAGGGACTGGGAGGCAAGTAAGAATAGAGGCAAAGATGAACAGAGCAGAGTACAGAAAGATCCTTAATGAAAACCTGCTCCAGAGCGTTCAGCACCTCAGACTGGGGCGAAGGTACACCTTCCAACAGGACAATAACCCTAAGCACACAGCCAAGACAACGCAGGAGTGGCTTTGGGACAAGTCTCTGAATGTCCTTGAGAGGCCCAGCCAGAGCCCGGACCTGAACCCGATCAAACATCTCTGGAGAGACCTGAAAATAGCTGTGCAGCAACACTTCCCATCCAACCTGACAGAGCTAGAGGGGATCTGCAGGAAGAAGGGGAGAAACTCCCAAGATACAGATGTACCAGGCTCGTAGCGTCATACCCAAGAAGACTCAATGCTGTAGTCGCTATCAAAGGTGCTTCAACAATGTACTGAGCAAAGCGTCTGAATACTTATGCTATTTCAGTTTAGATTTTTTTATACATTTAGAAAAATTTCTAAAAAACTGTTTTTGCTTTGTCATTATGGGGTTTTGCGTTCAGATTGATGAGGGGAATTATTTAAAAAATGAATTATAGAATAAGGCTGTAACGTAACAAAATATGGAAAATGTCAAAGGGGCTGAATACTTTGTATGTCTGGGATAGTTTGGGCTTCTCCAGGGAACTGACAACTTTCAAAGAGAACAATGGGTTCCACGTCCAACTCTCTGGGCCAATGTTAAGCTGAAGATCTCAACTTTTATGGCAGTCAATCTTATTCTGTCACTATCACACCATCTATTTGATCCATTGATACCTTGGAGAAGTCCACCGGAATGATTTTACCTGGAGTGATTACTATGGGGTATTAAGACTTTCTTTTCCCCATTATGACCGTGGTATTGGATGAGACGTGGGCCGCCAATAAGATACTTAATAACAATCCAATTGCACAACCTCAGACATATCACCTGGGAAACCTCAATATAAAAGGGAAATATTTGGAACAATACACATCTGGCAACTACTTTATTTCTCTAGTTCCTTTTGTTTCATTTAGTTGGGACAGTTTCCATCATTCATATTATTCTATGTGATAGATGACTCTTTATGATATAAACTTTGTCTCTGGCTGCACATTTGTTCGAAATCTTTTTCTATAGAAGACACCCTGATTCAACAAAAATGTGTTTGGGTCGGCCATGAGGTGAAATCAATGTAGGTAGTAGTCGGAATATTATCAAAAGGCGTTGGATCACAAGAGTGGATGAACAAAAAAGGTCATTATCTTAAAAGCTTTGCCCTTTCAATTAACAAATAAGCAGTGAATCATCAAGCTTGAAAAAAACATTGAAGATAATACCCAACGTGGTTTTTGAAAAGGCGACTGTTTCTAGCTTTGCTTTCTGAGCTATACATTTTTTTTTTAAATTTCTCTGCCCATATTTTGGTATGCATGCAGGTCAGCTATTAGACCATTAGGTACCAATACACAGCACAATACAATCTGGTGCTACTGGTTTGCAAAGTTATCAGAGCACTGGTCATTATCCCCAAAACAGGGCTGGCTTTTCCGAACAGAAAGTGTACAGCATTCAAATGAGCATATCGATTGGGAATTGTTCAAAGGATCGCAGTGAAAATCTCAAAATAATTTTTGACATTCTGGCTGATGATCAGATATGACATGTGCTACTACAGTACATCCATGAGTTTCTAAAGTACTGGGACAGTGACCATTTTGGGGTTGTTTAGGCTCTGTACTCCAGCACTTTAGATTTGAAATGATACAATGACTGAGGTTAAAGTGCAACGGTCAGCTTTAATTGGAGGGTATTTTTGTCCATATTGGGTGAACCGTTTAGAAACACTTTAGGTGACAAAAGGTATTGGGACAAATTCACTTATGTATATTAAAGTAGTAAAATGTTAAGTATTTGGTCCCATATTTAAAGCAGGCAATGACTATATCAAGCTTGTGACTCTACACATTTGTTTGTGGTGGTTGTATTTCAGATACTTTTGTGCCCAATAGAAATTAATGGTAAATAATGTATTCTGACATGTTGGAGTCTCTTTTATTGAAAATCAAAATTGAATATGTTTCTTAACACGTCTTCATTAATAATGTGGATGCTACCATAATTACGAATAATCCTGAACTAATCGTGAAGAAAGTTACAGAGGCATACTGTACATATCACCCCCCCCCCCCCCCCAAAACAAAAATGCTAACCTCCCCTGTTATTGTAATGGTGAGATGTTAGCATGTCTTGGGGGTATCAATCACATTCAATCAAATGCATTTTTTTATATCAGCAGATGTCACAAAGTGCTACATAGAAACCCAGCCTAAAACCCCAAACAGCAAGCAATGCAGATGTAGAAGCACGGTGGCTAGGAAAAACTCCTTAGAAAGGCAGAAACCTAGGAAGAAACCTAGAGAGGAACCAGACTGAGGGGTGGCCAGTCCTCTTCTGGTATGATATTTGTGCACTCATCATTATGTGTCAAAATGTGTCATTGTCCCAATACTTTTGGAGCTCACTCTATAGCCCAGGAGAGGGACTTCTGACATAGTGACACTAAAGACCAACTGAGATCTGGATGACTGACTACTGAGAGTTCCTTCCTGACACCATGTTGTTGAGATGTATAATTTCTGAATAGATTTGCTTATTAAAAAGCAAATGATAATGTCATAGAGATCCTCAGGGGCTCTTTTCCCTGGTCTCTCTCTCTGAGAGTCATCTCTGTCTGATGGCAGATGCAGTGCTTGTTCATTAGTGAGGAGGCTACACTGCTGCCTCACTCGCTTTTTGTGCTGTGTGTGCCTGTGCGTGTGTGTGCCTGCGTGTGTTTGTGTGTGTATTTGTGTTTGTGCATGCGTGTGTGTGTGTGCGTGCTAAAGGCAGTCAACCCTCTCTTTGGGAGCGACAGATTGCACCATCATACTGCACCTCGAGATATACTAAATACTGTACATCAGGGTATACAGTATTTGGGTCATTGTCTCTCCACAGTTTAATCAATTCTAACGCAACATCAATTACATCATGGACTTAATCATTCATGTTTCATCCTTTATCGTGCTTTTACAGTCTAATTGTCAGATCTAAGATAACATTATGTCTCTTTCTGTCTGCTTGTGGAGGATATAATTGTGCTCGTATGATCTCTCACCATAATAATAATCCCCGAGGGGATTAATGATACTCGTATCTAATTGAACCAAACCAGTTCTGACTCTAATGCTACATTCCAAAACTTGCTAATGCCAACAAAATCTGAATACCATTTGCATTAATTGATAGCTTTAAAGCTACTGAAGTCCTGCCATCTTGGCACATTAGCTTAATTAATTTAATTTGGCATTAATTAGGAGCAGGGATAGTTCAGGTCTCCCTCTTTAGAACAGTAACTACAAGGTTTCGCTATCAGAGCCAGCGATCAGTGGCGTGGTGGGTGGTAATAAGTGAGAGAGGCATGTAAGAGTCAGTGGGAGTCTGTGTTTTCAAGGCCACCAGACAGGAAACAGAGTGTTGAATAACTGTTCAATCTTCCCTCTACTCCTTGTCCTCCAACCGTGAATTCCAATGTTCTTCTGAAGATGGAAGGAATTTAAATAAACTCCAGACCTGATGTCACAGGAAGGACTGCATTGTTGGAGCTAGAAAGCAGGTTGCTACACATGCAATAACATTGGCTAAACAAGTACATGTGACCAATACAATTTGATTTGACAAATATGAGCTCATATGAATTCATGTATGAAGCTGACATCCAAAATGAGCAATATGCTTACTGTCTGAGGACATACTACAGTAGTCAGCTAAAAAGCATGTGGGAGGTATGGCAACAATTCTGCCGTAGCTTCACTATTTCAGTTATCTGTGGACACTTTTTCCTGGCCCTCTCCCTGGCCTGTGAGATTGGGATTGTGACGCTCTGTTAAGAGATAAAGCCGTGTTGGCCAGTCATGCTAACAGTACGCTAGTCATCCAACTCACTCATCTGAAACATTCCTACCCCTTTTGGAAGAGCCTGTGGTTGATATTTGCAGCATATTGTTGTCCTTCTGGGTGCATTTTTTTCACAACGCTTCAATTTCTGTGAGGGGAGAGAAAAGTAACACAGTGATCAATCCATACAGTACATACCCTCCCATCGGCACCCGGGCATGTATTGTTGAGACTAAATCTCGTGCTAATTAGAAAAGGAGAAAATAACAAAAATAGCAATATCATATCAGGCTGCTCTAATATTCCCTTCGCACACTGAGGATTTCAGGCAAATGAGTTTGCACATTCTTAAGACGCTAGGGGACACTTCATTCGATACAACTAATATAGCTGGGTTGAGATCAGTTACAGAGCACATATGATACGAGGGCAGAGAGCCAACATCAGAGGATTGACAGAGTCTGCTGAGATAGGGAGATTGATGAGAGGGAAAAAACAATTTCATCAATCTACACACAATATCCCATAATGACAAAGCAAAAACAGGTTTATGTATTTAAAAACAAATGGAAACATCACATTTACATAAATATTCAGACCCTTTACTCAGTACTTTGTTGAAACACCTTTGGCAGCGATTACAGCCTTGAGTCATCTTGGGTATGACGCTACAAGCTTGTCATCCATTTATTTGGGGAGTTTCTCCCATTCTTCTCTGCAGATTCTCTCAAGCTCTGTCAGGATGGATGAGGAGCGTCGCTGCACAGCTATTTTCAGGACTCTCCAGAGATGTTCGATCGGGTTCAAGTCCAGGCTCTGGCTGGGCCACTCAAGGAAATTCAGAGACTTGTCCCGAAGCCACTCCTGCATTGTCTTGGCTGTGTGCTTAGGGTTATTGTCCTGTTGGAAGGTGTACCTTCGCCCAAGTCTGAGGTCCTGAGCACCCTGGAGTAGGTTTTCATTAAGGATCTCTCTTTACTTTGCTCCGTTCATCTTTCCCTCGATCCTGACTAGTCTCCCGGTTCCTGCCGCTGAAAATCATCACCACAGCATGATGCTGCCACCCCCATGCCTCACCGTAGGGATGGTGCCAAGCGTGCTCCAAGCATGGCCACTCTACCATAAAGGCCTGATTGGTGGAATGCTGCAGATATGGTTGTCCTTCTGGAAGGTCCTCCTATCGCCACAGAGGACCTCTGTCAGAGTGACCATTGGGTTCTTGGTCACCTCCCTGACCAAGGCCCTTCTCCCCACGATTGGTCAGTTTGGCCGGGAATCCAGCTCTAGGAAGAGTCTTGGTGGTTCCACCCTTCTTTCATTTAAGAATGATGGAGGCCACTGTGTTCTTAGGGAACTTCAATGCTGCAGAAATGTTTTGTTGTCTCGCAGCTCTACGGACAAGTCCTTCGACCTCATGGCTTTGTTTTCGCTCTCACATGCACTGTCAACTGTGGGACCTTAAATAGACAGGTGTGTGCCTTTCCAAATCATATCCATTCAATTGAATTTACCATAGCTAGACTCCAATGACGTTGTAGAAACATCTCAAGGATGATCAATGGAGACAGGATGCACCTGAGGTCAATTTCGAGTCTCATAGCAAAGGTTCTGAATACTTATGTAAATAAGATATTTTTGTTTATATTTTTAATAAACTTGTAAAACATTCTAAAAACCTATTATCACCTTGTCATTATGTGGTATTGTGTGTAGATTGATGAGAAGAAAACATATTTAATACATTTTAGAATAAGGCTTTAACATAACAAAATGTGGAAAAAGTGAAGGGCTCTGAACTTTCCAAAAGCACTGTGTATGCTAACACACATAACCTTTCATGCTGAGAATGTACAGCACACATACTGACAGGCTTATCATCTATTATAGGACGAGGATACTTTGTGGAAACAGTGTGTCTGTGGTTCTTCACAATCCATTTTCTAAATGGACCCCCATGCTTCTAATCTGGATATTTTAATTGGAAGACCCCCATTTGAAATGGTTATGGTGGGGTAGAAATAAGAATCTCAGTGAGTGAGAGCCTGACTTTGCTTGCCAGGATTATAGTATTACATTGTACACATGGCTGAGGATGAGACGACCACGACTGTAGTGAACTTTCCTCCTGTTTTCTGAATTTCTCTCTCACTCTCCAAGCCTTGAAAACTTGGGGAGCTTATTTTCAGAGTTTCTCTCATTTTCTCTCGATAATTCTGAAGGCCTCTGGCTGGGTTAGCTGGGTGTTTGGTTGTCTATCGTGTGTCTACAGCTCAGTGGGGGAGAATCGATTCCGACAGGCGAGACGCTCATCCATCACCTGCATGTAAAGACAACGCCCCAGCGTCAGCCTTACTCATGTGCTGAACCCAGTCACAAGGCCTTCTCCGTGGGAAGATCTGTTGATATGGGGACTTAAGGCCGTTATTTGGAGCGCTCCTCATGTCATCACGGTCTTTCAAAGCTTGGATTAAATACCACACAAGAACTTGGTGTGGTTTTGCATCATGCTTAAAAGAATTACTAAAAACAGAGGTTAAAGGTTAAAACAATTAAAACATGACTTTGACCTTGAAAATCAATTAATTCACTAATTGAGTATTTAGAGTGTGAAGAAGGCACGTGAGACTCATATAGAAAGATATGAAGGGTTTTCGATTCAAAGAAGCAGCCACAGTGATATTCTTCAACCAGCCAAGCGATTTCCTCATTATTAGTGATCATAAACATTAATGAGTCCATTTTACAGTCCAGTGATCAACTCTTGATGTTTTCCCTCAGAACAGCCTCGATTTGTCAGGGGCATGGACTCTACAAGGTGTCAAACGCTTTCCACAGGGATGCTGACCCATTTTGACTCCAATGCTTTCCACAGTTGTGTCAATTTGGCTGGATGTCCTTTGGGTGGTGGACCATTCTTGATACACATGGGAAACTGTTGCGCGTGAAAAACCCAGCAGCGTTGCACAAACTGGTGCGCCTGACACCTACTACAATATCCCGTTCAAAGGCACTAAAATCTTTTGTCACACACAATCCATGTCTCAATTGTTTCAAGGCTTAAAAATATTTTTTGACCCTGTCTCCTCCTTTTCATCTACACTGATTGAAGTGGATTTAACAAGTGACTTCAATAAGGGGATCATAGACTGACAAGGTGAAAGCTATGTCATGGAAAGAGTTAATGTTTCTAAATGTTTGTACACTCAGTGTATATCATTAAATCAGTGGTGATTTTAGAATGTTAATCTTGGTTGGGCAAAAACAAAAAAATTGCGGATGCATGCCAGCAAAGCCACTACACAACACTAAACAATACATGAATTGCACTATAACGGTGACAAATAGAGTCCCAACACCTTACCACTGCTACACCTGGCCAACAGCGGAGCTTTGTCTGGCAGTGAAACAGTTCATTCAGCCTCATTTACTGCCTTTAAAAAAAACATAGCTGTTATGGCTGACTTGCTTAAACAAATGTGGTTTCTGCTGACAATTGATATGTACAAACTATGCCATAATGGAACGACAATCGGATAAGAGGCAATCCGTAATTTCGATTAAGACATTAATTAGTGAGCTAGGACGGACGTAGTCAATATAACTATTTGAAATGTAGCCTACAGCGACAGAATTCAGAACATGGACCTTTCTTACAGTGTTCTCCCTGTACACCAAGTCAGAACCGTAGGATAAATAAAGGGGGCATATAAGCAGACAATGAAAGCTCTTAGAATATTTTATTAATACATTTCTCTAAAACAGGTTATAGGCTACATGTGCACCACCAAGTCAGAACAGTAGGCAAATTGTATTATTAGGGTGAGGCACATGGGCTACTAACAGCTTACTACACAACGTGCATTTAGTATTACTTTCTTAGCTACAGTATAGAGTACATATCTCCCTGGCATATTACATAATTTATGCAGCAGCATACAATACATTTTTGGACTCACCTTGTCGTGCTGTGCTCACTTGAACAGGAAGGTCCTTCGTGGGCAAATTTTGTCATCAAACTTTGTCATTCTCTGGATTTATGGTGCTTTCAAGACAACTGGGAACAAGGTTGATTCATGAAAGCGCTAGAAAAGAGGCCCAAGTTCCAGATTTACAATTTCGAATTGGATGACCGTTCAAAACTTATTTTCCCAGTCGTAGCTCATTTTTTTCCCTAGTTACTAGTTGTCTTGAACTCAATAGTCAGATTTTGCAGTTCCAAGTTAAGTTGTTATGAGCGCGGCACAAATCCTCTTTCATTGACATAATGGCCAATGTTGAATGTTTATAATTTTAAGATTGGAAAAGACACCATTAATCCTAGACTTGGGACCACACAGCCACTGCACTGAATAGTAGGCTAGTGATTGCTTTGCAGTGCTTGCAGTTAGCCACTGATTCCTTCCAAACCACTCATTGTTAAATTTGCGATTTCCAACTTGTTGTGTAATGTTTGTCTAATGGCCATTGAGCACTGATATATTTTTTCTAAAATTTCTTCATTATTTCTCTTCATATGACAAGGATTAAAAAGGATGACAATGATTAAAAATAATTTGCCAGTAGATTGTCGACTTGGTTCATGTTGATGGCTGCTAGCTAAGATTTTGAAAGTATGATGTCGACATGATCAGTCCAATCAAAGCTACTGTCGATATAACGTGATTTGACGTAATGTTATCTGTGACCAATGACCTTGAGCCTTCTTGGATGGGCACTTCTAATGTAACTCTATGTCAGCACCCAAGGGGCTGGAATCTTTTAGCTCTACCCTTAGACTTGGTGGTGACGTAGTGTCCCCATGAGTGAAAGAACACTGAGCCAATCATGGTGCACGCTCTGTATTTTCCGCCGGATGCCCCACCATCACAGAAAGTACTGAGCTACAGTAGGCTGAAACACCTGCATTTTGGAGCTGCCTTACTCAAGAAAACAAAAAAGAGACCATGTTTGTATGTGGCTTTATTAACTCAATGGTATATATTTCTTTTTACATTGCTTGCAAACTGATATGTGAAACGTATCAATGCCAAAATAACATGCAAAACATGCAACATTTTAGCTAAAAATGTGGGTCGCCACTGTCATTAAGTCAAAAAATGTATGTAGCAACCAAGGATTCAAGTTTTTTTTTAAAATTATTATTATTATTTTTTTTTAAACCCCTTTTTCGTGGTATCCAATTGTTTAGTAGCTACTATCTTGCCTCATCTCTACAACTCCCGTACGGGCTCAGGAGAGACGAAGGTTGAAAGCCAAGCTGCACTGCTTCTTAACACACAGCGCCATCCAACCCGGAAGCCAGCCGCACCAATGTGTCGGAGGAAACACCGTGCACCTGGCAACCTTGGTTAGCGCACACTACGCCCGGCCCGCCACAGGAGTCGCTGGTGCGCGATGAGACAAGGATTTCCCTACCAGCCAAACCCTCCCTAACCCAGACGACGCTAGGCCAATTGTGCGTCGCCCTACAGATCTCCCGGTCGCAGCCAGTTACGACAGAGCCTGGGCACGAACCCAGAGTCTCTGGTGGCACAACTGGCGCTGCAGTACAGCCCCTTTAACCACTGCACCACCTGGGAGGCCAGGATTCAAGTTTTAATCTCTGGCCTGTTTTATGAATCAACAACCCTAGTCCCTCTGGAACAAGTGTTAGTGGATTCATATTTTTTTAAATTCATGTTTATATGAATGAGACACAGTGATTCTCGAGTGCCACTAACCCATTTTTCACCAGCCTCCAGTGATATCATTATGTCTGGCTACAGATGCAGAAGTGCCACAAAAAAAAAATCTGACCTGTCAAGTGCCTATGGGGTATAAGGATAGTATTTCAGTCTATTAATATACATGTCATGTCTTTTTATTGCACAAATCATCAACCTCCTGCATTCAGTGCCTGACTTCCTTCAGAAATAAAGTGTGATGGGTACATTTCCCATGAGCACATCTTATCAAACTGACAGTTCCCTTACAAAAAATAATTTGTTGGGTCAAACCTCCCCAAGTTTGTGGCAAATTTGCTGCAAACTAAATAGTGTCCTACAAAAATGTTGCCCGAAGTTTGCAAAGGTTTTTCCACTAGTGGTAAATCTGCAACAAACCTTAGGCACAATAAAATGTATTGCCACTAGTGGCAAAAAGTTCACCATAGGTTTTTTTGAGGCATACAATTCTCTCAAGATTCTATTTGAATCTGTGGCAACAATATTTATTGCCAGTAGTGGCAAACAGTTTACCAGAAGCCGTTTCTGGTGATCATATGAGTTCAAAGACCAGTAACCGTTGAAGACCAGTCAGGGGAGAAGAAAAATCTGTTTGAAAATGGAAAACAAGTTGATGGATTGATTTTATTTGCCAGTTAAAAAAATATATACTCACAGTACATACATTTTTAAAACGTGACAGGGATATCACAAAAAAGTCAGAGACATTGATATTGTGGTCCCTAAATTCCATAGTGCAAAAACATTACAACATTACATAGATGTAGATGCAGAGATTAAACAATTGTTATATTCTTTGATCATTAGCCAGCTTTTGACATTCTATTTAATATAAGTTATGGTTGGCATAGCTTTGAGTTGCTGTGGTAGTTTGTTCTACTCCACAGCGCTGGTATAAAAAGGTGCTCTTACCAGATAGACTCTTAAATTTAAAACCGGCAATATCAGAGTCTCTGGCCCTGGTGTTGCATTTGTGGACATCTCTAATATTAGTGAAATTATTTGAAATGTACCTGGGGGATGAGTCTGTAAAAATTCTGTGGACCAGACCGAGTTAATTAATATTACACTTTTTTTCTACAGAGAGCCAGCCTAGCTGCTTAAAATGAGTAAGAGGGGGGAGTTTAAGTACAATTCTCACCAGCTTGTTTGGCATGTAGCTTATTATTTTGATATTTGGGCCTGCTGGTGAACCATGATGTGCAGCCATAATCAAAGTGACACTGAACTAGCGCACCTGCCAGAGTCTTTAGGTGTCACTATCAAGTTATTTTGAGGTCCGAGCTACTGTAGGAATTGCATTTTTTGGTTTTCTTTGTTAAAACATTCAGGGCCATAGTCTCACCAGTCAAGTACCTATCCAATTCAAACCCAAGGTAGCTGACTGAATTACCCACGTCAACACTAAAACCAGGGGACCTTCCAAGTTTTACTCTGGAACCAGGACTGGATAAAGAAATCATAGGCCCCTGAAGGAAGAACAGTACTCGCGCCAAAGCAGCATGTGTACATGCGGTGTCTGTGTGGAGTCTGGAGTCTGTAGGGCAACCGGTCTGCCTGCTCTGCTAGCAGAAGAGGGGGGAGGAGCAGACAGGCTGAGAACAGAGAGGAAATCAAGCAGTGGCAGCTGTACAGAACTCATCCAAAGGGCTTTGACTTCTCAAACACTGCAGAAAGCGAACACTATATGACACACTATATGACCTTATTAATTCAGCCACTTGCTTAGATAACGCAAGTTTAACGCATAATTATGCGTTTTTCACACAGGGAAAAATGATAACCCAAATTGGACACACTTTAGGAGCCCTGCCTGTAAAAAATAATGAGTCATTGGGAAGACGTTTTTAGGACATTCTTGGGACGTTGAGTAATGGTCGCCTGGGGGTTTTGTCTAGTTCCCGGTTTGTCCCGGGGATGTTCAAAGGACTTTTTATGGACGTTCTTGGGACATTGTGTCATGTTCCCTAGAGGTTTTTGTCTAGTATCTAGGTTTGTCATGGGGAACGTCTCAAATAAAACTGAAGGACCTCGGCATTACTCTGGACCCTGATCCCTCTTTTGACGAACATATCAAGACTGTTTCAAGGACAGCTTTTTTCCATCTACGTAACATTGCAAAAATCAGAAACTTTGTACAAAAATGATGCAGAAAAATGTATCCATGCTTGTCACTTCTAGGTTAGACTAATGCAATGCTCTACTTTCCAGCTATCCGGAAAAAAAAATCACTAAATAAACTTCAGTTAGTGCTAAACATGGCTGCTAGAATCTTGACCAAAACCAAAAAATTTGATCATATTACTCCAGTGCTAGCCTCTCTACACTGGCTTCCTGTTAAGGCAAGGGATGATTTCAAGGTTTTACTGCTAACCTACAAAGCATTACATGGGCTTGCTCCTACCTATCTTTCCGATTTGACCCTGCCGTACATACCTACACGTACGCCACGGTCACAAGATGCAGGCCTCCTTACTGTCCCTAGAATTTCTAAGCTGGTGTAACTGCGTCAGGTTTGTAGGCCTCCTTACTCGCACACTTTTTCAGTTCTGCCCACAAATTTTCTATGGGATGGAGTTCAGGGCTTTGTTATGGCCACTCCAATACCTTGACTTTGTTGTCCTTAAGCCATTTTGACACAACTTTGGAAGTATGCTTGGGGTCATTGTCCATTTGGAAGACCCATTTGCGACCAAGCTTTAACTTCCTGACGGATGTCTTGAGATGTTTCAATATCCACATGATTTTCTTTCCTCATGATGCCATCTATTTTGTGAAGTGCACCAGTCCCTCCTGCAGCAAAGCACCGCCACAACATGCTGCTGCCACCCCCATGCTTCACGGTTGGGATGGTGTTCTTCGGCTTGCAAGCCTCCCCCTTTTTCCTCCAAACATAACGATGGTCATTATGGCCAAACAGTTCCATTTTTGTTTCATCAGAGCAGAGGACATTTCTCCAAAAAGTACGATCTTTGTCCCCATGTGCAGATCCAAACCATAGTCTGGCTTTGTTATGGTGGTCTTGGAGCAGTGGCTTCTTCCTTGCTAAGCGGCCTTTCCGGTTATGTCGATATAGGACTAATTTTACAGTGGATATAGATACTTTTGTACCGGTTTCCTCCAGCATCTTCACAAGATCCTTTGCTGTTGTTCTGGGATTGATTTGCACTTTTCGCACCAAAGTACCATATCTCTAGAAGACAGAACGAGTCTCCTTCCTGAGCGGTATGATGGCTGCGTGGTCCCATGCGGTTTATACTTGCGTGCTATTGCTTGTACAGATGAACGTGGTACTTTCAGGTGTTTGAAAATTGCTCCCAAGGATGAACCAGACTTGTGGAGGTCTACAATTTTCTTTGAGGTCTTGGCGGATTTCTTTTGATTTTCCCATGATGTCAAGCAAAGAGGCACTGAGTTTGAAGGTAGGCCTTGAAATACATCCACAGGTATCACTCCAATTGACTTAAATTATGTCAATTAACCTAGTAGAAGCTTCTAAAGCCATGACATCATTTTCTGGAATTTTCCAAGCTGTTTGAAGGCACAGTCAACTTAGTGTATGTAAAATTCTGACCCACTGGAATTGTGATACAGTGAATAAAAAGTGAAAAAATCTGTCTAAACAATTGTTGGACAAATTACTTGCGTCATGCAAAGTAGATGTCCTAACCGACTTGCCAAAACTATAGTTTATTAACAAGAAATGTGTGGAGTGGTTGAAAACAAGTTAATGACTCGAACCTAAGTGTATGTAAACTTCCGACTTCAACTGTACATGCATATTGACACCACACACACACAAGTCAACATTTCAAGGTAAAGTCTACATCTGTTGTTTTCAGCACAGGCCTTATACACAAGTCAGGAAGAAGAGACAACTAGTAGACAATTGTCTCTTAATGATGAAATCCCCCGTCTAGATTGATTATCATAATTAGTTGATTAGTTTGAACACATTGAAACCATGTTTTTGATGAATTTGATACCATTCCACAAATTCCGCTCCAGCCATTACCATGAACCCGTCCTCCCCAATTAAGGAGCCACCAACCTGTGGTTTGAATCAATTATGTTGAGGTTCTCCAGGAACAGTTGGCCACACATTGCAAGATAGATTTACGGTGCATTCGGAAAGTATTCAGACCATGACTTTTTCCATATTTTTTTACGTTACAGCCTTATTCTAAAATGGATTAAAAATAACTAGATTTCCTCAATCTACACACAATACCTCATAATGACAAAGCAAAAACAGGTTACATTTTTTTGCAAATGTATTAAAAATACCTTATTTATATTTGAATTCAGACCCTTTGCTATGAGACTCGAAATTGAGCTGTTTCCATTGATCATCCTTGAGATGTTTCTACAACTTGATTGGAGTCCACCTGTGGTAAATTCAATTGATTGGAAAGGCACACACCTGTCTATATAAAAGGTGCCACAGTTGACAGTGTATGTCAGAGCAAAAACCAAGCCGTGAGGTCGAAGTTAAATCGAAGAAGTTTGAAACTTGGGGGAGAAGGGTCTTGGTCAGGGAGGTGACCAAGAACCCAATGTACACTCTGACAGTGCTCCAGAGTTCCTCTGTGGAGATGGGAGAAGCTTCCAGAAGGACAACAATATTTGCAGTGCTCCACCAATCAGGTCTTTATGGTAGACTGGCCAGACGGAAGCCACTCCTCAGTAAAAGGCACATGACAGTCGGTTTGGAGTTTGCCAAAAGGCACCTAATGGACTCTGATCATGAGAAGCAAGATACTCTGGTCTGATGAAACCAAGATTGAACACTTTGGACTAAATGCCAGGAGTTACGTATTGGAGGAAACCTGGCACCATCCCTACGGTGAAGCACGGTGGTGGCAGCATCATGCTGTGGAGATGTTTTTCAGTGTCAATGACTGGGAGACTAGTCAGGATTTAGGGAAAGATAAAAGGAGCAACGTATAGAGAGCTCCTTGATGAAAACCTGCTTCAGAGCACTCAGGACATCAGACTGGGGCTAAGCTTCACCTTTCAACAGGACAACGACCCTAAGCACACAGCAAAGACAATGCAGGAGTGGCTTCGGGACAAGTCTCTGAATGTCCTTGATTGGCCCAGCCAGAGCCCGGACTTAAACCCCCACAGACGATGCAATTGCAATCACACTGCATACTGCCCTAACCCATCTGGACAAGAGGAATACCCATTTAAGAATGCTGTTCATCGATTATAGCTCAGCATTTAACACCATAGTACCCTCCAAGCTCGTCATTGAGACCCTGGGTCTCGACCCCGCCCTGTGAAACTGGGTCCTGGACTTTGACGGGGCGCCACCAGGGTGCGTTCTCAGCCCTCTCCGGTACTCCCTGTTCACCCATTACTGCGTGGCCATGCACACCTCCAACTCAATCAAGTTGCAAACGACACTACATTGGTAGACTTGATTACCAACAACGATGAGATGGCCTACAACCACCCGAGCCACTGCCTGTTCACCCTGCTATCATCCAGATGTGAGGTCAGTACAGGTGCATCAAAGCTGGGACCGAGAGACTGGTAAACAGCTTATATCTCAAGTCCATCAGCCTGTTAAACAGCCATCACTAACATTGAGTGACTGCTGCCAACATACTGACTCAAATCTCTAGCCACTTTAATATTTATAAATTGGATGTAATAAATGTATCACTAGCCCCTTTCAAAAATGCCACTTTATATAATGTTTACATACCCTACATTACTCATCTCATATGTACAGTGAGGGAATAAAGTATTTGATCCCCTGCTGATTTTGTGCGTTTGCCCATTGACAAAGAAATGATACGTCTATAATTTTAATGGTAGGTTCATTTGAACAGTGAGAGACAGAACAACATGTCAGAAATGTTATAAATTGATTTGCATTTTAATGAGGGAAATAAGTATTTGATCCAATCTCAATCAGAAAGATTTCTGGCTCCCAGGTGTCTTTTATACAGGTAACGAGCTGAAATTAGGAGCACACTCTTAAAGGGAGTGCTCCTAATCTCAATTTGTTACCTGTGTCGTGTCTTTGGCTATGCCGGATTAAGTGATATGACATGCTATTCTATAAAATCCTTTCTCCGTAATTAATATTACCTGATTGAGCTAATCATGTAAATGTAATTACCTAGAGAGTCGGGGCACCACTAAATAATATTTATAGAGCCGTTATCTTCAGAATAAACTCTTAAAGACCTAGTAATATTTTACATCAATAGCAGTCAATATTAAGTCACTTTAATTCAGTCTCAACCAAGAATTTACAACTTTCAGATATCTTCACAAACCCTGGCTAACAATTTGAATCAGCAATAAAAATTGGGTTTAATTATTTATTTACTAAATATCTAATCACACAGAATTACATATACACATAATTAATCATACCTTGATTGCAAATTACATCATAAAGGAAACGGTCCCTAGCGGATGGAACAGATATGACAGCTGGTTACACAAAAGAAAAGGAGCTGGGTTTGAGTGAAAGAGCGGGAAGACTGAGGGACAAAGGGAGAAGCTGTGATATCGTAAATACAGTATTTTATGCATTCCAAATTACCGCCCATTTGGAAAAGGAAAAGTAAATAAATATTTACTCTGAGCTGCGCTTTGGTAGGTTGGTGGTAGATGGAAAGCCGTGTTGCCAAACAGAGTCCTTTGAAGAATGTCTCTGGTGGTCAATTGGATACATTGTAGTAACGTTGTTGTGTGATAGACAGGATACTCTGTTCTTTCCTAGCCCGCATTTGCAGCTGCTGTTGCTAACTCAACGGCTAGGAGGTATCACTTCTGTAGTGAACAAGAGTTTAAAGTTCATACCATTCGCAACCAAAGCTCACGCTGGGGTTGGCTTAGTTCTGTAGTTAGTGTTAGTCCTTTTTACACAGAGGCTGCAGACCTCACGTACTTGGAACAGGAGGTTATATTGTCAAAAAGGCTTTATATAGGAAGGGAGAGGAGAACATGTTTGAAAATTTTGTCACGTGTCTTTGGCCCATCCCTTCACAGGGGCTGGCCACTGATTGAGCAGAGCCCTAACCTTATGAAAACCCAAATATCTCATTTGGAAGCGAAAATTACATTTAATCTCTTCACCAATAATTTTATATTCAAACATTTAAATTGAACAACAATTGCATGTGAATCCGATAACTACAATGTGCAGACTTTCCACTGTAGCGTTTGTCATCTTATCATTGATGAGAATGTCTCAGATGACAACCGAACTGACATCATATTCATGAAGTACCACCGCATATGTTCAATTGGTCAGATTACCAGAATATAGTTAATTTCCCCCCCACCTTCTGATGTTCCCAGAATCTCTGTTAACCAAGGGGTTTTCAAATGTCACATCAGTAGGGTAGAGAGAGGAAACAGTGGGGAAGAGGTATTTATGACTGTCATAAACCTACCCCCCCAGGCCAACGTCATGACACCTGTATAAAAGACCTGTCCACAGAAGCAATCAGATTCCAAACTCTCCACCATGGCCAAGACCAAAGAGCTCTCCAAGGATGTCAGGGACAAGATTGTAGACCTACACAAGGCTGGAATGGGCTACAAGACCATTGACAAGCAGCTTGGTGAGAAGGTGACAACAGTTGGTGCGATTATTCACAAATGGAAGAAACACAAAAGAACTGTCAATCTCCCTCGGCCTGGGGCTCCATGCCAGGTCTCACCTCGTGAAATTGCAATGATCATGAGAACGGTGAGGAATCAGCCCAGAACTACACGGGAGGATCTTGTCAATGATCTCAAGGCAGCTGGGACCATAGTTACCAAGAAAACAATTGGTAACACACTACGCCGTGAAGGACTGAAACCTGCAGTGCCCGCAAGGTCCCCCTGCTCAAGAAAGCACATATACATGCCCGTCTAAAGTTTGCCAATGGACATCTGAATGATTCAGAGGACAACTGGGTGAAAGTGTTGTGGTCAGATGAGACCAAAATGGAGCTCTTTGGCATCAACTCAACGTGTTTGGAGGAGGAGGAATGCTGCCTATGACCCCAAGAACACCATCCCCACCGTCAAACATGGAGGTGGAAACATTATGCTTTTGGGGGTGTTTTTCTGCTAAGGCGACAGGACAACTTCACCGCATCAAAGGGACGATGGACGGGGCCATGTACCATAAAATATTGGGTGAGAACCTCCTTCCCTCAGCCAGGGCATTGAAAATGGGTCGTGGATAGGTATTCCAGCATGACAATGACCCAAAACACACAGCCAAGGCAACAAAGGAGTGGCTCAAGAAAAAGGTCCTGGAGTGGCCTAGCCAGTCTCCAGAACTTAATCCCATAGAAAATCTGTGGAGGGATCTGAAGGTTCAAGTTGCCAAACGTCAGCCTCAAAACCTTAATGACTTGGAGAAGATATGCAAAGAGGAGTGGGACAAAATCCCTCCTGAGATGTGTGCAAATCTGGTGGCCAACTACAAGAAACGTCTGACCTCTGTGATTGCCAACAAGGGTTTTGCCACCAAGTAAGTCATGTTTTGCAGAGGGGTCAAATACAAATTTCCCTCATTAAAATGCAAATCAATTTATAACATTTTTGACATGCGTTTTTCTGGATTTTTGTTGTAATTCTGTCTCTCACTGTTTAAATAAACCTACCATTAAAATTATAGACTGATCATTTCTTTGTCAGTGGGCAAACCTACAAAATCAGCAGGGGATCAAATACTTTTTTCCCCCCTCACTGTATATACTGTACTCTATACCATCTACTGCATCTTGCCTATGCTGTTCGGCCATCGAAGTATTTATATGTACATATTCTTATTCATTACTTTAAACTTGTGTGTATAAGGTAGTTGTTGTGAAATTGTTAGATATTACTGCATGGTCGGAACTAGAAGCACAAGCATTTCGCTACACTCGCATTAACATCTGCTAATCATATGTATGTGTATGTGAAATCCCGCTATGCCCTCCGACAAACCATCAAACAGGCAAAGCGTCAATACAGGATTAAGACGGAGCCCCTGTAGTACGACTCAGATGCTCGTCAGGTGTGGCAGTGCTTGCAAACTATTACTGACAACTAAGGGAAGCACAGCCACGAGCTGCCCAGTGACACAAGCCTACCAGACGAGCTAAATTACTTCTATGGTCGCTTCGAGGCAAGCAACACTGACGCATGGATGAGAGCACCAGGGACTATGGACGACTGTGTGATCACGCTCTGTAGCCGATGTGAGTAAGACCTTTACAGGTCAACATTCACGAGGTCGCAGGGCCAGACGGATTACCAGGATGTGTACTCCGAGCATGCGCTGAACAACTGGCCCTGACAGAGTCTGTAATACCAACATGTTTCAAGCAGACCACCATAGTCACTGTGCCCAAGAACACCAAGGTAACCTGCCTAAATGACTACCGACCCGTAGCACTCACGTCTGTAGCCATGAAATGCTTTGAAAGGCTCATATCAACACCATTATCCCAGAAACCCTAGACCCACTCCAATTTGCATACCGCCCCAACATATCCACAGATGACGCAATCTCGATTGCACTCCACACTGCCCTTTCTCACCTGGACAAAAGGAACACCTACGTGAGAATGCTATTCATTGACTACAGCTCAGCATTCAACACCATAGTGCCCTCAAAGATCAGCACTACGCTAAGGACCTTTGGACAAAACACATCCCTCTTTAAATGGATCCTGGACTTCCTGATGGGCCGCCCCCAGGTGGTAAGGGTAGGTAACAACACATCTGCCACGCTGATCCTCAACACGTGGGCCCCTCATGGGTGTGTGCTCAGTCCACTCCTGTACTCCTTGTTCACCCATGACTGCATGGCCAGGCATGACGCCAACACCATCATTAAGTTTGTTGACCACACAACAGCGTTAGGCCTGATCAAGGACAATGTTGAGACAGCCTATAGGGACGAGGTCAGAGACCTGGCAGTGTGGTGCCAGGACAACAACCTCTCCCTCAACATGATCAAGACAAAGGAGATGATTGTGGGCTATTTTCTTATTTTTCACTTCAGTATATTTTAGTAAATACTTTAACACTTATTTCTTAAAACTGCACTGTAAGGTCTACACATGTATTCAATGCATATGACAAATACAATTTGATTTAATTTGATATGGCATCATGTAGTAACCAACAAAAAAAGAAAGTGTTAAACAAATCAAAATATATTTTATTTTTGAGATTCTTCAAAGTAGCCACCCTTTGCCTTGATGACAGCTTTGCACACTCTTGGCATTCTCTCAATCAGCTTCATGAGGTCGTCACCTGGAATGCATTTCAATTAACAGGTGTGCCTTCTTAAAAGTTAATTTGTGGAATTTCTTTCCTTCTTAATGCCTTTGAGCCAATCAGTTGTGTTGTGACAAGGTAGTCGTGGTATACAAAAGATAGGGCTATTTGGTAAATATCAAGTCCATATCATGGCAAGAGCAGCTCAAATAAGCAAAGAGAAATGACAGTCCATTACTTGAAGACATGAATGTCAGTCAATGCGGAACATTTCAAGACCTTTGAAAGTTTCTTCAACTGCAGTGACAAAAAACATCAAGCGCTGTGATGAAACTGTCTCTCATGAGGACCACCACAGGAAAAGAAGACCCAGAGTTACCTCTGCTGCAGAGGATAAGTTCATTAGAGTTACCAGCCTCAGAAATTGCAGCCCAAATAAATGCTTCACAGAGTTCAAGTAACAGACACATCTCAACATCAACTGTTCAGAGGAGACTGCGTGAATCAGGCCTTCATGGTCGAATTGCTGCCAAGAAACCACTACTAAAGGACACTAATAAGAAAAATAGACTTGCTTGGGCCAAGAAACACAAGCAATGGACATTAGAGCAGTTGAAATCTGTCCTTTGGTCTGATGAATCCAAATGTAAGATTTTTGGTTCCAACGCGTTCCACTGGGATGCTGGCCCGTGTTGACTCCAATGTTTCCCCCATTTGTGTCAAGTTGGCTGGATGTGTTTTGAATGGCACACATACACAATCCATGTCTCAACTGTTTTAAGGCTTACAAATCTCATCCCCTTAATCTACACCGATTGAAGTGGATTTAACAAGTTACATCAATAAGGGGATCATAGCTTTCACCTGGTCAGTCTGTCATGGAAAGAGTAATAATGTTTTGCACACTCTGTGTATCCCCTCCTGAATGACTACCACAGACTATGTTCTAAGGCTAAGATGTGATAGGCTAAGAGGTTCCCACACAAATGTGCATCACTGGCACCATATATATTCTGGAGTCTGACATTACTGGTTCGGACATTGCTCGTTCTGGTATTTCTTTAAAATAAAAATGGTAATAAATTGGTTATTGTATTGTTTCTAGACATTACTGCACTGTTGGAGCTAGAAACATAAGCATATTGCTGAACCTGCAATAACATCTGCAAATCTTTGTACGCGACCTTTGATTTGATGTTAAATGTTGAAGCTACATTAAAATATTAAATAAACTATATATTTGGGAAATATTCAGTCTTTGCTCTTTCCGTCATTAGCATGCTGATGATTTGAAGTTGAATTGGATTTCTTTTTATCATACTGGTAAGACATTTAATACACGTTGTTTAGTATATTTAGTACTTTTAATATGTTTAGTTTACTTTTCTTTGCGAGAAGCAAGTTCATTTAAAAGTTATGCGAAGATACGACAGTTCAATGTCGTTAAGACACAAAGTAACCAAAAAGCAGATATAATTTGCAGAAAACAGTACGTTAGCCACAAGTTTCCCAGAATTGTTTGCCAGAAGTTCACAAGTCGCAAATTTCCATGTGAAAATATGAACTTGTGGCAAATTTGCCAAAGATTTGCCACAGCTGTTTACCAGAAGCCTGTTTTTCAATGAGGGAGTCCTGCTTTTGTTCCACAACATCAATGAAGTGCACTATCTATGCAAAACCCAACCATGTATAGTAATGCCCGAGCAACTCAGCACCGGTCTGTGCATGCCAAGGAGCGTTATCTCTGGAACGGGGACGGCGGCAGTTTGAGTGTGTGCCCAAAATCAGAACCATAAACCCCAGAATGAACAGACAAACAAAATCTGGAAATGCAGGAATCTGCATTTTTAGAATATTGAGAGTGGATTTTATGGAGTTATGTTGAGCTAAGATAACAATAACCCAGATGAAATATTGCGTGTTGGAGGGAAATCTGGAGGGGGGGGGGCTAAAATGAGTCAGCCATCTGACAGGACGGTTCTGACTGAAGTTGTGCTGTCTAATTGTGATGCTCAGGCAACCTTTTTCTGAATGCAATTATTCACAGCTGTGTCATCTCAGGGATTGGGACAGACTAACACGGAAATGCCATCAGAATGTACTTGATATTTCATCAAAGGTGGCAGGTGATATTTACCCACTGAAAGGGCTCTGCACCTCATTGTCCCTTTGGGTAAATAAAAACACAAAAAACAGCATTAGTATTTACACTGTGGGTAACATTCTGTAAGACCATTTAGTAAGACAGATGAGAATGTAAGCTAGACATTTACACTAAATACCACAAAAATAAGTATGACAGACAAACACACACATGCAGAGCGAGACAGACACAGAGAGAGGGACAGACGCACAGAGAGGGAGAGAGAGGGTCCACTCGCCAACCAAGAATTCACTAAATGGGACAAACACCAAATTGAGGCTCTGCATGCAGAATTCTGCAAAAATATCCTCCGTTTACACCGTGAAACACCAAATAATGCATGCTGAGCAGAAATAGGTCGATACCCACTAATGATCAAAATCCAGAAAAGAGATGTTAAATTCTACAACCATCTAAAAGGAAGCGATTCCCAAACCTTCCATAACAAAGCCATCACCCACAGAGAGATGAACCTGGAGAGCCCCCTTCACAAACACAAACAGACCCCCAGGATTACAGCAACACAATTAAACCCAACCAAATCATGAGAAAACAAAAATATATTTCCTTGACACATTGGAAATAATGAACAAGAAAAAAAAAGAGCAAACTAGAATGCTATTTGCCCTAAAGAGAGAATACACAGTGGCAGAATACCTGACCACTGTGACTGACCCAGACTTAAGGAAAGCTTTGACTATGTACAGATTCAGTGAGCATAGCCTTGCTATTGAGAAAGGCCGCCGTAGGCAGACCTGGCTCTCAAGAGAAGACAGGCTGTGCACACTGCCCACAAAATGAGGTGGAAACTGAGCTGCACTTCCTAACCTCCTGCCAAATGTATGACCATACTAGAGACACATATTTCCCTCAGATTACACAGATCCCACAAAGAATTCAAAAACAAACCCGATTTTGTTAAACTCCCATATCTACTGGGTGAAATACCACAGTGTACCATCACAGCAGCAAGATTTGTGACCTGTTGCTACAAGAAAAGGGCAAACACCATTGTAAATACAACCCATATTTATGTGTATTTATTTTTCATTTTGTACTTTAACTATTTGCACATCGTTACAACACTATATATATATATATATATATATATATATATACACATAATGACATTTCAAATGTCTTTATTCTTTTGGAACTTCTGTGAGTGTAATGTTTACTGTTAATTTTGATTGTTTATTTCACTTTTGTTTATTATCTACTTCACTTGCTTTGGCAATGTTAACATATGTTTCCCCATGCCAATTGAGAGGAGAGGAAGAAAGAGAGAGAGCGAGAGAGAGAGAGTAGTCACTCCATCACAAATAACCAATAACCAGCATCTTAAAGGGGCTTCAGTTGAACAGCACAATCAGAATGGAGCGTTAACATAATTTGTTTATGGGTCATCAATTAAAGGTTTGCAAGTAGGTGCCAAATCAATAGAGCACCATGGTAGCCTTAGGTAGAGTGAGGCTGAAGTGAGGGAGTCCATCTGAATCTTGATGTACAGTGGACGTTTGATGCACTTACTATATGATTGTAAATGTAATGCACATCTTTCTTACTTTCCATTCTCTAAAGTCAAATCTGCACTGTAGAACAGAACACTCTGTATGGCAGGGTGAATGAATAAGCATTTTTTGACCATTCAGATGTGCCCCAAGAGAATAAGGTTATTCATGCATTTCAGGACAGCTGTCAAGAGAGCTTTTTTTAGCTGAGCAGATTCTCTGCAGTCTGCCTATCACATTGTTACTTTTGTTGTGGATGTCAATCTGAATTATTTATTATTTCGGAACAAGACAATGCCATTCAGAAATTATAGCTGCATCAGTCATTGAAATAAATATTTTGACATGAGGAACGGCAATCTGTTATCGTTACAAACATAGCGAAGTCTTACAATCACGATCAAACCAAACGCATGTCCTGCATGAATGATCAGGCTACTTCAACCTGGGATAGAATAAGAAACAGGTGAAACACTTACAGAGGTGGTAACAGACGGCAGGTCCACCATCTGGTACTCATTGACCCCCGTGTCGTTCCAGGAGGAGAGAGACTCCACGATGCACGTGCAGTTCTGGTCCTGGAACGGACACGAGATGCCCTTCGGAACCGAGCGCATGGCGCCGCTCATCTCTCCACTTTCGCCCTCCAAGACTGACGGGCCACCCAAGATGGACTGTAGGCGGACGGTGGGAAAGAGAAATAAACTGGGAGTCCTGACACAAATCCGACAGCTGTCCGGCTAGAGTGGAATATGAAACTTCAATATGGTAGTGATGATAACTTCTCTTGTTAGCTCCAGTGGGAATCTGTTCTGGAAAGTTATCGATTCTCGATATGAATGTTAATTGACTACAGTCTACGTCGGTTATGGGTCTTGAAATGTGTAGTCGTTGAGACACAGCGGCATAAAACACAGTTTGACAACCGCAAGAGAGGATGGCGTTTCATACGCTCTTGCGCGCCCGCCACGCCACGCAACAAAACAGCACTTAACAACAAAAAAATGGACTAATTTATATATCGCTCTTTTCTCCATGTCCTTGCTCCAAGTTGTCACTCCCCACCAGGGGGACAGGGTTCAGCTCTGGAATCACACTTTCCACAGTCCTCAGAGGGTCCGTTTCAAAATTACTGAAAAGGCACTTTCATTATCACATTTGTGCCAAAAATATCCATTGCATTTGTCCAGTAATTGTCTCACAGTCAAATATATTAACATGTAATACGATTGTGGCGCTAGTTACCATAGTCACAAAGTCCAAATTGGTTATATCATACAAATTCATGAAAACCAAAATTAGTTTTTTGGTCTTAATTGAAGGTTAGGGTTGGGCATAAGGTTAGGAGTGTGGTTAAGGTTAAAAATCAGATTTTTTCTGTTTATAACTGAATGTGGTAACTAGTTATGACCAATTTACACTGGCCAAAAATAAAGGCAATATGCAACAATTTCAAAGATTGTACTGAGTTACAGTTCATATAAGGAAATTGGTCAATTGAAACGAATTCATTAGGCCCTAATCTATGGATTTCACATGACTGGGAATACAGATATGCATCTGTTGGTCACACATACCTTAAAAAAAAGGAGGAGCGTGGATCAAAAAACTAGTCACTATCTGGTGTGACCAGTATTTGCCTCATGCAGCGCGACACATCTCCTTCATATAGAATTGATCAGGCTGTTGATTGTGGCCTGTGGAATGTTGTCTCACTCCTCTTCAATGGCTGTGTGAAGTTGCTAGATATTGACTGGAACTGGAACACGCATCGATCCAGAGCATCCCAAACAGGCTCAATGGGTGACATGTCTGGTAAGTATGCAACCCATGGAAGAACTGGGACATTTTTAGCTTTCAGGAATTGTGTACAGATCCTTGCGACATGGGGCCGTGCATTATCATGCTGAAACATGAGGTGATGGCGGCGGATGAATGGCACATGGGCCTCCAGATCTCGTCAGGGTATTGTAAATAAGATTTTGTTCTTAACTGACTTGCCTAGTTAAATAAAGGTTACATTTTTTTTTAATTATAAAAATCTGTCCATGAAAATTGCCATCAATAAAATGCAATTGTGTTCGTTGTCCGTATCTTATGCCCGCCCATACCATAACCCCACCACCATCATGGGGCACTCTGTTCACAATGTTGACATCAGCTTGACCACACAATCCCAAACACGCCGTCTACCAATCTGCCTGGTACAGTTGAAACCAGGATTCATCCATGAAGAGCACACTTCTCCAGCGTGCCAGTGGCCATCGAAGGTGAGCCTTTGCTCACTGAAGTCGGTTACGACGCCGAACTGTTGTCAGGTCAAGACCCTGGTGAGGACGACGAACACGCAGAGAAGCGTCCCTGAGACGGTTTCTGACAGTTTGTGCAGAACTTCTTTGGTTATGCAAACAAACTCAGTTTCATTACCTGTCCGGGTGGCTGGTCTCAGGCAATCCTGCATGTGAAGAAGCCCGACGTGGAGGTCCTGGGGTGGTGTGGTTACACAGGGTCTGGGTTGTGAGGCCTGTTGGATGTACTTCCAAATTCTCTGAAACAACGTTGGAGGTGGCTTATGGTAGAGAAATGAACACATTTTCTGGCAACAGCTCTGGTGGATATTCCTGCAGTCAGCATGCCAATAGCACACTACCTTAAGACATGAGACATCTGTGGCAATGTGTTGTGTGACAAAATTGCCCATTTTAGAGTGGCCTTTTATTGTCCCCAGCACAAAGTGCACCTGTGCAACGATCATGCTGTTTAATCAGCTCCTTGATGTGCCACACCTGTCGGGTGGATGGGTTATCTTGACAAAGGAGAAATTCGCACTAACAGGGATGTCAACAACTGTGTGCACAAATTGAGAAAAATCAGCTTTTTGTGCACATGGACATTTTCAGGGATATTTTATTTCTGTGTAAAAGCTGAAGAACATATGCACAGCCAGGTACTTTTTGTAGGTGCTGGAGTTGTAGGTGAATTCATGGAAAACAAAAAGGAAACCGTTGCACACTGCTGCTCATGATCCCAAGTGATTTTATTATAACAATGCTTTGACCTTTAGGCCATGTGTGCTTGGTATTCCTTGGGTCCCAGACCAGATGGGAGAGTTCATACACATGGTGGAGTACGGAGAGTATTCACACCTGCATTCTTCATTTTTGCAGTCTCCCTTTGATGATGACAAGGGTTACAGCATGAATAATTCTGTAGTATTAACAGACCCACTGTCACGTTCGTCATATTGATGAGAACAAGGCGCTGCGTGATAAGCATACATTCTTCTTTTAATTAACGAATAAACACTAAACAAACTAAAAAATAAACAAAAACGAACGTGAAGCTATATAACACGAGGGCTGACAGGCAACTACACATAGACAATAACCCACAAAACCAAAATGGAAAATGGCAACCTAAATAGGATCCCCAATCAGAGACAACGATAAACAACTGTCTCTGATTGGGAACCAATTCAGGCCAACATAGACCTACAAATACAAAACCCCCATAGATATAGAAAAACCCCTAGACAAGACAAAAACACATAACCACCCTCGTCACACACTGACCTGACCAAAATAATACAGAAAACATAGATAACTAAGGTCAACTAAGGTGCAGAATCCCGACCGCAAACCTGAACTTATAGGGGAGGGTAGATGCCCATCCGGACCCTCGGTGGCGGCTCTGGTTCTGGACGCCACCCCCCCCCCCCCATCTTTACACTGGTCCCTCCACCTTTGTTGAGCTGTACCGTGGCTCATCGCCGGAGACCCCAGGCTGGGGACCGTCGCTGGAGGTTCCGGGCTGGGGACCGTCGCTGGAGGTTCCGGGCTGGGGACTGTCGCCGGAAGCTCTGGACTGCCGAGGCACACTGTATGCCTGGTGCGTGGTGCCGGCATTGGTGGTACTGGGCTGGGGACACGCACCTCAGGGCGAGGAGGAACAGGGCGTACTGGACCCTGGAGGCCTGATGCGGGGTGCCGGTACTGGTGGTACTGGGCTGGTGACACGCACCTCAGGGCGAGTGCAGGGAGGAGGAACAGGACGTACTGAACTCTGGAGGCGCACTTGAGGAAGAGTGCGAGGACTAGGAACAGGAGACACCGGGTTGTGAAACTACACTGGAGACCTGGTGTGTATAGCCGGCATCAATTGTTCCGAAACTTTAACGCATGTTTCAGGATGAGTACGAGAAACTGCCACAGGTGGCATTGGACAGTTAAAACGCTCCTCAGGGCGA
The DNA here is from genome assembly GCF_057628025.1 of Oncorhynchus mykiss. Lineage (NCBI taxonomy): Eukaryota > Metazoa > Chordata > Actinopteri > Salmoniformes > Salmonidae > Oncorhynchus > Oncorhynchus mykiss. Next base: position 71,079,914 of record NC_143022.1, read on the forward strand.
ATGCCGTGCATACTATGCCAAACCAACAGCTCTCTCTCTTCACTCTCCTCCAATTTAAATCAACAACTCCTCGAAGGTCTCATAATCTCCCCTCCGTTCACTCTCCTCCAATCTGTCCAATAACTCCTCGACCATCTCAGACTCACCCCTCAACTTTGCCAACTGTGCCATGTGCCCCCCCCCAAAAAAATAATCTTGGTGTTTCTGTGGCCTACCTCCCCGACGTTGTTGCGGTCCCCTCTTACTTCGTCGTTCCTCCTGCGCTGTTTCCACCTGCCTCCATGGTAGGCGATCTTCTCCTGCCAAAATCTCCTCCCACGTCCAGGATCCTTTACCGTCCAGTATTTCGTCCCAGGTCCATTTTTTCCACAAAGCGCTGCTCCTCCCTTTCACGCTGCTTGGTCCTTTTTTGGTGGGTTATTCTGTCACGTTGGTCATATTGATGAGACCAAGGCGCAGCGTGATAAGCATTCATTCTTCTTTTAGTTAACGACTAAACAAAGAAACAAATCGACCGTGACGCTATATAACACAAGTGCTGACAGGCAACTACACATAGACAATAACCCACAAAACCAAAATGGCAACCTAAATAGGATCCCCAATCAGAGACAACGATAAACAGCTGTCTCTGATTGGGAACCAATTCAGGCCACCATAGACCTACAAATACCTAGACATACAAAAAACCGATAGATATAGAAAAACCCCTAGGCAAGACTAAAAACACACATACCCATCCTCGTCACCCCATGACCTGACCAAAATAATACAGAAAACATAGATAACTAAGGTCAGGGCGTGACACCCACGGAGTGCAGAGAAAACCCACAAAAGAAGAGAGAAGGAAAGAAGAGGGACTGAGTGTGAGTTCTTCTCCTGCCTGGGGAGAAAGCTTCTTGATAGTTGCAGACCAGGAACCTGGCCAGAGACACTCACACACATATCCCATGTCAACAACGGTTACCTTTTACACTGCAACAGCTAGCGCAACACGTTTTCCCATCCCATGTATTGTTCACACACAGGATTGTGTCTATGTTATCGCACTAAAACGCACACACACCTGTTGAATCCATAACAAACAAACAAATATATCTTATAATACAGTATAATGATAGGGAAGTCACTTGCCTAAGTTTCAGCTTCAGCTGACAAGCCGTGTCCTAAAATATGCAGCCCTGTAATGTAATTAAGCATGAGAAAAATGGCCAGCGGCCCAGATGAGACAGCTATACCACTCCAAGACTGTTTCTTTGTATGTGTGTGTGTGAGTGCAGGAAGCCACAGATATTGAGTCTGAATTTAGAGCTCAAATACAAATCCTTTATTCTGTTAATGTATTACATACTTGCATATCAAAGAGTGGGTCCACTAACAAAAGCCGGTTTTAAAATGTAAGCAATATTCTAAGGTTTATTACAGTTTTAACGGTTGCATAATAGCATGGATCTTAATCAAAGTGTGAACCTCCTATTGGTCACAGTGCTTTATTATAGTGATCAATGGGATTATCTAGAACAGGGTCAGCAGAGTGGAGAAGGGAGAAACCACTGGATATAAATAAGCAACTCCATAAGTTGAATGCATCTCACAGCCATTGTGGTGGAAAAGCCAGATTCATAATTCTACAGGCCGAGTCCTTACCCCTGGTCCACTGCTCCAAAAAACACAACGTGTGTCAGATCTAGACAGAAAGGTGCAGAGTGCACTGAAGACACACACACAGTCATACACAGTCTCTCTTTCACACACACACACACATTTTAAATACTTTATTTGAATCCTCCCCACAACCGGAAGCTGCATTTACTCAGCATGCTGGTGAATAGGGCGGAGGTCTGGATGGCAAGTCCACTGTGAACTCTCTGTATGCTACCATAGTGGTGCCAATAAGTCACAAATCCAGTGCGACCTTTGCTGGTCAGAGGAATTACACCGAAGTTACACACAAGAAGGATCTTTATTTCCAGAGGACATATGAGGTGGACATGGTTCTGTGCAAAGAGCGATATGAAAGAATACTGTTCATACAGTATTCAGTAGCAATACAATGCATACGGTAGAAATACAATGCAATGCGGAATTTAACAGTGAATAGCAAACTAGAGCAATCTATATCAAATAAAATTAAATGTTATTGGTCACATACACACAGTTAGCAGATGTTAATGCGAGAGTAGCGAAATGCTTGTGCTTCTAGTTCCGACCGTGCAGTAATATCTAACAAGTAATCTAACAATTTCACAACAACTACCTTATACACAGAAGTGTAAAGGAATGAATAAGAATATGTACATATAAATATATATGGATGAGCGATGGCCGTGCGGCATTGGCAAGATGCAGTAGATGGTATAGAGTACAGTATATACATTAAAATTATAGATTTGAGCAAACGCACAAAATCAGCAGGGGATCAAATACTTTATTCCCTCACTGTACATATGAGATGAGTAATGTAGGGTATGTAAACATTATATATAGTGTCATTGTTAAAAGTGACTAGTGATACATTTATTACATCCAATTTTATTAAAGTGGCTAGAGATTTGAGTCAGTATGTTAGCAGCAGCCACTCTATGCTGTTTAACAGTCGGATGGCCTTGAGATAGACGCTGTTTTTCAGTCTCTCGGTCCCAGCTTTGATGCACCTGTACTGACCTCGCATCTGGATGATAGTGAACAGGCAGTGGCTCGGGTGGTTGTTGTCCTTGATGATCTTTTTGGCCTTCCTGTGACATCGGGTGGTGTAGGTGTCCTGGAGGGCAGGTAGTTTGCCCCCGGTGATGCGTTGTGCAGACCTCACTACCCTTTGGAGAGCCTTACAGTTGTGAGTGGAGCAGTTGTCGTACCAGGCGGTGATACAGCCCAACAGGATGCTCTCAATTGTGCATCTGTAAAAGTTTGTGAGTGTTTTCGGTGACAAGCCACATTTCTTCAGCCTCCTGAGGTCTATACTCGGGAGAGGTGAGCGATGTGCCCGTCTACGGAGCCTGACCAGGAGGCCGCTCCATCTGTCCCTTCTGCTCGCCGTTGTTTTGGGTCGCCTACTGGGATCCGATCCAATGTCCTGGGTGGTGGTCCAAACAGAGGATCCACTTTGGGAAAGTCATATTCCTGGTCGTAATGTTGGTAAGTTGACGTTGCTCTTATATCCAAGGATAGTATGAATATGAGAATGCTTCCTGAGCATGTTTACAACAAAAACATCATGACAACTAGACAAAATAACTACAGCCAATAACAAGTTTAAGTACACAACAAGTTACAATAGTCACACCCACTTCTGTCCAGGCACACCATCACACATGTTCACCTGGAGAGAGACTGAGGAGTCTCGGATCTGAGCAGGCAGAAGTGCTGTCAGGTGTCCGCCCCCTTAGCAACCTATCAGTGGCCTGGTCACAGAGGTCACAGGGATTTTTTATTTTGTTTTCACTCTGGCACTGTCGGGGATGGGTTGCGTGAGGTCTGAGATGTGATAACAGAGGGACAGCACCACTGGGAGTGGGAATTCACTACAGTTTGGCATAACAATTCCATAAAGAGTTGGCGAGTAAACAGAAACAGTGAAGGGAAAAAAAGTATAACATACCCAGCCATCACGTCTTGAGAGATCTTGTTTTAAAAAGGTGGACTCAGCTAAATGATGCCACGAACAGCACCTCAGATATTGAGATGAGCGAGATGCAAGACTTTGCTCTCACACAGTCACGCACAGTATCGGTGCATGTGCACGGGTTCACTTCACGCTGTTCACAGTGTGGTAGCCAGGGTTCCAAAACAGTGGAGAAGTTGATCCTCACGCTTCAATCCTATTAGTTGTTGTGATTATTATATATTTAATTATATGGTGTAATAGGGTATTCTGTAATAGGCTATGGTGTCAGAAAGAGGTGTAGCCACAACTATTGTCAGACCATGTCATACCACATCAAATAATAAGTGCTGCACATCATGCACTATTTACAGCATCATCATAATGCATCATGATATAATAACAGCATCATCAGGTGGTACTGATCCTCTCTCTCAATGGGACCCCCTCCACCCCAGTGGACTCAGGACTTCAGCATGACTGGCACCTGATGCAAACACCACCTGGGGTGCTGACTGTGTCCTGACCCACCAGCCCCAGAACTGTTGGTCCACATCTCTATTGGCCCATAAGCCTCACTGGAAGAGCGTAATATACAGTATCCCTACAATGACCTGCTTTTCCACATTTTTAAAAGCCAATGGCCGATATATTTCTTTCCCCTTTACCTGTATTTATAGGGCTATTTACAGAAAAATACAATGAAAATAAAAATTTTGGACCTTGAGTGCGGTTCTACTTTTTTCATCTAACACCCTGCCTCATCTATCACCACCTTGCCTCAACTATCACCTTGCCTCAACTATCACCTTGCCTCAACTATCACCTTGCCTCATCTATCACCACCTTGCCTCAACTATCACCACCTTGCCTCAACTATCACCTTGCCTCAACTATCACCTTGCCTCATCTATCACCACCTTGCCTCAGCTATCACCTTGCCTCAACTATCACTTTGCCTCAACTATCACCTTGCCTCAACTATCACCTTGCCTCATCTATCACCACCTTGCCTCATCTATCACCACCTTGCCTCAACTATCACCTTGCCTCAACTATCACCTTGCCTCAACTATCACCTTGCCTCAACTATCACCTTGCCTCAACTATCACCTTGCCTCAACTATCACCTTGCGTCAACTATCACCTTGCGTCAACTATCACCTTGCCTCAACTATCATCTTGCCTCAACTATCACCTTCCGTCAACTATCACCTTGCCTCAACTCTCACCTTGCCTCAACTATCACCTTGAGTCAACTATCATCTTGCCTCAACTTAGACAGTGGCTGATCAGCTGTGGAGAAATTATCTTAAGAAGATTGCAGTTCTGCCTGGGAACCCAGCCCTCTCTATCATCCAGCTGACCCTAAAGGATTTCTTCAGGGTCGTGTATCATTTTTAGCCATGAAGTACTCAGTCACAGCTCTACATGAATCAAATCAGATTTTATTTGTCACATGAGCCAAATACAATTGGTGTTACCGTGAAATGCTTGCTTACGAGGCCTTCCCAATGATGCAGCAATTCAAAATAATAATACAAATAAAACAACAAGAGGGAAAAAATCAAATACAGTAGAATGGAGCAACAGTGCATTCGGAAAGTATTCAGACCCCTTGACGTTTTCCACATTTTTGTTATGTAATAGTATTATAAAAAAAAAAAATCCCTCATCCATCTACACACAATACCCTATAATGACAAAGTTGTTTTTTTTAGACATTTAGACAATTAGACATCGGACCGATGCCGTTGTTGGCATTTTTAGCTAATTTCGACCAATTCCGATATGCTTACCGATGTATTGTGCATCCCTAGTTGAAAAAGTCTTTGTATTATTTAAAATACTTAAGCTGCGCTCAAATGAGCTTGTCTTGCATAATGGCAACAATGGAATAGTCCCAAAAGTGCAAACCGCACCCATCTGGCACTCTAGAAAATCTGAATCAAAGTATTTTAAAGATAGACTACAGGAACCCAGGTCTGATAGACAATCATATTCTATACATGCTCGGAATGACTGCATTTGGTGACACAGAGTAAACATGCAATGACAATGACCATGTAAGAGTTGGCTATACAGAATGTACAGATCTGAGGCATCCAGGTTAAAATCAGTTATATAGAGTGTTAGGCCAATCCCAAATGGACCCCTTGACCCTACACCCTATGCACTTGTCAGGTTGACACGTTTTTGACAGTCAGCAATATGGTAATAGCTCCACCTTACCCTCTGATAGACTAAGTGGAAGTTCACCATATTGCTTAAACCAATCAAATCCTCTCAGATCTCCACAAGTGCATAGGGCATAGGGTGTAGGGGTCTATTGGGCCTTACCTTGTCATCAGTGGGTTGGGGAGGAGTCATGTGATGGGCAGATGGCATGACAAAGCTGAGGGTGTAAACAAATGACCGTGAAATCCTCTTCATCTCCTCGACAATCACTGGGACTGTCATGTCAATGTTGATGCCTATCGGAAAAATGTATGGGTAAACACATCTTGCCAGGTAGACACACAAGCATGGAAACAGACTCATGCATATGCATGCACACACACACACAAATAGATGTACACACACAAAAATACACACACACACACACACCAGCCCTGTTGGATCTGGTGATGTATTTGAAGAGTCTCATGAATGTGGTGACTATGGCCTTATCCATGAAGTGGGCTTCCTTGTCTGTCGACACCCATTTCACTGAGTCATAGTGGCGCACCTGCAACACAGACACAGACACAAACATTCAGTCAGAATCCTGTGCTGTAGAGTACGGATGATGTAGGTTTGGGTTAGGACGGTGCAAAAGTGAAACATCCCTGCATAACTGATCTACAACTCAACACGATACCCCAATGTGGTGAAACAATTGACATTGTGTGTGCGGGGGAATGGGCAGTCCATGGGTGGAGGGTGTGGGGGAAGGGGCAGTCCATGGGTGGAGGGTGTGGGGGAAGGGGCAGTCCATGGGTGGAGGGTGTGGGGGAAGGGGCAGTCCATGGGTGGAGGGTGTGGGGGAAGGGGCAGTCCATTGGTGGAGGGTGTGGGGGAAGGGGCAGTCCATGGGTGGAGGGTGTGGGGGAAGGGGCAGTCCATGGGTGGAGAGTGCGGGGGAAGGGGCAGTCCATGGGTGGAGGGTGCGGGGGAAGGGGCAGTCCATGGGTGGAGAGTGCGGGGGAAGGGGCAGTCCATGGGTGGAGAGTGCGGGGGAAGGGGCAGTCCATGGGTGGAGGGTGCAGGGGAAGGGGCAGTCCATGGGTTGAGGGTGCGGGGGAAGGGGCAGTCCATGGGTGGATGGTGTGGGGGAAGGGGCAGTCCATGGGTGGAGGGTGTGGGGGAAGGGGCAGTCCATGGGTGGAGGGTGTGGGGGAAGGGGCAGTCCATGGGAGGAGGGTGCGGGGGAAGGGGCAGTCCATGGGTGGAGGGTGCGGGGGAAGGGGCAGTCCATGGGTGGATGGTGTGGGGGAAGGGGCAGTCCATGGGTGGAGGGTGTGGGGGAAGAGGCAGTCCATGGGTGGATGGTGTGGGGGAAGGGGCAGTCCATGGGTGGAGGGTGTGGGGGAAGGGGCCGTCCATGGGTGGATGGTGTGGGGGAAGGGGCAGTCCATGGGTGGAGGGTGTGGGGGAAGGGGCAGTCCATGGGTGGATGGTGTGGGGGAAGGGGCAGTCCATGGGTGGAGGGTGTGGGGGAAGGGGCAGTCCATGGGTGGAGGGTGCGGGGGAAGGGGCAGTCCATGGGTGGAGGGTGCGGGGGAAAGGGCAGTCCATGGGTGGATGGTGTGGGGGAAGGGGCAGTCCATGGGTGGATGGTGTGGGGGAAGGGGCAGTCCATGGGTGGATGGTGTGGGGGTTCAAGCAACTTTGGTTTCTAGATGCGTTGGGTGGGAAGGGGTGGGAATCCTGGTTTCTAGATGCGGTGGGTGGGAAGGGGTGGGAATCTTGGTTTCTGGGGCTGGGGTTGTCGGGTGGATGGAAGCTTGGTAGCTGGGTAGGGGGAAGCTCCTGCTTTTACGCATGCAGGCACGTACAGTGCCTTGCGAAAGTATTCGGCCCCCTTGAACTTTGCGACCTTTTGCCACATTTCAGGCTTCAAACATAAAGATATAAAACTGTATTTTTTTGTGAAGAATCAACAACAAGTGGGACACAATCATGAAGTGGAATGACATTTATTGGATATTTCAAACTTTTTTAAGAAATCAAAAACTGAAAAATTGGGCGTGCAAAATGATTCAGCCCCCTTAAGTTAATACTTTGTAGCGCCACCTTTTGCTGCGATTACAGCTGTAAGTCGCTTGGGGTATGTCTCTATCAGTTTTGCACATCGAGAGACTGAAATTTTTTCCCATTCCTCCTTGCAAAACAGCTCGAGCTCAGTGAGGTTGGATGGAGAGCATTTGTGAACAGCAGTTTTCAGTTCTTTCCACAGATTTTCGATTGGATTCAGGTCTGGACTTTGACTTGGAAATTCTAACACCTGGATATGTTTATTTTTGAACCATTCCATTGTAGATTTTGCTTTATGTTTTGGATCATTGTCTTGTTGGAAGACAAATCTCCGTCCCAGTCTCAGGTCTTTTGCAGATTCCATCAGGTTTTCTTCCAGAATGGTCCTTTATTTGGCTCCATCCATCTTCCCATCAATTTTAACCATCTTCCCTGTCCCTGCTGAAGAAAAGCAGGCCCAAACCATGATGCTGCCACCACCATGTTTGACAGTGTGGATGGTGTGTTCAGGGTGATGAGCTGTGTTGCTTTTACGCCAAACATAATGTTTTGCATTGTTGCCAAAAAGTTACATTTTGGTTTCATCTGACCAGAGCACCTTCTTCCACATGTTTGGTGTGTCTCCCAGGTGGCTCGTGGCAAACTTTAAACAACACTTTTTATGGATATCTTTAAGAAATGGCTTTCTTGCCACTCTTCCATAAAGGCCAGATTTGTGCAATATACGACTGATTGTTGTCCTATGGACAGAGTCTCCCACCTCAGCTGTAGATCTCTGCAGTTCATCCAGAGTGATCATGGGCCTCTTGGCTGCATCTCTGATCAGTCTTCTCCTTGTATGAGCTGAAAGTTTAGAGGGACGGCCAGGTCTTGGTAGATTTGCAGTGGTCTGATACTCCTTCCATTTCAATATTATCGCTTGCACAGTGCTCCTTGGGATGTTTAAAGCTTGGGAAATCTTTTTGTATCCAAATCCGGCTTAAAACTTCTTCACAACAGTATCTCGGACCTGCCTGGTGTGTTCCTTGTTCTTCATGATGCTCTCTGCGCTTTTAACGGACCTCTGAGACTATCACAGTGCAGGTGCATTTATACAGAGACTTGATTACACACAGGTGGATTGTATTTTACATCATCAGTAGTCATTTAGGTCAACATTGGATCATTCAGAGATCCTCACTGAACTTCTGGAGAGAGTTTGCTGCACTGAAAGTAAAGGGGCTGAATAATTTTGCACGCCCAATTTTTCAGTTTTTGATTTGTTAAAAAAGTTTGAAATATCCAATAAATGTCGTTCCACTTCATGATTGTGTCCCACTTGTTGTTGATTGTTCACAAAAAAATACAGTTTTATATCTTTATGTTTGAAGCCTGAAATGTGGCAAAAGGTCGCAAAGTTCAAGGGGGCCGAATACTTTCGCAAGGCACTGTATATATAAATACATACACACACACACATATACATACTTTGTTTAGAATATACCTGTATTATTCCCTGCAAACCCTACCACCCTTCCCTCAATTGGAGTAAACTAATGAACAATAACACTTAGGCTTCTACCTTCAGTTTATACATATTATATGTTACGATGCGTGAATGAGGACCCAAAAGCGAATTAACGTAAACAGAGCTTCTTTAATAACAAAACAAAACGTAGGCTCAGATGGACCGGCAGGTTCCGACAGGACAGGACAAGGTTGCAGCAAACATGACGATAGTCTGGTTTCAGGCATGAACAACACAAACAAGAATCCGACAAAGACAGGAGCAGAAACAGAGAGAGATATAGAGGACTAATCAGAGGGAAAAAAGGGAACAGGTGGGAAAAGGGGTGACGAGGTAGTTAGGAGGAGACAAGGCACAGCTGGGGGAAAGAGGGGGAGAAAAGGTAACCTAACAACGACCAGCAGAGGGAGACAGGGTGAAGGGAAAGGACAGAAACAAGACACAACATGACAGTACATGACAGTACCCCCCCACTCACCGAGCGCCTCCTGGCGCACTCGAGGAGGAAACCTGGCGGCAACGGAGGAAATCATCGATCAGCGCACGGTCCAGCACGTCCCGAGAGGGAACCCAACTCCTCTCCTCAGGACCGTACCCCTCCCAATCTACTAGGTACTGATGACCACGGCCCCGAGGACGCATGTCCAAAATCCTACGGACCCTGTAGATGGGTGCGCCCTCGACAAGGATGGGGGGGGGGGGGAAGACGAGCGGGGGCGCGAAGAACGGGCTTGACACAGGAGACATGGAAGACCGGGTGGACGCGACGAAGATATCGCGGAAGAAGAAGTCGAACTGCGACAGGATTAATGATCCGAGAAATACGGAACGGACCAATGAACCGCGGGGTCAACTTGCGAGAAGTGGTCTTAAGGGGAAGGTTCTGAGTGGAGAGCCAAACTCTCTGACCGCGACAATATCTAGGACTCTTAGTTCTACGCTTATTAGCAGCCCTCACAGTCTGCGCCCTATAACGGCAAAGTGCAGACCTGACCCTCTTCCAGGTGCGCTCGCAACGTTGGACAAAAGCCTGAGCGGAGGGGACGCTGGACTCGGCGAACTGAGATGAGAACAGCGGAGGCTGGTACCCGAGGCTACTCTGAAAAGGAGATAGCCCGGTCGCAGACGAAGGAAGCGAGTTGTGGGCGTATTCTGCCCAGGGGAGCTGTTCTGACCAAGACGCAGGGTTGCGAAAAGAAAGACTGCGTAAGATGCGACCAATAGTCTGATTGGCCCGTTCTGCTTGACCGTTAGACTGGGGGTGAAAGCCGGAAGAGAGACTGACGGAAGCCCCAATCAAACGGCAAAACTCCCTCCAAAATTGAGACGTGAATTGCGGACCTCTGTCCGAAACGACGTCTGACGGAAGGCCATGAATTCTGAAAACATTCTCGATGATGATTTGTGCCGTCTCTTTAGCAGAAGGAAGCTTAGCAAGGGGAATAAAATGAGCCGCCTTAGAGAACCTGTCGACAACCGTAAGAATAACAGTCTTCCCCGCTGACGAAGGCAGTCCGGTGACAAAATCTAAGGCGATGTGAGACCACGGTCGAGAGGGAATGGGAAGCGGCCTGAGACGGCCGGCAGGAGGGGAGTTACCGGACTTAGTCTGCGCGCAGACCGAACAAGCAGCCACGAAACGACGCGTGTCATGCTCCCGGGTGGGCCACCAAAAACGCTGGCGAATGGAAGCAAGCGTACCCCGAACGCCAGGGTGGCCGGCTAACTTGGCAGAGTGAGCCCACTGAAGAACGGCCAGACGAGTAGGAACGGGAACGAAAAGAAGGTTCCTAGGACAAGCGCGCGGCGACGGAGTGTGAGTGAGCGCTTGCTTTACCTGCCTCTCAATTCCCCAGACAGTCAACCCGACAACACGCCCCTCAGGGAGAATCCCCTCGGGGTCAGTGGAGGCTACTGAAGAACTGAAGAGACGAGATAAAGCATCAGGCTTGGTGTTCTTAGAGCCCGGACGATAAGAAATCACGAACTCGAAACGAGCGAAAAACAGCGCCCAACGCGCCTGACGCGCATTAAGTCGTTTGGCAGAACGGATGTACTCAAGGTTCCTATGGTCAGTCCAAACGACAAAAGGAACGGTCGCCCCCTCCAACCACTGTCGCCATTCGCCTAGGGCTAACCGGATGGCGAGCAGTTCGCGGTTTCCCACATCATAGTTACGTTCCGACGGCGACAGGCGATGAGAAAAATACGCGCATGGGTGGACCTTGTCGTCAGAGAGGGAGCGCTGAGAAAGAATGGCTCCCACGCCCACCTCTGACGCGTCAACCTCGACAACGAACTGTCTAGAGACGTCAGGTGTAACAAGGATAGGAGCGGATGTAAAACGATTCTTGAGGAGATCAAAAGCTCCCTGGGCGGAAACGGACCACTTAAAGCACGTCTTGACAGAAGTAAGGGCTGTGAGAGGAGCTGCCACCTGACCGAAGTTACGGATGAAACGACGATAGAAGTTCGCGAAGCCGAGAAAGCGCTGCAGCTCGACGCGTGACTTAGGGGCGGGCCAATCAATGACAGCTTGGACCTTAGCGGGATCCATCTTAATGCCTTCAGCGGAAATAACAGAACCGAGAAATGTGACGGAGGAGGCATGAAAAGAGCACTTCTCAGCCTTCACAAAAAGACAATTCTCTAAAAGGCGCTGGAGGACACGTCGAACGTGCTGAACATGAATCTGGAGTGACGGTGAAAAAATCAGGATGTCGTCAAGGTAAACGAAAACAAAGATGTTCAGCATGTCTCTCAGGACATCATTGACTAATGCCTGAAAGACAGCTGGAGCGTCAGCGAGGCCGAAAGGAAGAACCCGGTATTCAAAGTGCCCTAACGGAGTGTTAAACGCCGTCTTCCACTCGTCCCCCTCCCTGATGCGCACGAGATGGTAAGCGTTACGAAGGTCCAACTTAGTGAAAAACCTGGCTCCCTGCAGGATCTCGAAGGCTGAAGACATAAGAGGAAGCGGATAACGATTCTTCACTGTTATGTCATTCAGCCCTCGATAATCTATGCAGGGGCGCAGGGACCCGTCCTTCTTCTTAACAAAAAAGAACCCCGCTCCGGCGGGAGAGGAGGAGGGGACTATGGTACCGGCGGCAAGAGCTACAGACAAATAATCTTCGAGAGCCTTACGTTCGGGAGCCGACAGAGAGTATAGTCTACCCCGGGGGGGAGTGGTTCCCGGAAGGAGATCAATACTACAATCATACGACCGGTGTGGAGGAAGAGAGGTGGCCCTGGACCGACTGAACACCGTGCGCAGATCGTGATATTCCTCCGGCACCCCTGTCAAATCACCAGGCTCCTCCTGTGAAGAAGAGACAGAGGAAACAGGAGGGATAGCAGACATTAAACATTTCACATGACAAGAGACGTTCCAGGAGAGGATAGAATTACTAGACCAATTAATGGAAGGATTATGACAAACTAGCCAGGGATGGCCCAAAACAACAGGTGTAAAAGGTGAACGAAAAATTAAAAAAGAAATGGTTTCGCTATGATTACCAGAAACAGTGAGGGTTAAAGGTAGCGTCTCACGCTGAATCCTGGGGAGAGGACTACCATCCAGGGCGAACAAGGCCGTGGACTCCCTTAACTGTCTGAGAGGAATGTCATGTTCCCGAGCCCAGGTCTCGTCCATAAAACAGCCCTCCGCCCCAGAGTCTATTAAGGCACTGCAGGAAGCTGACGAACCAGTCCAGCGTAGATGGACCGACAAGGTAGTGCAGGATCTTGAAGGAGAGACAGGAGTAGTAGCGCTCACCAGTAGCCCTCCGCTTACTGATGAGCTCTGGCTTTTACTGGACATGAAGTGACAAAATGACCAGCAGAACCGCAATAGAGACAGAGGCGGTTGGTGATTCTCCGTTCCCTCTCCTTAGTCGAGATGCGGCTACCTCCCAGCTGCATAGGCTCAGCTCCCGAGTCGGCAGAGGAAGATGGTAGTGATGCGGAGAGGGGGGCAACGGAGAACGCGAGCTCCTTTCCACGAGCTCGGTGACGAAGATCAACCCGTCGCTCAATGCGAATAGCGAGTTCAATCAAGGAATCCACGCTGGAAGGAACCTCCCGGGAGAGAATCTCATCCTTTACCTCTGCGCGGAGACCCTCCAGAAAACGAGCGAGCAAAGCCGGCTCGTTCCAGCCACTGGAGGCAGCAAGAGTGCGAAACTCAATAGAGTAGTCTGTTATGGATCGATTACCTTGACATAGGGAAGACAGGGCCCTGGAAGCCTCCTCCCCAAAAACAGATCGATCAAAAACCCGTATCATCTCCTCCTTAAAGTCCTGATACTGGTTAGTACACTCAGCCCTTGCCTCCCAGATTGCCGTGCCCCACTCACGAGCCCGTCCAGTAAGGAGAGATATGACGTAGGCGACACGAGCAGTGCTCCTGGCGTAAGTGTTGGGCTGGAGAGAAAACACAATATCACACTGGGTGAGGAATGAGCGGCATTCAGTGGGCTCCCCAGAGTAACACGGCGGGTTATTGATTCTGGGCTCCGGAGATTCGAAAGCCCTGGAAGTGGCCGGTGGATCGAGGCGGAGATGGTGAACCTGTTCTGTGAGGTTGGAGACTTGGGTGGCCAGGGTCTCAACGGCATGTCGAGCAGCAGACAATTCCTGCTTGTGTCTGCCTAGCATCGCTCCCTGGATCTCGACGGCTGAGTGGAGAGGATCCGAAGTCGCTGGGTCCATTCTTGGTCGGATTCTTCTGTTACGATGCGTGAATGAGGACCCAAAAGCGAATTAACGTAAACAGAGCTTCTTTAATAACAAAACAAAACGTAGGCTCAGATGGACCGGCAGGTTCCGACAGGACAGGACAAGGTTGCAGCAAACATGACGATAGTCTGGTTTCAGGCATGAACAACACAAACAAGAATCCGACAAAGACAGGAGCAGAAACAGAGAGAGATATAGAGGACTAATCAGAGGGAAAAAAGGGAACAGGTGGGAAAAGGGGTGACGAGGTAGTTAGGAGGAGACAAGGCACAGCTGGGGGAAAGAGGGGGAGAAAAGGTAACCTAACAACGACCAGCAGAGGGAGACAGGGTGAAGGGAAAGGACAGAAACAAGACACAACATGACAGTACATGACATTATACACATTTTACAGACACAATCTATTGTACAATTGTTATATTTTGTTTGTTTTTAGTCCTTCCTCTATTTCTGATGTCCATCCAGTTTGATTTCTATTTGTAACTGTGCTATTTCACAACATTTCTGAACCGTTTTAGGTTTTTAGATAGCTCTTTTTTTAGGCACACTATGGTTTTGCCTCTGAGCAGAGGTAATATACTGGACACACTCTATGGGTCACTAACAGAATTAGTACAACAGAATATCTCATCAGAGTGTCTACAAAGAGATAATCTTAACTACCCTAAACAGGAAAGTCCCTGTATTTTACCCACTAGAGCAGAGAAGGGCAGTCCTGACAGCTGTGTGCACTATGCAGACATGTACTATGCAGACATGTGTTCCAGCTCAGATCTAACATGCCTGGTTCCACATAACTTTGATCTACATTCAAGAGCATGAGTTTATTCAGGACGGACGGAGGATGCAAGGTTACAAAGCGTTTATATAGAAATATTCTGTGTGGATTACCCTTTGGAGAAAAGGTAATGGTGTCACCTCATTTCTATCTGGAATGTTCTGAGCATTTCATCCTTCTGAGCAGAGCCCATGAATGGCTGATTCGTTAAATCAGGTTTAGAGCTAAGCTGGAATGAAATCCTGCAAATCCAGCAAACCCAATGAAGTGGAAACAGCCACTCCAGCTGTGACCGTGACCATACTGTAGACTGCAGTGTATAGTATAAACTGTCCTCACCCAACAGGGTTAGTTTCAGCGGGAGGGTATAAACAGCATTAAGTTATATTTTCATAGTCCTCCCTCACTCGGCGCCTCCCGGGGTGTATTATATTCTGTGTGCTTCATTCAAGGCCCTGCAGTCTGAAGGCTGGCTGAGAAAGAGCTGGACATGGAGATTAAAAGTTTCTCTCCCTGACAGATACACACACAAAGGCATTCTCATGTGCAAACACTGGTATTCACACACTGCCATTTGAGGTAAAAGTCAGCAAGCACTAAGTTAACTGTTCTTTCTTTTGACATTTGTCCAAATTCTCAAGTTGGGGCGCTTTTTTTTTTTTTTACTAAAGGAGGGAGCAGGACATTGTTGTAGTCATTCTCAGCCTTACTGGCCACAAGCAGATGTGTCATATAATCTTTACACGGCCTAAGGTCAGTGAGTGACTAACCTATAGAGCACGGTTACAATTTGAGAAGGTTCTGTCACACACATTTCCGGATGGATATTGTGATTTATCGTGTGTAATGAAGCCCCACCTCGCAGCCCATGCAACCCCAAACTGTTCACACCCCTCTTGTTGGCGGAGTGAAAATTGTGGGGTTTTAAAGCTAATTTCCTGCAATTATAAAACATTTTACAGGGCAGGAATATTTGTGTTGCTGTTTTAAAGATCCTTTCCTACAATTCTACACATTTTTGCTTGTCTTATGTGTGTTTATATGATATGGGGTCGAAACCAGACGGTTCCAATACGGTCCGTATTGATCGCGGTCAGCCAGTTGAGTATGGGGGCTATAGAGCATCTTAAGAGTCAGGAGCTTTTCCTGATCACATGATCTGACATGGAAAAATGCTGGGCCCTAGTTGTAGCCTACAACATAGCATAGTATAGCATAGTCACACAGAAACAGACAATCTTCATACTCTGCTCCTGTTTGGAGCACTTTGTAACAACTTTATTGCAAAAATACAAGTTCCATCTGCTAGCACAGCATTTACAAACTAAGTCCAAAATGGAAATCTGTCAACCCTTCCTTTATATTACCAAGAAAACACACCCTCTTAACATTTAAGTTCGAAGGATATCATTATCTGTACACAAATTTACACTGTTCAGCTGTCGCAGTATCTGTTTATTAGCATGTTAAATAAAAGAAAATGGACACCTGTCACCTGCTCTTCTACTGACAATCCACGAGGGGGCAGTGTTGCATAATGTACACAAACTAAGGATTATTAATTCCTTTTCATCAAAATGACTCACTAAAGTGGCACTCTTTGGTTAAGTGTTAAACATCTGCAACAATCCAATTACATTTCTGTTTTAGAGACTGTTTTCCCCAAAGAAGGACAACACCACTCGCACCCGGTGAATTGCACTGCAGTTGAGCATCCTAAATTCTTTATTTAACAGATGATTTTAGCAATTGTTTTATCTTAAGACACTCAACTTTCTTCACTAAGCTCCATTCTCTTCATATTCCCTCGGTCATATCTACAGTGTAGAAAAATACCTGTACAAATATTCCAAAACAAAAATCAGCAATATTGTAGAAAGCAAAAAAAAACATCATTTAGTAATTTCCTCCATTTCAGATTGTAGATAACGTAAGTGTATTTTGTAAGGCTGTAGCTCGCTTTTCCTCCCAAGCCAAAAAAGTGACTTCACTGTAATTGGGGCTCTAAT